>NW_006494614.1:55350389-55355207 GCF_000325575.1 Pteropus alecto | reverse complement strand
CTCTCTCTCTCTCTCTCACAGCATAACTGGGAGGCAAGCAGAAAGCAAGGATTAGCCTCACCAGACTAGCCACCCTCTCCCCATCCTCAGGGCACCAAAGCACTGACTCTTTTGGCAGAGTCAGCACCACATCCAATTATGCCCAGATTCCCTGCCAAACTGTTCCAGCTGTGCTGCTGGAAAGGCTCCCTGGAGCAGAGCAAGCACAAGATCTGCAGCTGGGTCTGCTTAGCTTCTCATCTGGCCCTTTAAGTCCTCCAGCCTTGGTGTTATGGGCAGAGCACTGGAGTAGGAATCAGGAGACCTGGGTTCTAGCCTTTGCCACCCCCTTTCTGACTATGACTCCGTAAGCAAGTCACTTAGCTCCTTAATCTCTAGTAACAGTAATAGGGTAGAATTGTAGGCTTCTGTGATCTCTTCTAGCTCTAACCATTTATGATTAATAACCCAAACTCTATAACCAAGTTAGAAATGACATCTTTAAGTGAGCCGCAGTCACATTAGGTAGCTGAACCTAAGTTTCCCCACTTGTAAAATTAGGAGGGTCAAGTTTGAGTAGTGGTTCTCCATCCAGTTATGCATTAAAAGCACTTGGGAGCTTTAAATCAGAGTTCCTGAGATGGGATCCAGGAAGCCTTAGTTTTCAAAAGCTCTTCAGGGCAACCAACACTGAAAACCACAGAGCTGAGTGATCTCTGAAATGCCTTGCAGACGTGGATCATCTATGACTTTTAGAGAGTAGATAACCTGCAGACCATATTTTCGAGGCCACCCCAGCCTGAAGAGTAGGGTTATGGTAAGATAATAGAACCTCCATCTTTAACTCAGCCCTCAGCAAGCCAAACTATTGAACCCCACTGCCAAGTTCCCTCATGTCTCATTCACAGGGTTAGTGAAGGAGGATGTGGTGAGAAGGAGTCACGTGTGTGCTTTCCTCCTCCCTTCCCCAATTTCCTCCTGACCAAAGGTGACCAATCGTTTGGGTGAGCATGTGACTTGTACAGCCTGGCTCAAAAGATGAGCTAGGCCAGTTGGAGTTCTTTTCAGGAATGTGAGCTAAGACATAGGGAAAGCTATGGGGGAAGAATTTTCCAGTTAGGAAGGGAAACTAAGGCAAAAAAAAAAAGTGCAATGGTTGAAACTTTGGAGTCAGGTCAGGAGACCAAAGGCAAATGCCAGCAATGAAGGAACAGAAGGCAAAAAGGAAGGACCAGATCTGTGCAGAAAGAACAGGACAGATGGGAGAGAAGGAGGTAAAAACAGGCAGAGACGTGACAGCCCCTTGAGCTGCCTCGGTTCAGAATAGGATTCCACTCCACTTCCTGTTCACAAATTCACAATAAGCTCTCTTTCTTCACAGGTAACTTAAGTGAACTTCAGCCTTAGGTAAGCAAGAAGAGCCAAGCTGAAAAAGAGTTGTGAAATTAGATGGATCTGATTAGTGTTCTGCTTCCGTTGTTGATTGGGTGGGTGGGGCTAACATTAAAGCAGGGCGTCTCACTTTAGCATGCATGAAAATTACCCGAAGGGCTTGTTAAAACACAGATTCGGCAAGTCTGAGATGGGGCCGGAGAATTGACCTATCCAACAAGTTCCCCCTAATGCTGATGCTGCTGGTGCACAAACCACACTTTAAAACCACTGAATTAAAAGATGGTGAAAAGTTGCTCACTGAGAAATGAATAGAGCCCATGTGAAGGAGGATGAAGGAGTAGGTACTTTTCAGGCCCCACTGTGCATTAAGTTGAAAGGTTTGGGAATCATGAGATAGAATTTCTGGTCCCAGTTTTAGCAATGTGACCCTCAGTCAATCCCTCCCCTTCGCTGGGCCTCAATTTCTTCATCTATAAAATGAGAGGATGTTACTAGTTAATCTCAGGGGCTATAATTTTTGAACAGATTAAAACGCTGTGCTATAAATTTGTCTCTAAGGTTTCTGACATTTAAGGGGAGGCGGGGATGCAGAAGTAGATGAAAACACATACTTTTCATTTTCTGCCAAGAAAAAGCTTGTAGGCTTATCTGCAGAAGTGACACTTTTTGCTGAGATTTCTGACTCACACGTGGGCACCTTCCCAGGCAAACCAGCTGGGTAGCTCAGGGTCTGTCAAGGATTGTTCAGTGCCATGGCTTGGGAATTGATACTGGAATAGATCTATGAAGGTGACACAAGGAGTCCTTCCAACGTGTGAGGTTGTTGGGCTATTTGACATGAATATCACAATGTCACGTGGAGTAAGTTAAATTGTATCTGGATCCTACATCACTGAAATACTTTGGAACGGAGAGCTGGAGGAGAGAAGGATCATTTATTTTTGTGTCTGAATCACATGAGTTTCCATCACTGAAGGGATTGATTTATTCTTTTTTAGAGGAAGTTTTGAGATTTACATCCAAAAAGTGAATGACTTTGTTTTTCATTGCATGTGGCCTGCTTCAGACTTTAGCATTCAGAAGGAGCAGCTTGCTGTGTGGGGAGGATAGAGGACACCCCTCGGCCATTTATGAGTTTGCAGACAAAGAGCGAAGGTGGAAATGGTTGAGCTGCCACACACAGATACAAAGATTATATTTTCCTGCGCAAGCTAGAAGCAGGTGAACTTTATTAACTAGAACAGGATTCTGGGTTTGACTTCCTTTGGCCAAAGGCAATTTAAACAAACTGCTTTTTATTTCTTTTTCTATCTGACTCTATCCTTTTCCTCCTTTGTCCCTGGCAAACCCAGCCGTGGCGATTAAAGAAATAGGTGTGGGAGAATTTTTTTACTAAGAAGGAAATACATACATACGGGCAGGAGTTGAGTAGACATTTTTGCAAATAACCTTCATCTCCCATTAACCTATAAAATGCACCAAAGCTTGTGTGTATTTGCTCATACTAAGCTTAGTCCAGAAAGAGTGGCTTCTTAAGAGATGCTGCAAACAATGCAAGTGTTTTGAAAGGTTTGGACTAAAGGAAGAGTAAAGGATCATAGCTGTAGTATTTCTTGAAGGAAAGCTAGGACCACCCTGCCAGAAAAGACATCCACCACTAGCTGGCCAATCCCTAAATTCCATTATCCATTTGGGACCCTGAAGGGTGCAGATGCAGGGTGCTGAGAAAGAGGAGTCTGCAGTACATGGTCACTAGTTGGATATGAAGGTGAAAGTGAGAGGACGAATTGTCAGTGTCATGGTGTAGTGACACTTGTGGAAAATCGAGCTTGGACTCCAGAAATGGAACAGTGAGCTAGAGTAAAACAATTAGTACCACCACTTCCTGTCACTAAGTGGCCAGTACCCTGATAGTCATGTTACCTTTATGATCTTTAAGTCTCACAACAGCCCTGACAAATCAGAATGTATTATTGCCCTCATGTCACAGAGGAGATATTCAGAGGTGATGGGAGACTTGACTAGAGCTATATGGCTAAAATATGGCAGGATTCAAACATGAGTCTGTCCGAGGCCTCTCCTTCTCGTGCTGTATTGCTGAAACTCAGCATCACTTCTGAATCATGTGTCTACAAATATTCCCCTCTAAAACCACCACAACAAAGCAAATGTGTTCCTTAGACAATGAAATTAGCCACAGATATCAGCAGGAGTCGCATGTGCATCAGCCTCAGCTGGAGTCCCCTGCGGGGAGATGGGGTGAAGAGGGGCTGTGAATTGTAGTGCCACCACATCAAGATGCCCAGTTAGAGAGTCCTAGGAAGAGAGCCAGGGCTTGCACCTTGGCAGGCCCTTCACACCTGCACAGGCAGAGCCTTTTGGGCATGTGACGAGGGTATGCCAAGCACTTCATGGCTTCTGCTCCCATGATATGCCCTTGATTTGGTGTCCAGATAGTTAATGTCCTACAGTTTTAAAAACATTTCCATAGGCAACGCAGATGTTACTTGTGTACCCCCCAACAGCCCACTACCCAAAACTTCCAGACAACTCCCCATGCTGGATTCCAAGACAGGCTGAGGTATTTGCCTCCTAAGAGGACTCTGAAAACAGAGTCACAGGCCCCTTAGGTGGGATTCTGTCTGTGAAGAGATAGAATTAATTGGCTCTTAAGAGATCTTCATTTCTGTAGTTTTGCTGCCTCCCTTTGCAACATACATACAATGACAGGATCAACCAGCTCAAACTGAGGCCACAATGGGACCTGCCACCCTTCCCTGCAGGAGTACAAGTCAGTGGAAATGGTAAGATTAGAACTCAGGTCTCCTGCCTCTTTACTCACACAGAGCGGAGAGATAGGTGTTCTCTTGCTATTTTAATCAAATTTAATTCATAATTATTACTTATATTCATTTTGCACTTTGAAGTTTTAGAGTGAATTCAAATACAATCTTGCCATCTGCTCTGTGAAACAGAGGGCAGTCCCCTTCACGTGAGGAAGCAGAGGTTTCCAGAGGTTAAGCGACTCCCCAAGGTTGTACAAATAATAAGAGATAGAGCTGGACTTAGAGTTTGGTGCTTTCTTCTTTTCACCCAGGACTCTTTTCACTACTAGACTATAAGCTTTCGATGGGCAGGACCATATTTATTTAGCTCAGCACTGGATACCCATCACCTAGCACAGGCCTGTGTATGTGGTTCTTGTCAGAAAATGGATGGAAAGATCAGCAGATAGAAGAATAAGATCAATGGATAGATAAAAGAAAATTGGAGTCTTATTTTTCTGCTGACGTCAAGTCTAATCTTGGAGGAGTGAAGTTCTATTATTAATGGCTACTTATTCAAAGATAAAGAGCTTTAACCCATCACTTTATTTAAAATACATTATGTCTTTAAAAAATGTTTTTAACAGTAATGTAAAAAGGTGTTCTATTCCTTTAAGAA
>NW_006494614.1:55344098-55350361 GCF_000325575.1 Pteropus alecto | reverse complement strand
TGGGACCTAGTAGGCACTTAATAAGTGTTTCTGGAATTTAATTGAATTTAAAAGCTAACCTGGAGAGATAAAAGTAATTGCAAAGAATTTCTATGTTATTGGGATAATTAAAGAACAGACTTGATCCATTATTTGCAAAATAACTTTATCCCCAATTCCAGGCCTATCAATTGGGAAGAAATCAATAGCTAGCATGGAATGAGATCACGACCCGCATTTCCAGGATCCCTGGTTTTGGAAGATTAATAATAATGTTGAGTCCTCCTCACCAGTGAGGTTCAATAGGTCGCCTTTGCCTGCCGGTGCAGGATGGACCCTGTGCGAGCCATTCGGCGCTTCTCATGTGCAGCCAACTGGGGGGCATAGATGTGAAGTAGCCATGGTAACTTTTTTACTGATTGGGAGAATGGATGAAGCTAGATAACGAACCTCCTTGAATCATATAGGGGTGGGAATGGGGTAATGAGTACTGAAGAGCAGAGAAACTTCTCTCTTTCTAGACAAGAATAGTGCAGGAAATTTAAATTCAAATAATAGTAGAACAAATCAGGTAAGGTGCTGGCTAGAATAATTAAGATAAATAGGTAATTAAATGATTTTGATGATTAAACTGAGAAGACAGTGTTTGAGAGTAAACTTCTACCTAAGCCAGGGGTTTTAAAATTTCCTCAACGTCCACTTATTAAAAAGTACAGACTCCGGCTCCCTTTCCCAAGATTCCAATTCATTGGGTCAGAAGTGGGGCCCAAGAGTCTCTGTTTTAAAACTATCTACAATTTATTCTCCTGCAGGAAGCTTATGAACGACACTGGTAGCACATGGACCATATTTTCATAAACTCTACTCTGGGTAAACACAAAGCATCCGAAATCAAACTCAAGCTGGAGCTGACTCAACTGTTTTCACTTAATGGAAAAACTTAGGGAAAATAAAGCTGTTTTCTTAGTTCTAGTTTAAAAACAAAACAAAAACTGTTTAATTAGTCAATGATCGATAGCAGTTGAGTTTCCGAAACATGTTACTGTAGTTCATACACTGTGCTTCCTTTTAACCTTGCATTCTACCAGATGCTTTACTAATTGACAGAAACCGGCAGTTGTTCGCTTTGCCTGCTGCCCCTTCCCCACTTATCCAAATGACAAACTTCCACTTCCCCTTTAAAATCCATCCCAAATGTCTTCAGCTCTTGCCACCTCTTTAGTTTCTGTCCTCCCTCCCTCGCTTGCAGAATATTTTGCTTTCTCTTCGATGTCTGTCCACAGTGGCCTCTCATAGAACTTACTGTGTTATAATCCAGTACTTACTTACGGATCTGCTCCATTACTCTCTGCTCTATCAAACAAGGATCTTATCAGACGGTGTCTTGTTCGTCTTTGTATCTCTGTCCTTTCCCTTTCTTTAACTACTAATATGGCTTTGCCACATACAACAATGAATGAATGAATGAATGCATCCATAAGAGTAGGGATTTTTTGTCTGTTCACTGAAATAAATACCCCAAGTGCCTAGAAGTGTGTCTATTACACAAAGGGGTCTAATAAATAATTGTTGAAATAATGTATGAAAGAGTGCATTAGCGTACATAAGCCAATAGAAAAGAAAGACTGGACCTGCTGTTTTTCAGCATAACAGCAAAAATTTTTCATACTGGCTCTCATCACAGTCTCAACAGATTCAGACTGAGATTCTTATTTGATATTTCTGTCATCTAATAGTTTGGGGTTTAGCTCGATAGACCCAAGGTATTCTAATAGAGAAAAAGAAGTAATGTTGCAAGCATTATAGCTCATACTTAGATTATTCAGATCAAGTCAACTTTTTTTTAACCTTACTCACTACTTTTTACTAATGGTAAGCCTGGGATGCAAAGGATTCTTTAGGATAGTTTACATAGACTAATAGTAAAAGTATCTCCCATTTATTGAACACTTATTCAATGTATCAGGCATTGTATTAACTGCTTTCCATATATTATCTCATCATATACAGCTTTTTAGAAACGTTTCATTATCCTTATTTTATAGATGAGGAAACTGAGATTTAAATGTAATCATTTGCCAAGGTCACTCAGCTACTAACCAGAAGACCTGAGATTTGGGTCTAAGTCTGTCTAAGCCTCTGCTCTTGAGCTTCACATTTGAGCTGGTGTTTTGAATTGAATGTGTCCCTTGGGACTTATTTCTGACTAGAGGAGCCTAGTCACTTCTGAGCAAATACTTTCTTGGCCTTGAACATTCTTGATCTTGAGTTTTCTGAAATTTCTTCCTTTAAAGAGATTTATAGTTTGGAGGCTAAACTCAGTCAAAAGGACAAATTAACTCCAATGTGCTCCCTCCCCACCCCGCCCCTTGCTTAATTACACCTGATGAGTGGCCCTTTCAGACTTTTGATTCTAGGCACTTAATTGTCTCTTACATTTGCTTCCAGTGATCAGGGTCTTTGAGGTTTACACATATGTTTTCCCAGTGAACTTTTGTCCTTTTTGAAAACTGCATTCTGTTCTCCTTTATTAAATTCCAGCTTTCATGACTAGTATGCGATGATAAGCTCCAGAAATGTTTATATGATAAATTAAAATGGGCAGCGTCTTCCGTTTACAAATTGCTTCAAGATAGGACTCAGATGCCTGCCCGTAGAATTGTCTCATAAGTGCTAGCACAGAATGGGTTCAAGCTTTTACATTTTCATCTTGGCCTTGGCTTAGGGACCTTTTGTTTCAGTGACTCTTGATAGCGTCTGAGCTTCTAGTCTATTTCTCAAACTAAGGCTATGAGATTTATGACTCAGTGGGAAAAAAATGTGTGTGACTACTTCTCAAACTTGCTTTGGAAAAGCAAACAGGATGTTTTTCTCCTTATCTTGCACATACCTATAAACAAGCAACTTGTTGGCAAGGCCTCTGAGTCAGGGATAGAGCAATTTCAGACTGTCAGTTTCGATGATTATTTGCTCTGGATGTTTCAGAAGTTCGTGTTAGAACAGAGCCACGTTCCGAAAACCTTATTGCCCGGAGACCCAGATTAACCAGAGGCCTTCTAGACTGCAGGAAGGTGTTTGTTTATTTTATAAAGTAGAGGCATATGTGAGTCTGTGTCATGTTCACAGCCATAAAAGAAAGTGAAGAGTGTTAAGTGTGACTTCTCAGGGAAAAGGGGGCCTAAAGCCTCTGTGATTATTATTTTTGGAGGAGTAAATATTTCAGTAGAAAAAGAAACTCCTTTGTACCAACTCTCTCTGAGTTTTCTTGGCACATTTTAATATTTTCAAGTAACAGCTGAAACCACAGCTGAAAACCTGTTCTAATTGGAAGCATCTGGGAATTGCAAAATTAGAATTTTCAGATTCTGAAGTGATTTGCTGTTTGGACAGGGGTGTCAACTTCGGCTGTGGAGCCTTTTTTTTTCCTTGTGATTATAAGTTATTCAGTCAGCTTATGATGCGATGGAGATATGGGGCACTCTTCATGCTTTTTTAAATGAAAACTGTACTTTCCTCTTCAGCTATTTGTACACCTTATCAGGACCCTTCTTATCCAAGAAGAACAGATGGAGAAATTCCCCCAAGCCTTGGAATTCAACTCGAACAATATTCTCCTGCCAAAAGGCATCTCACAATCAAAGACACTAGAACGATATATGATATTTGCAAATTCCAGGAAGAAAAAAATACTAAAGACAATTAGAAACCTATTTCAGTTTTTCTCTATGTTAATAGAAGCCTGTCTTCTAAAGGGCTTAATGTTTTACAAATCTATCCTGAAACTTCCACAAGAGAGACAGGAAGATACAGTGGCTTCTTACCTGCTACCTGAACTACTTTGGCTGATGTCATATCATCTCATGCAGTCTCATATCATCTCAGTACTCTCGGGTATAAATGAGAATGATACTGCCTCCCTGACTCGGGAATGAAATAAGTGGTGTAGAATTTGTAAAATGTTCCCAATGGGAACTGTCTTAGTCTGTTTGGGTTGCTTATAACAAAATACCAGACTGGGTAGCTTATAAACAGCAGCAATCTATTTCTCATGATTCTGGAGGCTGGAAGTCTGAGATCAGGGCACTGGCATTGTGGGGTAAGGGCTCTCGTCTACGTAGAAGACTTCTTGTTGCATCTTCACGTGGCAGAAGGGGCTAGGGATCTCTCTAGGACCTCTTTTATAAGGGCACTAATCCCATTCATGAGGCCCCACCCTCATGACCTGATCACCACCCAAAGGCCCCACCTTCTAATACCATCACATTGAGCATTAAGGTTTCAACATATAAATTTGGGATGGGGGACATAGACACATTATAGCAGGAGCTAAATAAAGTTAGCTTCTTTCTTTCTTTCCTACTTTTTTGTATGGCAACTGAGATAACAATGACACAATTTACCTGAGGCCGAAGGTCAGGACCTCAGGGAGCCACAATCAGACCAGAAGTTTGTGACCTAACACCTATAACACTCAATCTTTGTCTAGATTCGACACCAGTTCTGCAGAGTTTGGCACAGAGTGTGCTATAGACTGTGCCAAACAGTCATGGAGAGCAAAAGGCTGTGGGTGATATAAGCCACTTCACAGATGCTTTGTGTTGTTAGTAGGATTAAAATTAATGACTGCACAGAGAAAGGATTCCAAACAATGCCACCGAAAAGAAGAGCTTGACTTTCCATATAGGCACCCAATAAATGTTTGTAATATTGAATTTAATAGGCTGGACCTACAGATCAGTGAGTTTTTGAGAGTGAAAAAGAAAACAATTGCGTCACGACACAGGCAAAGCAGAATATGGAGTTGCCCTGTCTGTGAACCATGGCATGAAATTCTGTGTCTCTTGGAGGGAAATTGACATTCATTCCTTTGGAAAATGTTTCTTAGGTTCCAACATAAGCTTTATGAGAGGCCTCCTCATGACTGATATTGTATTATTTTATTTAATGCTCACACCAACTTAGTAGGATAGATTCAATTATTAAATTAATCATTAATTAGAGCTCTAGTTTAGTAATAAGCATCTGAGACTCAGCGAGGTTAAGTAATTTGCCAAGGTTGCACAGCAAATAAGAGTTAGATCTGGAATTAGAACCCAGGTCTGTCTCTCTCCAAATTCACACTCTTGCAACTACTCCTTAAATACCTTCGGATCTTACTAGATTATATCATAGAATCATAGATTTTTAGAGGTTATCTGATCTACCCTCTATATTTTTCAGATGGGGAAACAGCCTCAGAGAGGTCTGGTAACTTTCTCAAATCACATAGCTGGGTATAGTCATGGTAAAACCTCTATTGCCCTTGTTCTAACCGTAGCTCTATTCCTACATTAGGGAAGGAGAGAAAGGAATAGACCATCTCTTCAGAAATCCCTTTCTGAAGTGGATATGATGTTTATGGGACTGTTTTTGGAGATCCACGGAAGTCAATGGAAATGGAAGATATGGTCCCTGCCCTTCTGATTCTTCAAATCTCTTTAGGGGAAATCATCCCCCAGCAGCAAGAGGGAGGGAGAGAGGAAGGAGGGGGAGAAAAAGGCCCTTGAATGAGGGTTCCAGACCTGGCTCTGTACTTTCCCAGTCTGCAATTTAGCCATCCCGGGCCTGCTTGTTCTGTGGTTCTCCCCGTCCTTCAGTAATGTCTCTATTATACCCAACCAGACTGTATTTTTTTCCTGGTCTGCCTAGATCAGAAAACATCACTGGATCAGAGGTAAGGTCTTGTTTGTCCTTGTTTCTCATGTGCCCAGCACAGTGCCTGGTGCAAAGCAGGATGCCTGAAGCCTATGCAAGGGGCAGCGCAGTTGGTCACCTCAAACATGAGAAACAAACACTCCAAGGTCCACTGATAAAGTCACATGCGCAGACGTCACTGTCCTCACCTTTGCTCCTCACTGCAAAGACAGGAAAACTCCACATCACTTGTTATCTGGGAGAGTCAGAAGGAAAGTGTCCTCCACGGGGGCGGGGAGGGGACACACACCCACTCCCTTTGTAACATCCCACCTCAGAGGGAGACAGAATGGAAACAGGATGGGCTGTCTAGGGTGCAGAAAATTAATTGTGGTTATTCAGTGGGTTTAAATAATCAAAAGGTTCTTCAAGACAGAAAACAATACCAAAGTAGGAATGTGAGCGACTTGCCGCTAACGTGTTACCCACTTTCGGGAAGAGAGTGATTTTTACGTTCCTCCAGGGCCCGGACAGTTGCTTTGCTTTGTCCTCAGGCTCTGCCTCGCCAGGCGCTGGGCCCCGGAGGCCCTCGTACTTCTCGGACCTCCTTT
>NW_006494614.1:55327128-55343978 GCF_000325575.1 Pteropus alecto | reverse complement strand
GTGCTGCACAGCTTTAAAAATAGCCTTGTGCAGATTTTCAGAGGACAGGTTCCCTTTCCACAAAAAATGTATGGAATGGAAGTGGTTTCGTGGCAACAGTGAGCCTTTGTTTCAGAGTTGAAAGTGCACATCCCTCCTCCTGAGCTCGGCCGTGGTGGCTTGCCTGATGTCACTGACCTTGTTTTAATTAAGTCCTCCTTTTTTGTTGGACTTGGTGCCAAGAAGCCTAAATGAATGTTGTCTATTTTAGTGATTTTTGTTAGGTTTTTTTTTTTTCTAGTTCTATTTTGGAAAACTTCTAAGGGTCACTCCTCTGCAGGCCGAGATAAGGGTTAAGAGTCTTTTTCTCAAGAAATAACATTCTCCTAAGTCAACATTATCTCCATTTTTTCTTTCTTATTTTTTTCTTTTGCTCTCTTGTGTAACTAAATTCTAAAATTCAAGAGGATTTTTCTGGCTCCTGATAGAAACTGGAGACAGTGATGTCATTCACCTGCACTTGCCCTTATGAAATGCCGACAGATTAAATTTTTAGAAGTGTACAGGGAAGGAATTGTAATGGCCATGGCTAGTGCACCAAAATTGGATAGTTGGTGTATTTGCTTCCTAGGGCTGCTGTAACAAAATACCACACACTGGGTGGATTAAAACAACAGGAATTTATTGTCTCAGTTCTGGAGGCTAGACGTCTGTAATCAGGGTGCTGATAGGGTCATGCTTTGCTCTGACATCTACAGGGGGAAATATTCCCTTGCCTGTTCAAGCTGCATCGTTTTCTGGCAATCCTTGGCACTTCCTGGCTCAGATGCATCATTCCGATCTCTGCCTCCATGATCACGTGGCAGTCTTCTTCCTTTGCGTCCCTGTCTTCTCTTCTTTGAAGGTCGTCAGTCAGATTGGATTAGGGCCCTCCCCAATAACTTCATCTTAACTTGATGACATCTGCAAAAACAGACCCTATATCCAAATAAAGCCACGAGTATTTGGCATTAGGATTTCGATATATCTTTTGCAGGGGATACAATTCAACCCATAACATTTGGCTTAGGATTTTCTCTCACCCAGAAAATATTTGGATATGTTATCACTCCCTAGCATAAGTAACCAATATCAGCTACGACTCAGGGAGCATTTATCCCATCCCAAGCACTATGCCATGTACCTGATACATACTGTTTCATTTAATCTTCACAGAAGCATCTTGAGGTAAGCATTATTATATATCCAGTTTGTAACAGATAATAAAGTCCCAGATCTGTCTCATTTCAGCACCCACATTCTGAACAACTTGGTTGTTTGTGTGCTTGGCACTAACTATGCTAGGCCCTGGGGTTACTGTAGTGCATAAAACAGACATTGTCCTGCTCTCGTAGAACATGCAGTCTAGTGGGAGGAGATATGCATGAAAGGCATAGTTTCCTAAGTACCAATTGCTTGCTCACAGTGTCAGAGCACCATTTCAATCAGGAATTAATTTCCTCTGCTGTCATTGCCTATGACACTGCTAAGATGTAGAGCAGTGAGAAGACCCTCAAAGGAGGGCCTCCCCCTCTGCTCTAACCAGAGCTCCAATATTTTGTTTTATATATCAGGCATCTTGGGAAGGTTTTGCCGAACAGAGTGTACCACGACTACATTATGCTGTGGAACAAACTACTATAATACCTCAATGCTTAAAACAAAGTTTATTCTGTACTTCTGTATCCTGTCCCTGGCGGGTCAGCTGGCGGCTGTGCCCGGTGTCTTTTTCGCTCTGGGACCAGGCTAATGAAGTTATCTCATCTGTACAGGTCACCATGACAAAGGAAAAAGAGAAGATGGTGAATCACACACTGTCCCTGAATCGCTTCCACCCCAAAAGTGTCCCATCAACCCTGTTCCAGGATGAACAGCCCTTAAAAAATATGACTATCTGGCCAAGTGAGTGAAGTATATGAAAGGATAGAAGAGGTGCTCAGTGTAGTTTTTGTGAAACTTGCATCTATTCCCTCCCCCGGTCTATGCATGCACCCCAGAGCTCCATGCAGGAGCGGGCTGCCCTACATCTCTGGCCACCCCTTCTCTGCTCTGGTCAGTGGACCCTGATGACCACGCATCAGCTAAGAAAGACCTGTGTTCTGTTTCTAGAAACTAACGTAGGAAAGTCCTAACTTATAAAAGCCATAAATCAAGGAACAGTAATTTCTGTTAAAAAAAAAAAAAAATTCTCTGCAGGTTCCCTTTAAACAGCAACCTCTCAGGTATACATACAATATAATTTTAGGAGTAGATATTTTATTTACCCACAACTTTTCAGGAATATGCTATATGTTATATAAAGCAGGGCATATATTCATTTAAGCCCTGGATTCCATAGGTTGACAGCTTGCCATATTCACTATATATTTTTTTCTTCCCTCAGGTTCTAAAATTGTTTCCCTGAAGTAAACAGGAAAAACTTAGGGGAAGGGATCAGCAGCTAAAATTATTTTTGCTTTTTTCCTGTTCCAGTTAATGGCTATTAACAGCGAGAGGCTCCCATGAGTGTCTCTGTCCCAGATGTCCATCTTTGCAGCACCAGGAGCAGTGAAGGACGTTCTGTTCTAATTACTCCGAGGAGTCATTAGCCTTGACAAATGCTCTGGTTGCATTAGCTCACTGCAGGATGTTCAGTGCCGGGGCAGCCTATAATTCACTCAAAAGCTGGAAGTGTTTCTCCACCTTAGTGGAGCCCAGCCCAGGGCTTCCTGGAGCGTCCCACCTTCTTGCCTCACTTTGTGCCCCAGGGTGGGATAATATCACACTAGCTGTCAAAGACAGTACCTCACAGGGCATCATTCATGCTGGGCAAGGAGTGCCTTCTCAAGGAGAGAAGATTGAAACAGACCAGCTGTGGAATACAGATTGCTCCTTGGCACCTAAATTATTATTCAATTCACCCATAAAGGGCCACCAGGAAACCAGAGACAGGGGCACGCTCTTGGAGAGCCTCTCCTTAACACCTCCTCTCTGATGTACCACTTTAGGCAAGGTCAGACAAACATTGAGATTCACATGTCTGCAAGGCTTTACAGTGTGCAGAATTTTCATGAACTTGCCTTGTTTGATCCTCAGAGTTGCTCCATAAAACAGAAGGAGCCATTGTTTCCATTTTATTGACGAGATAACTAAGGTCAAAGGAGGTGAAGTATTTTGCCCGAAATCACACATCTAATGGGGCCGTGTTTGAATTTCACCTCTACCCTCACTACCTCTTAATCTCATCTCTAGAATGGTGATGATGCCCACTCGGCAGTGAGATAATGTACTTAAAGGGTCTCTGGAACAGAGAGACTCAAAAAAGCCTGTTGGATGAATGGTTGGATAGGGATGGGTGCGTGGATGGATGGATGGATGGATGGATAGATGGATGGATAGGTGAGTGAATGGGCGAATGAGTGAATGAATGAATGAATAAAAATGATTTAATGAATGAATGAATATTACCCCTTTGTGACTTTTTTCCCTTTCAGTCTACCCTTGATCTCGCTCTCATTGAAATTTGCTCTTGCAGGGAACATGGAAACTTTTAGTCCCAGCTGTGCGTCACCAAAGACCCTTTCATTTGCCCCCACTCATGACCCATATAATGAAAGATTTTCTACCAAACTTTATGACTGCCTTCCTGTTTGACGAAAGTCCATATAACTGTCAACGATGGCTCCTGACAAACATGCACAATGACTTGGTATAATTCTTGTTAAAATACGAATTAATAATTAGCTACTAACATTTGAGCACTTACTCTCAGCCAGATACCTCATTGGGCATTTTGCCCTCCTTTGAACACAGGTGATGTGACTCCCGAGCCTGTGCTCTTAACCATGACACCAGCTCAGCACCACTACGAGCTGCCATTTACTGAGTGCCAGTAGGCACCGTAATAAACTCTTTAAATATGCATTTTTTGGACATGGTTCCATAGTGGAGTGGTTAGCACGTCTGCTTTACACGCAGAAGGTCCTGGGTTCACACTCCAGTGGAGCCATGGTCCATGGTCTATGGCCACACCACCCAGAACAAGCCCGATGTCTGATCTCGGAAGCTAAGCAGGGTTGGGCCTGGTTAGTACTTGGATGGGAGACCACCTAGGAAGACCAGGTGCTGTAGGCATAAATAATAATAATTTAAAAATAAATAAATATGCATTATTTTGGTTAATACTTATAACAAAAATATGAAGCATCTGGTGTCATGTTCTGTGTTTTACAAATGAGGAACTGAAGCTCGAGGAAGGAGAGTAACTTGTCCATAGCCAGGTAGCTAGTGAGCAGAGGCAGGCTTTGGGCCCAGGTGCTGTGGTTGCAAAATACAGACATTAAACTCCTAGCCTGTGCTACCTTCCATCTGCATTTACTCTAAAACTTCACTTGAGTTGCTTGCAGTCTCATAACTTACAGTACTTTGTATTATTAGAAGTCACTGAACAGTCACATTCCAACCTCAGGACTTCCAGTGGGTGGGAGGTCTCAGGGTAAGATTGAGCGGGTGTAGGTAGGAGCGCCTCCCCTGGCACCTAGAATTCTTTCTGAAGCCACTAAGAAGAAATGCGGAAGAACGAGTGTCAGCGTTTCTCGTTTGGTCAGGATCTCTTGAAAGCAAGATAAAATCCAACTCCATCGCCAGGTATTGCTGCAGGAAACAATGTGCCCTGAGTGAAAAGTGTCTAAACCTGAAAATAGGTTGCCAAGGGCATTTTAAGAGGTTTTCTTTCCTGAAAGTGTCTTCTTTCTGAGCTGGTCTAGATTCAGTTCTGCCAAGACATGAGTGGATGAGCAAGAGAATCCGGCCAGAACCTGTAGTCCATGTGATTATCATCTTAATCCCTCACTCTGCGCATTTTACTTTATTACCAACATGCAACAAAGAAAAATATTTCATTAGTGGCCCCGATACACATCTCAGTTTGCTCATTTCACTCCACACCTCGAGCTGTTTGTGGGGAACTAGATCCCCAGAGAGAACAAGCAGTCTGGGTCAGTGGAGAGAGCACTGGACTCAGGACCCTCAGTCAGTCAGATTTTGCTGCTTATGAGCTGTGTGGCCTCAGACAGGTCACTTCACCTCCCTGAACTTCAGTGTTCTCATTTATAAAATGAGGTCTTTGGACCGGATATCTCAAAATCCTCATCCAGGCCAATTTGGGGGACGGGGGGGATCATTTGTAGCTGCAATTTAGATAATAGGTGGAAAAGCACTTTGAGAAGTGATTAAAATTTCAAATACATTTTAAAAGGTGTTATTTTTGCAGCATGATCTCTGCAGAGCACAAAATTATATACGCAGAAAAAGAGAAAGTCTTTTGAAATTTTAGTAGCTCACATTTAAATGCAAAAATATTCATCTTAAGTGTCCATCCTCCCTCTCCTTATCTCCAACAAAGAAGGGCCTATTTTAAGGTACCAGATAATTTCTATAATCACTCTCTTCCTTTGCTTAGAATTAACCGCATCGGAGCTTTGCTAAGGTCTAAAATACTGCCTGAATCTTACCCCTTAATATGTGAACTCTTTGCTAAGTATTACTAAACCTCTGTCTGATAAGAGGAATGTTGAGAACTGGAGTTTTATGGTTGGGGGATATTTCCAGAACAGGACAGAGTTAAGAGCTTAAGAGGTAGGGAATGCGTCATTGGGCTTAATTAGTGTGGGTAAATGACTTCCCCAAGGTCACTTGGTGAGTCATCAGTGAGCCATTTGGCTGGGACCCATTCCTCCAGCTCAAAATAATTGGCCTCTTTGTTAACACTGTTGTTCCAAGTGACGCTGTGGATGACCTGGAAGGAAATTGCTTGTGGATATTAGAGTTGCAGCTGTGGAAAAATAGAAACTGGCAAAGATTCACCCATAACAAGACCTCTGTAGACCGTGCCTCAGAGCAGCAGCTGGTTTGGAGGCAGAGAAGGTGGTTCTTTGAAAGGTTCCAGGCTTATAGGCTCGATGTGACCCACTTACCCTTCTGCTGCCACCAAGGCACGTATCCCTCTTTAAACTTCAGAATGCCTCCATGTGACTGCTTTTCTAATCCAGAGCAGTCCTTGAAGTTCATTGTTACCAATAGTGCGATTTTCCAAACTCGAATTGCCTAGAGATGAGCCTTAGAAATAAGTTCCAAGGAGCCAGCTCAGTGCTTAGTTTTTGTCTTGATTGATACAACTGAGCACCACACAGTCATTCCAAAATAGCATGGCAAATGCCTGGAACTTGCTCACAAACCTAATGAGTAAGTTAATTCACACACCCACATCACCTTCATCAATGAGATGGAGAGAGCCCTACAACATCTAAGTCTTAGGCTTTGGGGTTTTCCTCTTCCCTGGCCTGTCCTCCTGCCTTTATATGCACATTTCTAAGCCACTGGATGCAGCCCAGCCCAGCACCATCCAGCCTAGCACAGTGATCTCTTGAGCATGATACAGCATAGCACACATGAAGGTGATCTTCACTCCATCTTAATTCAACACTTTTCATTCTATCTCTAAACCTCAACATTCATTGTCATAGTTCATGTATTCACTTCTCCACTTATTCAGAAATTAGGTATTGAACATCTATTATGGACTAAACCTGAGCATACAGTGGTAAACAACAACAACAAAATAAATGCAGACCTTGCGATGAAGACTACAATCTAATGGAGGAGAAAATATTAACCAAATACCTACACAAATAAATGGAGTAAGTTCATGTATGTAGAGATGGGGTACTTTGAGAATATGTAACCAGGAACCTTAGATTTGAATCAGAAGTCATCAGAAGAATGAGTAAGAATTAACCAGACAAAGAGTGAGGAGAGGGAGGAGGCCAGGCAGAGAGAACAGTATGTGAACTGACCCTGGGTAAGAAAATCATGGCACATGGAGGAATGGGAAGAAAGCCATTGTGGCTGATGACTGGGGAATGAAGTTAAGGATGAAGGGAAGAAGTTGAGAAGGGCCAGACCACACAGGGCCTTGCAGGTAGGTCATGTTAAGGACTTTGGTCTTTATTCTAAGAGCCATGGAAGACATGAAAGATATTTAGCACGACGGATAACATAGTAAGACTCATTCCAAGAATATCACTCTTTCTACTGTACAGATAATAGGCTGGAGAGAGACAAGAGGGGATGTCACAAAGTTACTGTGGCACTTTAGAGAAGAGATATCGGGAGCCTAGACCAGGGAGGTGGTGCTACAGATGGAAGAATTGTGTGAACCAGGAGCTATTTAGAAAGTAGAATTGAGGGACTTGGCAATGGGTTGTATAAAAGGGGAGAGGAAAGTGTCAACAATGACTCCAGGGGTTTGGGATTGTTAAACTAGATGTGTGGGGGGTGGGGTGGTAATGCTCACTGAGAAAGGGAGCAAAGGAATAGATCAGTTTTGTCTTGGGTCTTTGTTTTCTCTTGTCTTCGAGTCATGGTGGTGGAAGATTAGATCATAAAATTGGTTTTGGACATGATAAGCTTGAAGTGCCTTCAAAGAAGACAAACTCCTTGCCATCCTCTGCACCACTCCCCTCTCCCTAGCCCAGGACCACATACATGGTCTAAACATTGAAAGTTCTGAATCAAGCTAATAAACTCTTAAGTAAAATGTATTCTAGTCTCCTGCCTTTACAAATATACCTTCGTGATAGTCAGGAAGGCCAGGTTTGAATTGAGAATTCTCAGACTCTAGTGGTACAGAGAAAACTGGCTCACAACTGGTAGCCCACCCCTCTTCCCATCCCCAGCTCCATCCCCCACTGCAAGAAGCCTCATGTACCTGTGTCTGGACACCTCAATCCACATGTTCGAGTTCCAGTCACAGTCCCTGAAAGCAGCACTGAGGGCCGTTTGGCCAGAGAATTCTGGGGTCCTGTGTGCCTGGTCTAGAGGGAGGAAGGGAAAGCGCAGGCTCTGGTGAGCAGAGGCTCCAAGTGTGCACCACCCTCGGCCCTGTGGATGCCTTTTGGAGAAGAGAAGTTGAAAGAGGACCAGAGCAGGGCCCTCTAAACTGTTGGGGCTTTGGGCAGGGACCCCACTTGCCCAGGCCTATGGGCAAAATTAAGTGATACAATGATACACAGTTCCTGTGATCTTTGTTCAGTTCCGAGTCTGACTGCCTGGTTTCTCTGTGTGTACATATTTTGTTTCTCCTAGTGGGCTGTTCATCACCATTCATGACAAGGGCCACCTTGCAACAATGCTGAACTCTTGGCCAGAAGACAATATTAAGGTATGATCCTATTGTTGTTTTTTTTTTTTTTGCTGTTGTTCTGTTTTTGAGTGAATCCTTTCACCCTGGACCAGAGTCATTCCCAGCTACAAAATGAGCCGTTGCAACACTGAAGGCAAGCCTCTGCCCCCTTTTCCCAGGCCCAGACTGTAGACCGGAACAGCCAACCATAAACGCACCACAAAGCAGAGGTTTGCATTAACCAAACACCCATGTGAAACAGTCCTTTATCATTATTATTTTAATACATTATTATTAATATATTATAATTATTAATGGGAGTAGTCGTGGTCATTGTCGTCATCTGAAAATATGTTCAGCATGTATCGAGTACCTACTAAATATACACTTCCAGTTTCCATCGTGGATACAGGGGAGACTCAGACATAGACCCTCTTCTCAAGTAGCTGACTTGAGGAAAATAAGACAGAGACACAAAAACTCTGACAAAGGGGAACTTGATCAGAAGTAAACAAGACACACAGAAAGATCTGGGAGTGTTCAAAGAGGCAGAGATTGCTTTTAGCCTGAGGGGAATCTAGGAAGACTTCATGGGGGAGGTGACATAGCAGCAGGGCCTTGAATTGAGGGATAGAGTTGGATAGTTAATCATTGGAGAGAGTAGGATGCGGGGTGGGGACATTCTGCAACAAAAACGCTTCTGACAAACAAGACTTTAACACCTGGTTGTACACAGCAGTGGTGGGGGGTGGGGTGGGGGGTGAGAGAGTAGGATGATGTATATTTAGAGTGACAAAATAAACCTGGCACTTCTTCCTCAAAAAAGTTAAGGAGAAAACATTTTTATATAATAAACAGGATATATATAATATAGAATGCAAAATTTGTGTTCATTTTAAACTATAAAACATGCAGCTTTGTAGAAAGTCCTTAGCCTCTGGCTACATCCACAGATCTCCTCCTGCTGTAGGGACTTCTGTGGAAGAGTTAGAGGGGTTCTGGCATCTAGGATCACTGTCACATTTACAAAAAAATAAAAATAAATGAAAATAATAATAATTAAAAAATTAAAATAGGTGAAACAGAAATGCAAAACATCTGCTTAGTGAGGGAATTCCTGGCACATGAGCTGGGGCGGGGTTGGAGCTGACCAAGCCCAGTATGAGCACCTCCCAGGGTCAAGGCTGGCACCTCCCTGCCTCAACTGGGAGACTGAGGCACTCCCCCACTGTTTCCTCTCCAGGGCCTCCCTCCCTCTGTCCCTGCCAGTTGTTGGGCAACCCCCACCTCCCTCCACCAGGCATAAAATGCAGCCTGTCTCCCTCTACCTCTCTGTGCCCCACCCACTTTGGCCCTGTCAGGGGAGTGGTAGCTCAGAACTAGAGCAGCCAGGGCAGGACATTGGACTGCAGTCCCAGCCCCCAAGAACAGCTCATTTCATCCATCTCTGTCTGGGTACGATTTCACCCTGTGCTTCTCCTTCCTGCTTATCTGCTTACACTCCAGTTACATGTTAGGCCTTGGCCCTGCGGTTGGTCCCAGTCCCAGAAGAACGAAGTTTCCAGGGCACGTCTAGCATGGATATGTAATAAAATCTTCAGGACATTAAAGGAAGTTAGCTCACCGATGGGAAGTTAACTCCAGCCTGCGTTGTGGGGACACGCTGCTGAGGTCATGCAAACTAACCTTTCCACCTTACTGGATACGTCAACCATGGTGAAAGCTTGTACATAGTACGTGCTCAGTAGATGCTTGCTGAGTTGAATGAACTCAGTTGATGGATATGATGAGTGTCTTCCGTGTACAAAGAACTGCGCCAGGAGTGGTGAGGTAGGGTCTCCACTAACGCATATGGTGCCTTTGTGCAAGTTATGAGGAATTAGAAAGAATGACAAAAAGCCACTCCCTCTTAACCAGTAAAATTAAGGTGCTCCTTCCTCTAGGCTGAAATGGGTGGGGTGGGTTCATGGGCTGGATTTCGGGTTCCAATTGCTCCTTTTATCAGTGCACAGTTTACAAAACTGTACCCAGGGCCCTGCGGTGAGGAATGCAAAATGAGAAAAACACAGACCCTGACTATAAATTGTTCTTTTAAATTCAGAATAGAAACTTAGCTGCTAAATCTCCGCTGACTTCAACAAACATATTTTGAGAACCTTCTTAGTTCTGAGTGCTAATTACTAGAGGGATGAAGACAGCAATTCTTTATGATTCTAGAGAAAGAGAAATTGAAGCTTAGGGCCACCCTGGAAAAAGAGGGACTCTAACAGCCCTCAAACAAAGAGAGATACCCAGAGCCTCTGGGGAAAGCATAAGTTACATGAGAAGCTCTGGGCCAGTGCATCTAATCCAGTTGCATTCAACAGCCATTTTGTAAACATTTACTCTGTAAGAGTTCCCTGGTGGTTTGAGGGATAAAGAATGTGTGCAGGTCTGACCTCGAGAAGCTCGCAGTCTAATTAGGGAGACTGACCCAGAAGCAATTATAGTAGACTGTGTCTGCCAAAGAGAGGAGCCTGGGGGCGAGGAACATACAGGGTGACTGGCTGACCACCGGCCCTGCAGTACCCCAGAGTGGACGAGTGAATGCCTGGGAACACCTCCTCCCCTCCACCTTTTATTTCTGTCTCACTTTGAAGAGACCCTGAGTTCAATTCCAGTAACCATATGGAAGAATCAGCTCTGCCTTTGCAGTAAGACAGACCGGGTTCTGGTCTGGAATCGTCCATTTATCTGCCATATGTGCAGATAACCTCTCTGATCTTCGTTTTCCTATTGTGAGGATTAACCATGATAAAGTCCGTACAAGGCTGAAGGGCACTTGAATGGACAGTGTCATCGCTGGAGAAGGAAGAGGTAGCTGTAGTTCACACAGCAGTGCAGGGAAGAGACTACAGGGGCTTAAGGGCAGCTGTGGAAGGGGCCTCCTTACCTGGGAGTCACAGGCCACAAATGGGCAGCCAGCCAGTTTGGCCCCTACACATGTTTGATTTGGCCCTCAATGGTTTTTGAACATTTTGAATTTGTAGGTAACATTTTTAAATCAGGAGACTTCATTTAAAAAAAGCAAAACACGTGGATTTCCGGCTTGTCTGAAAAAACCAGAAGCTCTGAATATTGGGCCTATAGTTTGGCGTGTAAACAAGTCAATTAGGGCTGATGGGGCTGCTCCCAGCTTACCCCAGTCCCCGCTACCCTGTCTACCAACCTTTTACTGGAGGGTCCTTCCTTCTCATTCCCAGGGCTGCCCTTTCAATGGTTCAGAATGTTCCAGGCTGCAGTCTTTCTTGTTTACTGGTGTGTTTTCTCTAGTTATGTCAAGAAATAGAGATGAAGGTTGTTCTTACTTTGGTAGAGCATCTCTGCTTATTATATCCCTTTCATGGTACTGATGCTGACATGGTACAGAGCTGATGCTGACTTCCCCTTTGTTATTTCTTTCAATTCTCATAGTCACTGTGATCAGAATGGAGTAAGGAGTGCTTCTAAAACCCTTGGGTGGGTCCTGAAAAATGGGGAAGGGTGAGCAAGCTGAGGTTAAGTGGCTTGGCTGCAGTCACCCACGAATAAGTGTTGATGCCACCCATAGTCCTGTTGCTAGCTACCTCTTCCCCAGCTGCTGAGCTGAGTTTTTCAAGGCACAGTTACCTTCGGACCCTGACGTTGTTGGCCACTTGACTGGAGGAAGAGGGGCTTCAGAGGAGCTTCTGAATCAACTCAGAAGATAAAAGATGACTTTTGATGGTTTCCCAGCCAGAAAGCAGAGATGCGGACTAAGATGTAAGAGAAGGCTGCGAGAAAAGTGAGGCCACAGCCCAGGGCTGGGGGACATGAAGTTTTGTAGGCCCCCCTTGTTCAGGGAGGAAGGGGAGGGTCAGGCCACCCAGAGCTGTCCAGCATAAATCACAAAGAGGAGCGAGAACTGCTTTTGACTCTTTTCATCGCCTGAGCCGGGAGAAAAGCTCAGCAGAGAACAGCCTCCTCCCCAACAGTTTTCCCAAGCTCCTAAATCTCTCCCTCCTCCCAGTCCCAACAGCTTTGGGAAGGAGGTGCTGAGTGGCGGCTGGGCAATGAAGCCGAGGGAACATCCTCTGCCACTGGGCACCAACCACTTTATTGATTAAGCTTGGACTAGAAGCAAGTGCCAAGTGCCTGCCTGTCATGCACGGGACCCCCATCTGTTAAACCCCAGTCTTCTCAGTGTCAGAAGTTGAATTTCCTGGGAAACAGTTCGAGATGAAGAGTAGCATATTAGGAGCATATTAGGGAGTACTCGTGGGATCAACACTTCTAGATGGGAAAGAGGCAGGATAGAGCAGAGGAGGAGACCAGGCTGAGTGACGTCTCAAGAAAAACTCAGCCCATGTGGAGGTTCTGGAGCTGGGATGGCCTTTCCAAGTCATCCTGAGTTGGGGCAAGGGAGCCAGGTCTTCAACTCCTGCATCCATCAGTCATTTGTTACAGTCTTTGGAAAAATGCAATGGAATAGGGAAAATCCAAGAGTACAGAGACCAGTCAGGAGACCGCTGCAGTGGTTAAGTGAGACGTGGTTGAGCTGATCCAAGGAGTAGTAGTGGGGATGAAGATCATGGAACAGATGAGAATAAATGTGGAGCAGGTCAGATCAGGAGAACTCAGTGACCGATTGGCTGTGGTTGACTAATGACAGAGAGGAGCCAAAGAAGACTTTCAGCCTGCGAGATAGGAGTTAACAGAGGAAGGGAGGACAGCAGAAGTAAAAGGTTTAAAGGGAGTAAAGGGGAAAAGTGGATTCATTTGGTTAAGGACTTGGGGAATTTGGGAAGATTCCAATGGCCAAGGGTCGGTGTCCAGCAGACAGTTATCTCGTAAGCATCTGCTTAGAGATGACAGTAGAAGCCATTTGAATGGATGAAGATGTCTGGGTTAGAATGCTATTGAGCTTCACATGGCCGGACTTTCTTAAAAGCTGCATTTGCCAAGGTCTCCCCCTGATTTCCCTTTCATTCATTCATTTAACAGACAATTATTGTATGGTTTCTCTGTGGTAATGCTGAAGTAGAGAGATGAAACAATTAAAAATTCTAATATATAATCTCTGCCCCAGTCATAATCTTTATAATCATAAGAGAAGCACCATTTACTGATTACTTACTTTATACAAGGCACCTGGTTAAAATAAGACATGTTATTTCACCTTTACAACAAACCGATGAGTTAGGTATTATTATTATTCCCCTTTCATGGAAAATTAAAACTCGGAAAAGTTACCTGTTGACTCAAGATTACACATGGCAAATCATCAAGGCGCATAGATTCAAACACTAGTTATCAGACTCCAAATCCCTGCCATTAACCATTAGACTGTTTGGTGAGATAAAATGTGCATTTTAAAAGCTTTAAATAAGAACTCAGATGCTATCACTATTAAATGTTTAAGTAGCAGATGTGGGGCTTGGCAAACGTAGGTACTTAATAAATGTTTGTGGAAGGCAAGCAGGCAAACAGGAAGGGTGAGCAGGCAGGTGTGGAGTAGACACAAGTGCTAGAAGAAATCGCATTTGATTGCGATGGGCAGGATTTGTGCTGCTGAGAAGAGACCCTTCTAGGAGAGGGAAATATAGAGGCTGAGAGCTAAGAGATTATAGATGACTTCAGAGTGTCTGGCAGGAGTGAGGAGGCCCGTTTGGCTAGACTAGGCAATTTTGTGTGCTGACGAGTAGCAGGAAATAAGTTTCAAAAGATATGTTGGGTTCAAGTCATCAAAGAGTTAAGCATTTTGAACCCTATTTTATGGACAGTTAGAAGTCACTAAAGGTCTTTGAGCCTGGGGATGACATAACAAAAACGGGCTTCTGATACAATGACTCAAACACTGATTGGCAGGCGAGATGGAAAGAAAGATGAGAGTCTGGTTGTAAGGCTGTTGCAGTAACCCAACCGTTAGCTTGGTAGAATTAAGAGTGGATGACAGATGGAGGTGAGACATTCCCTCGGAGGAGCTGGGATGCAGTAGAGTGCCCTTGGACATTGCCAGGCTGGAAGGGCCTCATTGCAGAGCCCCTTTACTATCTTAAAAGGCGCTAGAGTTGTAGGGTTCACACTGTAGAGTTGTGGTTGATTTCTTCTGCTTAACTCAGTGTCTCTCAGCAGAGAGAAATTCTAAGAAAATGGGAACCAAAATAAGGTTTGATTAGGACAGATGGTAGAGAAATGACCAGAGTTTGGGCTCCCAGGAGCAGCATGAGGGCATAGGCTCCACCAGGGAGAGCTGCCAGGAGGAGGTCAGAGGCAGGCTGCGGGAACGGTGGCACTGAGGCCGGGCAGAGTTTTGCCAAGAGCACGAGTGCTTTAACTCAGCCCAATGGGGTGGTCAAAGGAGCCCTGAGCCAGGAACCCAAAGCCTGGCTCCCAACCTGCCACATACACAAGCAGGTCATCTAATCTTTCTAAGATAACTGGTGTGGAAACATTAAGTCCAGTGCCTGGTGTATGGCAGAGACTTAAGTGTGTATAGAATGTGAAGGTCTGAGAGCTTCAGTTTGCTCGCCTGTGAAACAGGGGTAACAGAGCCGCCTGCCCACCAGGGCCGTGGGATCAGGTGAGTTGTGGGTTGTGAGCACCCTCCATGGAGGCAGCAGACCAATCTAAGAGGGATTGGTGACCTTCGTGGGTCTATTACACTCTCTAGAGCTCCATTTTCAGAAGTGGAAGAGTGTTTTTAAGAATATTTACACTTATTTCTGCCAAAACGCAGCACAGCCTTTGTGTGCACTTGCCCCTGAAGAGATAGAGAAAAGAAGTGAGAAAATGCTGTGGACCCTTTGGGTACTCGATCATAAACTTTTCCAGGGCAAAGATGGGTTTTCACATCTTTATCCCCAGTGCCCAGCATTGTACCTTCATGGATTGAACTGACCCCTGTGGTGCCCACTGGCACCATGCTTGGGGCCAATCAGGACATCCATAGCTTAGAGCTGGTCCTACGTCTGACCCAAAGCCAGGCTCCAATGGAAGGAATGGGTAGCCCCTTAAACCTAACTCACTTAGAGATGGAGGGAACCAGTAATGGTGAGCAGGTTGGGGTAATCTATAAATGAGTTCACTGTCATCTTCAGGGGTTCTCCTTGGCCTGACATTCAGGCCCTTCACAGTCTGACTCTTGCTTGACTTTCTATCCTCTCTTTTCATGTGACCTACACCTCCACACACAGCCTATACACCCCACTTCTATCCTGGATCTTAATTTCCTTTTGCATCAAATGCCTTTCTCCCCAGCCACACCCCTGATGGACAATCTCTACCTGTCACGTGTGTCCCCTCATCCATGAAGCACTCACCCCACAGGAGGTAACTCTCCCTTCTCTCAAGCTCTGCTGCCCTGTCCTGTTCTGCTGCACTCACACTTTCCTCCCACAGTTATAATTTAAATGTACATATTCTATCTCCTTTTGGCCCCTTTGTTCTTTAAGGGCTGGGCCCATGCCTACTAGTTTTTACAGATGAGCAAACTGAAGCTCCTTCCCCTAGGACCTGGCACAGTGTCTTATGCAAAATAGATACTTCGTAAATATGTGTTAAATGAGTGAGTAAATGAATATCCATCATAATCATATAATCATTTCTGTCATCGCCATCAGCTTCATCAGCACCTGTTAATTCACAGTAAGTAAGCCTTCAACTAGCACTGTCTCTTCCCTACTGTGCCCTCAGCAATTATTTGCCAAAACACAAAGGTAATTCCAGTACAACTTGAGAACTCTCTTGGTTTCACGTGAAATAGTAATTCACAGTAAGTAAGCCTTCAACTAGCACTGTCTACTGCCTACTGTGCCCTCAGCGATTATTTGCCAAACACAAAGGTAATTCCAGTACAACTTGAGAACCCTCCTGGTTTCACGCGAAATAGCGACCCCAGCATGTCACAAGGAGCTCTGTCCTTTGCACATAGGATTTATTATACTCCAGGAGCAGGACCAAGAGCACTTACATTTGTCTTTACACCCTGGGGTGATAGCAGCAGCATGAACACTTGTTTTTCATTATCTCTTTTCATTATGTCCTTCCCTCCCTGGCCCCCTAAATCTCCGTCTGCTTGGTTTTTTGAAGAAGAGTGACTACATGTGTTTTCCCTCCAGCTGTTTCTGCAGCCCCAAGCCAAAACCTCTGAATGCAAAGGCAGGTGTCTTTCTGTCATCTTACCTCTGTGGGGTTTCTCACCAGCCTGCCAGAAAGAGGAGTGGGTTGGGAGAAAGACCCGCCACCTGCAGTTGAATGAATCCTTTGGCCTTAACCCAGACAAGCTATTCCGTCTACAGCAGAGGCAGTGGCTTCTAGGTGTCAGACCTGACATACTAGGGCTGTTAAAAGGAGCACTGTGTCACAGGAGGTGCTGTCCCTGATTGATGGCGTCCTGCTTTGCTTTCTTTCAGGCCGTGGTGGTGACTGATGGGGAGCGCATCCTGGGCTTGGGAGACCTGGGCTGCTATGGCATGGGCATCCCCGTGGGCAAGCTGGCCCTGTACACGGCGTGTGGAGGGGTTAATCCGCAGCAGTGCCTCCCGGTCTTGCTGGACGTCGGCACCAACAATGAGGTAACGCACTGCCTGAGCCGGGAGCTCTGGAGCTAGAAGGTGGCAGCTGGGGGGTGGAGGGGGGAGGAGCATCTTTGGGGCAGTTATGTCTGCAAAGC
>NW_006494614.1:55295465-55327072 GCF_000325575.1 Pteropus alecto | reverse complement strand
AGTGGAGGCCCTTCCCCCTCCACACATACCCTCCCAGCCCCATTCTCTTCCCCCAGCCACTGCTGGGTCTTCTTCCCTCTCTCTCTCTCCTGAGGCCTTCCATGGTGAGCTCTTTGCTTCCTTGCTCCATTAATGCAAGCAGCTTCCATTGCCTTCAGGGCTTCTCTCTGACTCATTAGTGAAGAAGGCCACTGAGTGAGGAGGGAGTGGCTGCTGGGCTGGGTTTTTGGTTTTAGTTTTAGTTTTGGGGTTTTTTTTGAGCACTTTAGAGGCAAGCCGCTTCAGTAAAAGGACTCAAACTGAAGCACCGGGGTTGAGGACTAAAATGTCTGATCAGGCAGATCAGTGTCCTGCAGATTCAGGGAGGGAGACTGACCCAGTGTGTGAGTGAGATCAGGTGCAGGATTCCAGGTGGTTTAGGATTTAAGGAGCTCAATCCCCAGCCAAGAGTTCGTCTGCTCTGGGTACCACCACCCTGGGGCAGGGGGTTTGTGCATGTCTGTGGTCTCAGCTCTGTGTCTGTGTGTCAGAGAACATGAAAAAATATCCAAGTGTTCCTTCTTAATGACATTTATCTCTGAGTTTAAAGTGAGTGCATGTTTGTTTTTTAAAAATTGAAACAATCCAGAGAAATATTAAAATAAAATATCACTCACAACCAATACTAATCATTGTTTACATTTTGCTCTATTTTCTCCCAACTTTTCCCCCCAAAGCATTTATAAAAACAAAATTGTGTTCATATTGCAGGTACAGTTTTGTTTCTTGCTTTCCAAAATGCAATGTATGTTATCGGTTTTGTATCTTCCTTTTTAAAATGTATCTCTGAAGTCATTAGCCATTTTCCACAATGTCATTTTAATAGCTGCCCAGTATATCATAATTTACATAAGAAGCTCTCTACTGTTGGACAATTAGGTTTTGCTAGTCTTCTTGCCAATATAATTGTGCTCTCACATCTATTTTTGCAGATCAGTCTGTGTCCATCTCTGATTGTTTCCTAAGGATAAATTCGTAGAAACAGAAATATTGAGGAAAGGGGAATGGTTATTTTTTAGATTCTTGATTCATATTGTCAAAAAAGGTTATACTTATTTGCATTCTGTGGAGATCTCTCTCAGGAAAAGTCACCATGGCTCCTTGCGTGGCCTCCTCCTCCCTGGACGCCACGTGTCCACATTTCTGCAGGATGAGCACTGCAGCTCAGTGCAGAATGGTGCTTATTCAGGCTTCATCCACACCCTCAATCAAGTGAGGGGACAGGGGGTACACCTTGCTTCAGAGCTAGGAAATCATGGGGGCGGGAGTGGGATGAGGTAGAACAAGGGGAGAAGGAGAAAGACTAGAGTGGGGAGCAAGGACATCGGACCCAGTACTCCTGACGGCCAGGGGTGTCCCTGCTCTGATCTGGACTTGATCCCCTTCTGGTACAGGGAGAAGTGAGGGACAAGACCAGAAGTTTTCTGCTTATTCTTCCAGCCCTAAATCTCTTCTCCATGTGTCCCTCCCCACCGGCCTAGGAAACGGGAGGCTGGATGGTGGCACAAGTCTTAGAGTTGCTCGTCAAGGCCAGTCTTCAAGGTTGTGTCTCCACACTGTGGTTCCCTCCCCACAGCCAGATGCCTGGGTTTTGCTGAAATTGTCCCCTAGCCACAAAGAACATGTACGGAACCATGCATGCGTGCAGCAAACTTTGTTTTAGTTATTCTTCCCATGGACACCTCCTGGGGCGTTCCAATGGAATTTAACTGAGACCTTCATTCTCTGTCTCCTAAAAGCTGGCTCTAGGCCAGAAATGGAACAGCTTGAGCTTGATTCTGAGGCCATCGTATCCACTGGAACAGTGTTGGTTACTTCTAGCAGGTGCGTTAAGATCCTTTATTGAAGATCCAGTACCCAGCAATCGTGTGCTCAAGTTTAGAGCTAGTCCCAATTTTTAACAAACACACCAGGAAAGATGGCAGGAAACCACGAGTAATCATGGCCAAGCCCTTTACACAGACTATCCCATTCAAGCCTGACAAACCTGTGAGTGGAGCATCGGGCATTACCCTCCTTCTGCAGTTGAGGAAACTGAGGCCCTGAGAGCTTAATCCACATCCGTGCTCCTCTCCCCCACCACAGCATACCACCAGCCTGGATTCTGTTGCCTTATTAACTAAAGGCCATTTCGTTATTTTTAGAATTTTTATTACTAAAGTAACTTTTAAAACATTATTCAAAATCTCGAAAGAAAAAGTAAGTGGCATTTCTCCCACAGCGCTACATTTGTGTTCCCATTTAATATTTGTCTGTGTGTATAGATGTAGTTATTACCTAGTTGTAATCATAATGTGCCCATAATTTGTTCTAATTTTTTCAGTGAAGATGATTTTGTGAACACTTTCTCTTTACTTATTTAACAAAAGTTAAATTTATTTTTTGACATTTAAATTTATTTATCTATTACATTTATTTATTGAGTGCTTTGTAGGTGTCAGGCACTCTGCTAGGCATGAGGGAGATAAATGAAAGCCAGGCTGCGGGTGGAATATTCTAGTTGTCAGTGTTTCAACACTGTCACCTAATTGATCATTTTAATGGCTAATGTATTGCAGCTACTCAAAGTGTCTGCTTCTCCCCCTGGGACTTGAGGCCTTGAATCACCTCTCCTTCCTAGGCGTGGAAGGGAGAGAGCTTCCCCTGTCAGGAAGGACCGGAGTATTCCCCAGGTGAGAGGAGGGAGCAACACTTGGGGGTGAGAGACAGCAGTTCTCACCCAGTCCAGTTAGACCAGTACCAGCACCTGCAATGTGCCAGGCATAGTTCTAGTGCTCTTATGTATTTTAATCTCATTTAATTCCCACAACAGCTATAGGAGATACTGTTCTCCCCATTTTACAGATGGAGAACTTAGACTGAAACATGTTAACTACTTACCTCAGGTCTCAAACTCTAAGGGTCAGAGCTGGAATTTGAAGCCAGGTATATCTGGCTGCCCAGCTGCCTTGTCTATGTGGCACATTGCTCCAAGAAGTTAGGTATTTGTGTTATAGACTAGGTAATGAAGACTGGAAAGTAGGTGTTTCACATAGTCGGGGGCCATGGACACTCAGAATCAAGTGAGGGTGTACTAATGCTATTTCCACGAGTTCCCCTCCCCAAAGAAAGGTAAACTCCAGCCAGACCCTCTTCCAGAAACTCAGAACACAAAAATCCAAAGTTACAAAGTGGCCAACATCGGGAAGAGGATGATTTATCTCTTCTCAAATGGATTCACTGTGTGATCTTGCTACACTACATTTTTTTTTAAAAATGGATCAATTTGCAACATATTTCCCTCCAGAAGTCTTGGGGCACATCTCTCTCCCAGAGCGAGCCAGAGAACAATAGGAGTGAGAGGCTCAGCCCCTCAACTTCCATCTCACTTGTCAGTGCAGGGAGGGTGATGTTGTGACGGGTTTTAGTGTCAGAACAACTAGACCATCTGCGAGACTGTCTCTGTAAAAACTCCCAAGGCAAAAGAGTCAAAGAAAACACTCTCCGAGCTTCCTGTTAAAGGAAGACATCTGCTGTCTACAACCCTGAAACTCTGAGTCACTTTTACCTGCTGACACCAAAGAGGTTTGGAAAAATAAATCTGTGAGGCAGTGAGCCCATGAAGAAGGGACATTCCACGATTAAGTTCCAAAGGGGCAGGGGGGGAGCCCCTCCCAGTTAAGCAGCACACCTGCTCCCAGCCCTCCATCACGGCTGTGTGTGGATTGGCTTGTGCGTTTTGTTTCATCTGCACACAGCAGACAGAGGAACAGACCGTCCGTGTTAAAAAGAGACTGAAAATACCAGTTCAACCCACTCATTTCACACAGGAAAAGGGGCTCCAGAGCAGAAATGGTTTCCCCCAGCTTTGAGTTCAAGACCGGTGCTCGTCCCACTCCATGCTAAGGGCTCTGCAGGGCAGCCTGGAGTGCTTGCCTTTAAAATGGCTAGCCTCTCCTAGCAGAAGTCTTGAGGCTTAATGGATTCACCTCCCAACGAGATGCTGTGTAAGTCTCTGAGGAATTGACCAATGCGGGGATGCAGGAACGTCATGTCAGCTTACGAGGGAGATAGACATAGGGACAGATTATCAACAGAGCCTGGTAAATGGTGCCTTGGGATGTTGCTGGATTGCCAGGGAAGCAAGGGATCACCAACCTAGCTGGGTGTCAAAGAGTTTCTTCATCTCTTGAAATCGTCCTTATTCCAGCTAACAAATAGCATTCACCATGTGGTGCCATCAGAGGCTCTCGCTCTGTGCACATGTGATCAATACGGGTGCCCTTCCTAGGATCTGTGTAGCTTACCCTTGGGCTCAACTAAACTTCCAAAGACATGTGTGGTAGGCATAACTACCACCCTGAGGGGGACAGTGCACTGTGTCCCCAGCGTGGACCCAAATCCAAGGCCTCACCAGACCCCCGGATGCTGTCTGAGTAACATCTTTTTGTGTCCGTTGCTACGCAAGATAAATATTTTCCCAAACCAGGAGGTTCATCTCTCTTCCAGCTTAAATCCAGTGCTCAGTGATATGGCAAGTGGAGAGGAGGAAACCATTTCATTTTCCATGACATTTCGTCTCCAAGAAAAGCCCTAGGAAATCAGAGCCGAGCACACAGCATAGAGGGCATATTCAACTCCCACGGCAGAGGAGAAAGTTTGGCTCATCTGCTTTGGGCAAAGGCCTTGATCTGAAGTCATAGTTATAGACTTACTTGGTTCCAAAGGGAACCTATAACTCTCTGAGGGAAAACAGCGGGCTCGGAGGTGAGTAAGTGGGTCCCACCTGGGAAGACCCCTGGTCCAGAAGCCGTCGTTTCCTCCCTGTCGCTTCCACCAAATTTGCTTTGTGACCTTGGGCAGCTGGTTTAATCTTCCTGGGCCTCAAAAAACTCATTTGGAGAAAGCTGAACCAAGTGATTTCGAAGACATCCATAGCTCTTAATTCGACGTCTCCTTAACCCAATCCTAGAATTCATGCAACTCACATCATAATGCCTTTTAAGGGCCTGCCTTGTGCCAACACTGTAAACATCACTGGAGAGACACTGATGAATAGGGATCCGTTTCTCAAAGACCTTGCATTATTCAGTGGAGATCATTATTATCTCCATTTGACAGAGAAGAAAAATGAAGTGGAGAAGTTAAATACTTTGCCCAAAGTCACAGAGCTAGTTAAGTGGCAGAGCCTAAATTCAAACTCAGATCCCCTTCTGATTCTAAAGCCAGGCCATACTGAGGGTGCTTATGGGGAGCATCCTGACCAGGGCCTCCAGGTCAGCATGGCCTTCTTCCCTACAGTACACTGCCAGCTTCAAGATTCCTTCTGCCTCTCTTGATAGGGTTACCAGATTTAGCAAAGGAAAAATGTAGGACACCAGTTAAATCTAAATTCCAGATAAATAGCTAATCATTTTTTTAGCATAAGTACATTCTACGCAATGCTTGGGATATATTTATACTAAAAAAAATATTACCGCCTATCTGAAATTCAAATTTAACTGGGCATCCTTTATTTTATTTGGCAATACTACCTGCTGAAAACTTCCCTTCTTAACCAGTATCTGAGGATAGAGAGAGGAGGGCTGCAAGGAGAGGGCCCAGGCCAATTAACAGTCCCACGCCTTGCTGGCAGTCAGTCTTATGGCCGAATCGCTCTGGAGGTCACAGGGCAGAATGTGGACTTCTTGCTCCATGCCCTGCCAAGGTAGCCCTCTGCTGTTTCAGAGAAGCTATTTTCCCTTCTGCCAAAGGAGATCCAGCTGGCTGGAGATGTGACACGGCTTTCCCTCAGACTCCATGCTGGCTGTCACTGCTCCCCAGCCTGGTTGGTAGGATGATAACTGGGGCCTTCGCAGCCACTACCGAACTTTTCCGGGAAGACCAAGCAGAGGGTGAGGAGCCTCAGGTCTACTAGTCACCACGGCATCAAATGATAGGGCAGAAAGGGCACTATCATAAGATGCAGTCAAAGCAAGGCTCAATTTCAGTTTAGCTACTTTCTGGCTGTGTGAGCTTGGGCAATTTATTTAAACCCTTAAACTCCACCTTCCTCATCTGTAACTGAGGATGAGACTATGTAAGACAGAAGGGTCAAATTAACTTTGATTCAGAAGGAGCGAATTACTTGAGAGTTCTATACAAATATAAGAAGCTCTTTCTTAGTGTTAGCTCCATATAGAAACTTTCTTTCCTATTTTTTGTGTGCTTAGTTTTGAGTATTTCAGGCACAAAACTTCGTATTCTAAGAGTGAATACAAGGACTTTTTTTTAAAGCTTTATATAATCACCCTTATACCTCAATTGTACCTCATTATGGTTGACTTTTCATCTTACATGCAGATCTACTGAGGAATTTTTGGAAAATCCTAAAATTCTTCAATATCACTGGAGAATTTGATGTGCCCCAGAAACCACATATGCAGCACTGAGAAATTTACTCTTTGTTGCCTGATGCACCCACCAATCAACATTACAAATTATAACATACTACAGACCTTTTAATCTCTGTAAGAACTAAAAAAGTGAATATTTTCTGCAGACGCCAAGAATTAAACTATTTTTACCGTTCCTGTGTAAGCCCTTCCAGGCTTGTGTGTGTTTCAGATAGTTGAAATTATGATATCTCTGCAATTTCGTGTACTGCTTTTTTTTACTTTAAATAATCTCATCCACATTTGTCCAGGTGGCTGTGTAGTCTTAAAAAACTACCAATTTTAATGATTAGCTGTCCATTGAGTCATTATACTATCATTTACTTTATTGTTTCTCCTTGGCTGGATGTTTGCTGCCTCTAACTGGTTTTTAGATGGCCATTTGAGGGTGGCACACAGAAGGGTAGGCACCATATGTGACTCACTCTCATACATGCGCGCGCGCGCACACACACACACACACACACACACACACAACTGTGACAGAGCAGAATCCTAAACAATCTCAAGGATGTATATCAGGGGTGAGAGGTCGAGAAAAGAAGGTTAGGACCCACCTCTTTTTAATGTAGATCTGTGGTGCCTTGGAGAAAGGGCTAAACCCATCTTGGATTATGTGGACCCTGAACTTGGGGTGAGAGTCTAGGAAGGCAGATATTTCCTAATCTTTTCTGCCCCCTACACCTTTGCCCAACCACCTCCTACAGTGCTGTCAAGACAACATGGACCTAGAGCAGTGTCTTTCACAAAAAATAAGTCAATTCTGGTTGATGTACAAAAGAGCCACCTGAGCAGTGTGACTCAGTGGTTAAGCTCATAGAGTCTGGAGCCAGGCAGCCTGAGTTTGAATTCTGGCTCTTCCACTTACTAGCCCAGGGTCTGGGCAGGTTGGTTCACCTTTCTGTGCCTTGTTGTCCCATTTTTGTAAAATGGGGGAACATAATGAGACCTGCCTCTTTGTCCACTCAGGTCCTCCAGGAAACAGAGGTCTGAGAGGTGGACTGGGGAAAACTCCTGTGAAGAATAAAGGGAGGGAGCAGTAGTAATTGGCAAGTGGGTGGGGCCTTCAGATGATGATGCAGGTCTGACACCTGCGAAAGGAGAGGAGGAAGGAGGGAGACAGTAAGAAGCTCTCTGTCTGCAGTGCAGCCCTGGGAAAGTCTCAGGTCAATGGGAGTCCCGGGGCAAAGATTGCCTGAGAGGAGCCTTGGCTGGGCAGAACTGGCCTGTCCTAGCACCCGCATGCTCAGTCATGGGCTGGTAGCAGCCCAGGGAGAGTGTGGCAGCTGAAGGCTGTCCACCAACTACCCTCCCTCAGCAGGTTCTGAGCTGCACATCTCCATTGCCATACCTCGTAAGGGAGATTCGGGTACTTAGAATATTTATTGCTATGTGGCACATAGGAAGCCCTATGAAAGTCAAAGCCTCTGCCTTTTTAGTGTGTGTTGTAATTCACAAAGCTCTTTCACATGTACCATTTCCTGTATTCATTGCAATCATCCTGTGCAGTTGGTATTTTGTCCCCGTTTGACAGATGAGCAGGCTCCAAGAGGTCACGTGGTTTGCCTGAGGCCACACAGCTAGTCAGTGGAGGTGAGACTTGACTCTAAGCCCCTTGAGGGCACCGCCAGGGTTTCCTTATCTCTGAATCCTGCAGTGGCGGTTCAGATGAAGATGAAGATAACACTAAACCTTGTCTTTAAGGAGCTGGTATTTTTGTGAGCTAGACACAAAAATAGATAATTCCTGGAGGCTCTAACACAGGGAAATTACTTCCTGTTTCCTAAACACACAAGGTACTTTTTCCTCTTTCTACCTCCAGCCCCAAGCCTTTCTTTGTGCTGTCTGGAGGGCCCAGTTCACCTATCAAAATCTGTACATCTTTTAACGCCTAACCATTTCCTTCATAATACAACCCCCACCATCTCTCAATGGTAATTACCTCCCTCCTCTGGGCTGCCATGCGCCACACTTTGTTCTAAAGCAAGGTCACTCTGCCCTGTAGTAGAGTTTGTTGGTTTACTCATCAGCCACCTGCAACAGACTGTGAGCACCTTGAAGGCAACGGCCACATTCCACTCCTCTACAAATTCCCTGTGAGGCCAGATGTCAGCAGTAACAGAGAAAAAGTGAACATGTCATGCAGAAATGAGTCACCTGATTCAGTATAGAGGGGGAGGCGTAGGAGAGGTGGGAAGTTAGCCAGTGGGAGCGGTCATCAGACTAATGCAAACACAGAAGATGACCAAAGAGCGTGTGAATGCTGTGACAAAGAGCTACAAGAGGCGGGGGGCTGGGGGGGTCACCTAACACAGGCTGGCATTAAGGTGGGCGTTTTTCTTAAACTGAAATTTCTGCTTGTATCATTCTTACCCTTGTATCCCCACAGCCTAGCATAGTACCAGATACATAGTGGATATTCAGTAAGATTTCATGGAAGGAAGAAAGGGAGGAGGAAAGAAGAGAGGAAGGGAGGAAGGGGGTAAGGAAGGAGGGAGGGAAGGAAAGTTTTCTAATCTGAGTCCAGATCAGTGGCTTTGAACAAGACCCAATACTTCAAACCAGATGCTGCCTATGACGGTTCTCAACCAAGGGCACTTTTGTCCCCCAAGAAGACATTGGACAATGTCTACAGATTTCTTTTTTTTTTTTTGTCACTGGGAGTGCTACTGACTTCTAGTGGCTAGAGACCAGAGATGCTGCTAAATAGCCTACAATATTCACATCAGTCCTCCCATCAAATAATTATCCAAGCCAAATGTCAACAGTACCATCACTAAGAAACCCTGGAATAAACCTAGAGCCAGAGGTTGGAAAACTGTGCCTGAGAGAGCTTGCCTGTTCAGAGCATCCTGATTTATAAAGTGGGGACCACTTGGGAGTCCACCCTCAGTCAGTGGCTTAGCCTTCAGATCCTTCCAGAGGTGACACCTTGTATGCGTGTTGTGGTGGGGAGCGGGGAAGGGCAGCCAACTTCCTTCTCTCTCCTCCCCTCCTACCCCCTGGTCCTTCCTGAAAAACCAGGACACTTGAGGAAATGGATGCTGTCTGTTCCAGGAGCTGCTCAGAGACCCTCTGTACATTGGCCTGAAACACCAGCGTGTGCGTGGGAAGGAGTATGATGACTTGCTGGACGAGTTCATGCAGGCCGTGACAGACAAGTAAGTGTGTCAGTTTGTTCCTTTTGAAAGAGGGCTCTTAAGAGGTATTATAACTAAAGTCAACACTGGTTTTGGCAGATGCGCAAACAAGAGGCAGTAGATGCATGCAAGTCTGAAAATTCCAACTTGACCCCATGTCTTGGAAGTCTCGAAGCCGAATGGGCTCATTCTCTGTGAAAATCTTTGGGAACAGAGAGGGGAGGGGAGAGGATTGATGGCTGAAGGTAGTTAAGTATCTGATGTTCCAGGAGGAAAGCCCCTTAGCCTGAGATGTTCTGGCTCTCAACATAAATAAGGATATTGCAGAGGAAAAAATTGTGCCCTTCTAACAAAATGGCTTGCCATGCTAGTTGTCACTTTCCACCTCTACATGAGGACCAGGCAGCATTAATGAGCCACCGTGGGCTGGGCCTGTGAGATTTATGAGGTGTCATCTCTGCACTGGGGTGCATGATATTGGCACTTCCGCGCCCCCTTGCCTGCCTTCATGGCCACCCACTCACCCTGCTGTGGCTGGCATACTGCTGGCTGGAGTTCTGGAAACAGCCCCTTCACCCTCACACATTTCATCTGACAGTCCGGTCAGTCAAGACAGAGTTTCAGCAGCCCAGCCGGCCCCTGCACACCCAGCAGGTCCCCTTCTCACTTGAAAACCTCCCGCCTTTCTTGATGTCCCAAAAGTGCTCAGGTATGGTAAGGCTGGCCTGGACGTCCTTGGCAAAGTATTCCCTTTCCTGAGTTCAGCCACTCGAACCAGACTGGTTGCAGGAGAGAGAGCTACTCTGGCCTCTGCAGGCTATGAAGTCTCATTTGGGTAGGATTTTTGAGGTGTGCTGACTGACCCCCCACTCTTAGGTCTGTGATGTTGGACAGGTGACTGAACTTTTAGTTCTCCTGATCTGGGAATAAGAAGAAAGCATTTTGTCATTTATTTTATTTTTTGGTTTTGTTTTTTAAGATGAGAGAAAATAATATTGTAGTGATATAGGATGGGAATGATCCTGTAGAAAAGAGGAAATTAGTAATGGAGTGTTGGATGTTGGGGCAAAAGTTCTGAGTAAGCAAGAAGGCAAGGATCTAGTACACACCCAGAGAGCTTAGTCTTAGATTAGAGCACAGAAGCCCATCCACAGAGGCAGAGGGAAGGCAGAGCACCAGGCACAGATGCAAGCAGGTGGATAGATGTGGTGGGGGAGCGTGCAGGAGCCGCATTAAATGAAGGCAGGGTCATCCACTGAGAGTGAAGATGGGGACAGAGGTGGCGGAGGTTTAAAGATGGAGGACGTATGACCTTGAATGTCCAAACTGGGGAACTAAAGGATGATTACTGGGGAGCTCCGCTGGGCCTCCTTGAAGTTACTGGTCATGAAGTTAAGCCAATTAACCTATTTCTATGTTTTTTCTCTAGCCAGTTTCAACAGTCTGGATGCAGGGCAGGAAGAGATGGAGAGTAAGATTTTAATCAGCATTGGGATTTTGCCAGGCAAGAGAGAAAGAGAGAGAAAGGAATTGGGAGTATATCCAAGGGGATGATTATAATGATGTGTCATGAGGTCTAGGCTGGGTGAGAAGGGACCTGAGGACATGGTAGGGACAGTAGTATGATCAGTGGGTGGTAAGTCCTGGTGAGCCCGAAGAATTATTGAGTTGGATACTAGAGGGAATGAGCTGGAAAGAAAGGAGGAGGTAATCAGGACATTCAGTGTTTAAAGCCGAGATTATGGAAGAAGTGCTGCCATTGAGATGTGACCATCAAAGCAGTTCATTCAGGGGTCAGCTACATCAGTAGAGGTGTATCATCTAGAGCAAGGGAGGTGAATATCCCACTTGATTCTCCCCCTTTCAGACCATCCTGAATACCACATTTGGTTCCAGACAAGATACTCTGAGGGTCATAAATTACCTGCAGTGTCTCTGGAGAACAATCATCATGACAGTGAAGGAAGTTAAAGGCTTGGCCTGGTAAGGAGAAGACTTAGCTCTGTCCATACCAAGGGCACAGTACTCTCTCCAGGACCCTGAGAGCTGTTCTTCCAGAAGAGGACTTGTTTCTGCATACGTATACCCACATGGAGAAAAGCAAATTGGAAGAATGCCAAAGGAGGCAGCTTGCAGTTCACAGTAAACCAGGGCTGTCCCACAGTGCACTGGACCTTCTTTTAGAATGAGTTCCCTGTCACAGAAGGAGTTCAAGGATAGCTTGTCCGGCTTATTGGTCGTGTTCTTATAGGAGGAAATTTAAGCTTTAGATGCTCTTTAAGATGCCTTCCCACCCCAGTATCCTATCAGGACCTTTTAAGATCCCTGCATGGCTGACAGGATAGGTATTAATTCTCCTGTTTTATAGAAGAGGAAACTGAAACCAGAAGAGGCCAGAAGAGGCCAAGGAGCCTGTCTCAGTCCCACAATGTCTGGCAGGGCAGGAAGTTGAACCTGAGTCTTCTGACTCCAAGGCCAGACTGCTTTCTGAAAGGCGAAGTTACCTGTGGGTGACAAGAGAAAGGAATGAAATTGGCTTTGAGAGCCTGCTTTTTGCTTCCTGTTTCCAGGGCTCACTGCTTATTTAATGAGTCAGTAGTCATTCCATGATTCCCCACAGAGAAGTCTTGCTATTATGTGAGAAGGTTACATAAACTAGGATGTAAGAGGCCCTTCAAATGATCATTAAACGCAGTTCACAGTCTCACGGGCACACAGGCAGTCCAGGGGCGAACCCTTGGGGAGGGCCATGCGTCAGCCAAGAGGAACGTGTCCTTAAGTGGAAAAGATGATGGTTTGACAGCTGGTTGTTTTGGCTCTCTAATAAGCTAAAGCAGATGTTTCTCTGGATACTGTAGGTGGGGAAGGAGCTGGACTCCCCCCGAACTCTGTGGAATATAGTAGCCCCAAGGTGGAATGCCCGGCCTGGGGATGAGTCAGCAGCGCCAAAGCCAAACTATGTATTTTGAGAAAGAACCTTGAGAAACGTTGACTCCTGCCTTCAACATCCTTGTCTCTTTCCAAACATCCTATAAATAAAAAATCTCCAACTTCTTGCCCCTACCCACTCATCAGGATGTGTCTTAAGATTTTTTTGGCCTGACAAAAAGTCACTATGGCTCAGTTACTATCCTGGAGCTTGGCCACTGGGGAGGACGCACCGGGCCAGAAGGAATGTCCATGTAAAGCTGTGAACCATGGCAATAGATAAGTGTCCTGTTGACAGCTGGGACAATGCCTGATGTTCCCATGGAAAAGACTTGTAGTTTCATTCTTCCTGCTTTGTCCCTGCCATGTGTGCGGTGGGATCCCCAGCATTGCACCCAAGTGGCAAGTTTCCCCCCACAGTTTCCATTTACTTTGTTCATTTCTGTTACTTACAGTAGAATGGATGGGAATGGTCGGTTTTAAGTTTGCCCTGGCTCTGTCTGCTGCTTGGCCTGGGTTGGACAGAAGTTTGATGTCAGCATCAGCTTCGGCCTTTAGGCAGGTCAGGAAAGGAAACCACCTCCTTTCTCTCTAGCACCCCAAAGCCTAAATAGAGAGATTCCTAAGCTGCTGAGATAAGATTGATAAAGAGGAAGGGAAATGATAATTCTAAGAAAACTTTTTTTAAAAAAGGTCATCTGCTTTTTAGCTTCAAAAAAATTCTTTCTTTTTCTGTGTCTTTCTCAGCCTCATGTTCTCAGTCTCTCTCTCTCTCTCTCTCTCTCTCTCTCTCTCTGTCACACACACACACACAAACACACACACACACACACACACACACACCATCCTACACTAGAAATCTAAGGTTCACACCATAGTGGGAATCATTATTAGTAGTCTTTGTAGAAAGTCCTAGGTCTCAGAGAAATCCAAACAGCCCTGGACCCCTGGTTTCTGAAGCCAACCCTGCACCAGCCCACCCTTTAAAGCTGCTTTCTAAATATGAGGTGAGCATCTCCCTTCTGGAGCCAACCCCACGTGCTCCAGCATGCATTCCCTCTGCACGTCAGCACAAATGGGATTCCCCCCACTCCATCTCCCCTCTGCTTCTCATCCCACTTGTTTCTGCCCTTACATTTGGAGGATGCCCCTAAAGGTTTTTATTCAAATATGCTAATAAAATGACTAAATTACCTCTACTGATCAGATTGACAGGGAGCAAAGGAATTGGTACTAGTCAGGCTTTCGTACAAAGCAGAGCACCAAAGCTTAAGGCTGGAAGCCAGGAGGTGAGATTCCAAGACTGCCCCTTGGTCTGTAATGTCAAAGTATATAGCCCGTTTTAGTTATCTGTTGCTGTGGAACAGACCACCCGAGTCTTAGTGGCTTAACACATTCTCTTTGCTCTTGATTGTCGCAAGCTGAGCTGACTCAACCGGACAGTTCTGCTGGTCTTGCCAGTAGTCACTTATGCATGGGTCCCCAACCCTTAGGCTGCAGACTAGAACCTATCTGTGTCCTGTTACTAACCAGGCTGCACAGCAGGAGGTGAGTGGTAGATGAGGGATTTGTATTTGCAGCCACTCCCCAGCGCTAGCATCACCGCCTCAGCTCCACCTCAGATCATCAGGCATTAGATTCTCACAGGAGCACCGATCCCTGGTGCCAAAAAAGTTGGAGACCACTGCCGTATAGGACTGCTTTCAGCTGGTGGGCTCAGCTGGGACTGAAAAGGAAGGCTGGGCTCCTCTCACTCTTTGTAGCATCTCGAGGTTCTCCCTCTTCCCATGACCTCTCCATCTGGTCTCTTCTCTCAACAAGGAAGCTGAACTTGATTCATGGCAGTCCCGGGCTCCCAAGAATACAAAAATGAAAGCTTCCAGGTTTTCTTAAGCCTGAGACCCGAAACTGGTACAGTGTGACTCTCTCCACATTCTACTGGCTAGTGCAAATCACAGGTCCATACCAGATTCTGAGGGAGAAGATAACACAAAGATGTAAATAACAAGAGGGATGGTTCGTTGAGGAGCCATCGATGTAACAGACTACCACACCCCATTCAGTCTGGGAGACACCAGGAAGAGGGCAGCCACTGTCATAGGAGGTTGTGCTCTGGAAATGCAAGAAGAGCAAGAGAAGAATGACAGAGTTAATCATATAAGCAGGGAAATGTATCGTATAAAATAGACAGTCATGTACTGACTACCTGCTGTATACAACATGCTATGCCAGGCATAGCTGGCAGGCAATCCATGGAGAAAGAAACAGTCCTGCTCTCAAGGAACTTTTCCTTTGAAGACATTTCGTATGTATCTAGTGGAGCTTAGACCTGACCTCTAAGCTTTCCTAGCCTCCGAGTCTTTCTACAAGTCTGGAGCTCAAGAAGAGTTCTAAGGTGAAAATAAAAAGTTGGGAATTGCCAGTTAATGGATGGTATTTAATGCCAAGACAATGACGAGTTCATCTAGGGAAGGAGAATAGAGAGAGAAAAAAACGTGGCTCATCACCATTTTCTGAACCGTACCCTGTGGCTCCAAGTCAAAGTACTCACCAAAATTTAGGATTCAACCAGGATGTTACTGGTAGGGATGGCAAGGCAACTAACAAGTTTAATTCCTTGTACCAGCTCCAATGGCCAGGATTCTACAGCCTCTCCACGTTCGACTGGGAACAGCCTTGTGTTTGATTAGCAGTGTCTCATCTGAGACGGGAAACGAGGTGTGGCCGTGTGTGTGCTGCGCTTTAGCCATTCTGGGTCCATGAGGAGCCTAGTGGCCTAAGCATCTGTGGTTCTGTGAGCGCTCACACTTGGTCCTTCTGTGACTCCTGCAGCTCAGTAGCGACTCAGAGGCCAAAGGAATCTGAAGGCTGATTTTTCTTCGCCAGGTGTTCAGGATAGTTCAAGAGCTAAACAAAACGTGTCCATTTGGTACACATGAAACTGCAGCTACTTCTTCTAAGTTATAAGAACATTCAGGAATATGCTCCCTTGGGTATACTCCACCCCCACGCCCGCCCCTGACCCACCCTGGAACAAAGCAATGGATCATATAAAAGTAGGCATGCGAATACTGATCTGCAGGTCCCAAACCTGGCCTGGTGTTGTAAATATGAGGGGAGTTACCAAAAACAGACTCCGGGCTTCTACGCCATCGGAGGCCTGGATTGAGGCATGGCATCTGTATTTTTAAAGCTTTCCTGATGCTTCCAGTAGAGCTATGCAAAGATTGAAGTTTGAGAAACTCTGACAGATCACATACTAGAAGACATGCTCTTAAAATGGCCCCAGCTCCCTCAATTTTCAGAGTCAAACTAGAGCCTGAGGGATGGTTTAGGACCAATACACAGAGATTTCCCACACACTCTCCACAGGGGCCACGCGAGGAAAAACCCAGCACCTTCTCTGGACTCACCTGCCATGGCAGTCCACCTTGACAATACACCTGCTGCTCTGACAGTGTCCTTCCATCTGAAAACCTCCTGAGCAGGGCTCTGCCTGCTGCTTCTGCTGGAATCCCCTTTGTCACGAGGAACTCTAGCTATTTTCAGGCCTGATGTAATTTTATTCCACATGTGGGGTTAGCACTTACACCTCTGGGCACCCTGGCCCAGAGGACACGTGGGGAGGAATCAACCCTGCCTTTCCCCACCAAACAGCGCTCGCTCGGGCCTGATTCCCTGGCCTCAGTCCTCGACTTCATAACAGCTGATAAGCATGGAAGGGGGAGATGGCAGATGCATTGGTTAGGTAAGGCAGTTGTGATTGTCTCGTTCAGGGGATTTCTTATAAAAGCTTCCTGTGGAAATACAGAAAGCCACATCACCTTCGCAACAAATGTGTCTATTGTTTTGGAAGTTGACTTTTCAAATTGGTCCCGTGAGAGGATGTATTTTTCTGACAGTGAGAGAAGAGTAGCAGGTACTGCGTTCAGCACTCTGGGATTGAGCTCTCTTTTCACCACTGAGGTGAGAAAAGTCATCACAGAAAGCTAGGAGCAGCACAAATAAATAATGTATCTAATCGTGCATTTCCAGGGCTTTTAAGTAATGACTACAGGCCCAGCACTCTACTAGGCACTGAAATGAGATTCAAAAGAAATAAAAGACATGGGCCATGTCCTCAAGAATCTTACAGACCTTTCAAAAAGACAAAATTTCAAACAGGAAATAATTAGAGAAGAGTCAAGGTCTCAACTATTTGGTGTTGACCTTCGGTTCAGTGGGAATTCAGAGAAAGGAGCAATCAGAGATGATTAGGAAGAGATTGAAACTACGCAAATTCAGACTCAAATTTGAATAAGCAACAGGAGGAAGAATGCATTCCATATAGATGATACATCATGAGAAAAGCAAGAACACAGGAAAGGCAAGGAGTATGCAGAAGATTCTAGAAGACTGGCCTGACTAGAGATGAATGTGTTGGTTCAAAATAAAGTTAAGTAAGAAAGTTAAGCAGACTATGATAGGCCTCAAAACCTAGGCAGAGGGTTCTAATTATCAGAGCTCAGACGTAGAAAGAGTTTCAGCCGTCTAATCCAGTGGTTTTTAAACTAAGCTTCTCCAAGCCCCAGGCATTTACAGAGGTGCCTCAGGAGTGCTAGAAATGAAATATTTCCCACCAACCATATAAGATTTAAACCACTTAAAGAAATATTTCATTGTTTTTAATTGCTTTCTGTATCAGGGTTCTGCTGAAGGTTTCATCAATTGGAGAATTCTTCTGCTAAAAATATTTGAAAACTACCAATCCACACAATACCTTAACTGGGACTCGGTGCAGAGAGCAATAGGGAGCCGTGGTAGGTTCTTGAGTTACAAAAGTACTGAAATCGATAGGATGCGAAAGAAGATGAGAACAAAAGGCAGAGCAGTGCCCTAACTCAAATTCTGCCTTCCCCAGGGCAATCTGCCCTGATCGGCCTGGCCTGAAACTCTCTGTTTGTAATCATAGATAACTTATTGGCTGTATAATTCATTTGCTAATTAGTTATGCCCTTTACTGTGACATCTCTTCTATAATGGTCTAGAGCTTTCCTTTAAAGCTGTTTTGGTCTCGAACCTTTCACAGTCAGAGCAGAGATGAGGCAAAGACGTGCCTGGACTGTTGTAAGAGAGGTTCAAGTATCATATGCACTGAGTATGGACTTTGCAGATCATTCCTTCCTAAGGTCTTATAACTCTGTAGTATCTCTACCTGACTGGTAGTACCTGGGTTGGGGGAAGGCGGGGGCAGAGAACATGACTTTATTCATGGTGGGCCCATGGTTAATGGTGAGGATTAGAATTGAGTGGTTGGTTGATTGGTTGGTTGGTTGGTTGCAGGATAAAAAGCCTAGCTATTAATTAGAATGGACTAAAAGTTATGAATTTGACCACATCTGAGGAAGCTCAGAAGAAGGAACTCTGGGACTCATTCTAGCTTGTCTGACCTCTGAAGAAGCAGGACAGTTTTCCAGTCTGTCTGATGTGGTTAATTGTTGACAGTCCAGCTCCTACATGTTCCCATCAGAATAGGAGCTGAATATTGCATGATGACAGACTCTCATGCTTGCAAGGAATCTGTCCTGGGTCACAGAAAGTGCTGGAAGGTTGTAGCAAACTGCAAACTGGCATTTAAGTCTTTAGGACCTATTCATTTCTATCGTGGCCAAGCAGACCGAACAATTGAGAGAGCATGCAGTTCATTAGTTAAGGTCCGTCCTCAGGACTGTGCTGGAGGAAGCTCACTGACTGCAGAGAGGGATTCAGTGATGCCAGATAGCTGTTTCCTCTTCATTTTCCTTCAGCAGCCTGATTTTATCACCTGGTATCAGAATAGAAACAAAATCATGCCTGGACCTGTAAGTTTCAAATTATAGCAGAGAAGATGAGAAAATAGCAGGGTTTCTTTTTTTTTTTTTTCCTCATTTTTCTCATTGGATTAATAATAATAACTCTTATTTACTTAATTGTTTACCATGTGCAGACTCTGATACAAGCACTTAATACAATATTAATTCATTTAATTCTCACGCAATGCTCTGAGGTAGGTACTATTGTTAGTTTTATTTTAAGAGATGAGGAAACTGAAGTTTATAAAGTGTAAATACCTCGCCTAAGAAAGGGGACTATATTAAGACCCCACCCACTAATAATGATTGTTAAAAGGACAAACTCTAGAGCTACACTGCCTGAGCTTGACCCTCTCACCTGCCACTTACTAACAAGCTACTTGATTTATCTGTGCCTCCATTTCCTCATTTCTAAAATGCATTTTGAATACTTACCTTGTAGCGTGCTTATGATGGAAAACTGAGACAATCCATGTAAAATGCTTAACATTATATCTGGTAATAGTAAACACTTCAATAATGTTTGCTGTTATTGTTAATTTAGGCAATTTCCAAACCCATTCTCCTTTAGGTGGTGCTTTAATGGTACTTCCATTCATGCATTCATGGTCAAGTTAAATTATCCATTAATACATCAGTCACTTCCTTCCATTGTTCCCCATTCATCTGTCCCCTGCATTCCAATACTACTTTCCTTCTTTCCCCCAGTTCTTCCTCCCGAATCTAATCTTAAGGCAGGCAAGGTGGGAACAGTCCTGGGTGTGATCCGTCTTCATCTTCAGATCCCCAGGATGTGCAATTAGTAAACACTTGGTCTCTACTCCCTACACCTAATTAGTTTAAGTTTGCTCAGGTGGAGGGGTGCTGTGTGTATTTGTGTGTACGTGTGGGGGTGAAATCCCATATTTTCTGCAGCTGTTTCAGCTGAGTATTGTTTGGACCTTACAGACCCACCACTCTGAGAGCATTGTCCCCTTGCATAACCTAACATCTTTTTGTGTGACACATTTCTCAGTACAGAAATGAGAAACAGAAATTTACCCAAGGATAGAAAAGTTTTAAATCTCCCCAAGATTAACCCACTGACACCCACTCACTTGGCGGCTGCACATACAGCACGTTATTTACTCTTGGAGCTGAAAGGAAGCCCTTGATAGCTTCATCTCCTCCCACCCTCTCCCTTGCTCCCTCAGCTTCAGTCAGACTGGCCTCCTTGCTGCCCCTTCAACGTGTCATTTTTGATAGCCGCAGAGCCTTTATGTGTGCTATTTCCCTAGCTTTTAATGTCCTTCTCTTTTCATGGCTGTTTCCTTCTCACCATTCAGGCTTGGAGATGGGTCCACCCCCAGGCAGGGTCTAGTGTCGAAGCTCATACAAGGCAGGACGTTGGAACTGAGAGTCCTGAAGAAAATAGAAGCCTCAAATGGCTGTTTCTTCCCAAAGAAGAAACAGGCTCTGCTCCCTAACTTAGGGAGCTGGCAGGGAGCTTGGGGGAGGAGGTGTGGGGGACGGGAAATGTCTCTTGGAAGAAACCGAACACCAAGCCTTTGCCACATGTAAGTTTAGAATCCACATTTACAATATACACGTGGTGCAAAAATTCCCAAGTTAAGAAATGGGTATAAAATAGTGTCTCCTCTCAGTGATAATGGCAGAAGGAAAAGTAAAACTTCCCAGTAGGGACATTCCCAGAACCCGTGCTGTGTGGAATTCCTTGAGGGGAAAAGCAATTCCCCAATGAAAATGAATTCGTGATCCACGATAATTCACATGGAAACAATTCTCAATGTGGGAAAATCAGATATACAACTAGAAGAACAATTAGAACCCCAGAAAAAAAAAGAAATATTCTGAGAAAGATTATAAAGCAGCTATACTTAAATGTATGAAAGAGACATTTTTTATAAGAATGAAGTAATAAGGAAAGTACCCAACTTTATGGGGGAAAAATAGCAGGCAGATTTGAAAAAGAACCAAATAAAACTCCCGAAAATGAAAAGCAGAGTCATGGACATCCAGCAAAGAGCTCTACTAAATCCTCAGAAATTACTGCCTGCAGTTATTTTAGAGACTCTCCATTCCTGTTCCTGAGTACCCAGAAAGGAACCAGGACACCAAGATGTTTTATTAAGAAAGATTTTTCTGAGCTGCTGTTGATGAAACAGGGTATTTCTTGAGGGAAAGAAAGGATGTATAAAACTGGAGTCCCCAAATCCCAGCTTCATTATTCCACACCAGCAAGAATGTAGTTATTCCAGACAATGCCATGGTATGGTATATTCACTCTCATATCCTGTCTCTCTTTCCGTGTCCTGCTCATTCACACGCACATTCTACAGTGTTCATTTGCTTAGATTTGATCAGGTTGTTTTTTAATAAAGTCGGATAACTGGGAAAATTCCTGAAAACAAATGATTCGGGCAAGATAAGTTATGTAAAGAAAAAAGTATCTAGATATATACACACCAGATTGTTTGTAGTGATTACAGTTGGGGCATGGGGTTGTCAGAGATTTTTGCTTGCCAAGCCATTCATTTCTATAATGTTTGATTATTTGTGGGCAGGCATTTCTTTTGTAATTAAAAAAAAATGGATTTTTTATAACGAATTAAGCAGCAACCCTTTCCCAGAGACAGTTCCTTGCATTAAAAAATAATAAACAAACAAATAAATAAGCATTCCACCCTTCACTGGTGGATTGAGTGCTGGGCTAACCTCAGACAACAAAGCAATTCACATATGTTTACTCATTTAATACGGCAATCCTATTATGTAGATACAGTCATCATCCTATCCCACTAAAATAGAAGTCCCAGGGAGGGATCTTTGTCTCTTCTGTTCACTGCTGTATCTCAAGCACCCAGAACAATGCCTAGTGCAGTATGGATTCTCAAGAAACAGTTACCGAATGAATGCACACTTTGCAGATGAGGAAACTGAGGCTCAGAGAGGTTAGAGAACTTGTCCAAGGTCACGCCTTTATCAAATTGTTGAGCCAAGCAGTGAACTCAGGTGGCCTAACTCTAGAACCCACCCACCCTCTAACTTGGATACTCTCTATTTCTGTTCTTTTAATATGAAAGAAAAGACAGTTCAGCATACTCCAGACACCTTCTTGATAGAGTAGGCAAGGAGGATAAATAAGAGGGAGGTCTTATGGAAATGAGGTAAGCTACAGAAGGCATTCCTAAAATTCAGGGTGCATGAAAATACTGAGCATCCTACTTAGCGGACTGATGTCTTCTCTCTCCAGTCTGTTCTAGGGCCAGGGTTGTACCCCCCTAGCCTCACCATAAGGGGGCGCTCTGGAGGGACCAGCCATCAACTCCCATTTTCAAAACTCTCTAGCTACCAGCGTGAAGGAAGAATCTCTTTTTTTATAATTGAGATAAAATTGGCATATAACACTGTAAGCTTAAGATGTACAATGCGTTGATTTTATACATTAATATATTCCAATGTGAGTACCACCATAGCCTTAGATAACACCTTTGTTACATCACAGAATTATCGTTTATTTTTTGCAGTGGGAAAATTCGCCAGCATCCCAGTAAGTTGGTTGGCGCTTCCTTGTTCTTCCTTCTTAACCACCCAAGCATGGCCAGTGGTCCTCTTGCCCCTTCATTCACCAGAGCTGGGCGCCCCCTGCAGGCCTCTCCACAAACTACAAACCCAGCCAGTGCAGCCCACTCCCAGGGAAAAAGCTGAGGCTTTTTAGTTCCAGGCTTCTTCTGGTGGATTTAAAATGCTATAAACAAAGGTAAACCACTAAGCTTATGGCATACAAACAGCAAAGAGTTTCAAGATTTAATTTTAAAAGATAGTAAAGAGCATAACCGTTAGCTCGGAGCTCTGATTGTAATGTTTCAAGGGAGCCTTCACATTCGGAGTCCTTCCTTCTCAGTAGAGACGGTCATTGCTCAGTATTTTCACGAACACTGGATTTTAGGAATGCCTTCTGTAGCTTACCTCATTTCCCTTCGTGACCCTCCCCAGAACTGTAATCTCACAGTCTTGGAATACACGAGCAAGAAACAACAAGCCCATTTGCTTCAACTTCCTTACTTTAAAGATGGGGAAACTGAGATCCAGAGAGAAAATTATTTCCCCACAGTCGGATGACGATAAAAGCAGTGGGAAAGTAAGGGGAACCGATCCAGTTGTTTGCTCTCATTCACAAAAATTCATGAAACATTTTCCAGATTCCCATTCAGCACATATTCATCATGTTCCCTCCGTACCCCAGAGTGTATCCAGTACAAAGAAAAGGCCGCACCTGAGGAATTCAGTTCTCCCTGAGATTGCAATATAGACACATAAAATAATCAGAAAATAGTTTAAGGCAGCCTCCAGTTATCTGTTTAGTAATTTATTTTCGTATTCATCTATCCATTCATTCATTCAATGGACAGACATTTATGGAACTTAGCACTAAGTCAGTAATAGACTTTGTTCTCAAGGAGCTTACAGTCGACAGGGGGCAGGAAAAAAGATGCTCAAAGAATTACTGCTGGGTTTGTATAGATTGAACATGTGATGAGTTTAATGACCCTGCCTGCAGTGTCAATCAGGGCTGATTGGGGAAATAGGTGGTCAAAGGGCCTGGGACTTTTGGTTGGGTGTTAAAGCCTTCTTCTAGGAAAGATCTAGCAACTCACGTTTATAGAGCACCTACCTTGTGCTGGGTGCTTTACCTTTAATTATCACAACAGCCCTTAGAGATCAAGAAACTGAGGCCCAGAAAAGTTAAGTAACTTGTCCAAATTCAGCCAGCTAAAAATTGAAAGAGTTGGACTCGCCCCCAAACCATCTGACTCTAAAACCTGAGGTCATTTCCCACAGACCCTCTGCTGCCCGCTCCCTCAGCCAGGCTGCGAAGGCCCTCTGCACAGTGGCCTCATCTGAGTTAACTTGAATCCTTGAGGGTAAAGGAAATGGCTTGAGCTATTGTGATACAAAGATGCTTTGCCGCTGTGGCCTCTAGGAAAAGCCAGTGCCACTCCAAGGGGAGCTGGTGATGTCATATGGGATGTATGCCACTGGGCACTCCTGTACTGGGACTATTCTCTGCCATTCATTCATTCACGCTTACATTTGTTCAACATTATTTACGGAGCCAGGCAAGTGTAGGGTCTGGGGCATACGGCAGCATGTCTGCTTGGTCTTCTAACGTAGGTGTCTGAAGCTGACTTGTCCAGAGGGCAGGAAAAGGGGTCATTTAAAATTCCTTCTTCAGCTGTCCTGCCATACGACGGTGAGTAAGACACCCTCCTATCCTCGAGGACTCTGCTTTGTGCCTGCTTTGGTCTGGTCTGTCACCTAATCTGTCTTAGTCTTTCCCTCTCTTCCCCTCCCCAACATTGGTTCACTTTCATCCCCAAAACCCACCAATTCACACTGGGTTCTCTGACCTTTTGTTTTCCTCCCCCAGACTAACTGTCATACTTCAAGGTAGGATTTAGCCAGTTCTCTGAGAAAAGGGCAGTTTAGACTCTGAGGAGATTGAGACATGATTGTATGACAGATGGTGCAAATACTATGGTGGTTCACCTGAACAGAGAGATCAGAATGAAATAAACAGATCAGAGAAGCTTTGTGGAGGGCATCAGTGGTCTCATGCCAAACACTCAATCTATGGGCCAATCAGAACTGACCTAAGTGCTGACACCCGAAAGCCAACTGGTGGGTTGGTGGCTCAGAAAAGTGCATGGGCTTTATTAGCAGAAAGTTGAGGAGTGCCCTAGAGGAAAAACTCAGGGCTGGCCTCTGACCTTTGAGAGGTCAGAGGGTCAGCAGATCAGCCACCATCCTCTTCCCAGCACTGGGATTTCTGGCGCCATTTGTGTGCTTGCCCAGGAAGCCAGACAAACTGAGGAGGAAATTGAAGAGGAAATTCAAACTGTTTCTAAAGCGTTTTCCGTCTGGCCTAGGACTGCTGTCAGAACAGAGACAGAGGAATGGCCACATTATTCTGGGACTTTTGCTTAGAAGTCACTGTTTCCTGTGACTGTCTTGTTACTTGATGGGAGTTTTCCCCATTAGGCCAGAACAGCTGCCATAGGAGCCTGTCAGTCTGGCTGCCAGAGTGGCGCTCACCAGGGGAGTCTCCCAGAGGGGGACCTGGGAAGGGAAGGGCCTCGGGGGTCCACTCTCACACACCCCACGCGCGGCTGGAATCCCTTCCATGACCTCCGTGCCAAGTGGAGCTCTGGTAACTGCGGAGTCACTTAAGGGACCAGCGGCCTCTTTCCATCCAGTGTTTGAATCTGTGCCTTATATATAAGATTCTAAAACTCAGTGTCCTTTTGACTTCCATGTGTTGGCTCTGCTTTTTCCCTCAAGACCACATAAGATTAGTCTACTTAATTCCCTGTCAGCAGAATCATTCTTCATGTCTTTGAAGATAATCATTATGCTTCATTCCACTTGGCTTTCTCTTTTTCAGGCTCGATATTCCTGAGCCTTCTCCCATCCATGGTTGATAGTTTCCTCACCTACAGAATAGTTCCCTGTCAGCCTTGTGGATTCTTTCCCAACCCCTCATTGGGGCAGGAGATTGAGTCACTCCATACATATCTGTGGTGGAGCTGCAGTGTGAGGGCTTCACTAGGCTGTGAGGTCCTAGAGGCGGGGAATGATGTCTTCTTCACATTCTAACTGGACTCTGGCTCCTACCTCCCACCCTCTTCTTAGGATCACCCCCACATTACTACATTCATCTCTCTTCCATCCCGGTTCCTTTGTCACATGTACACCTCTCATCCCCAAAATGAATCCATCCTTCAGCCCACATACCCCAATGGCTGTCACCCTCCCTCTACTTCACAACCGAGTTTCTTGAAATACATAATCACTGACATCTCCTCCCCGGTGCATTTACCCTTTAACCCCCTGCAGAATGGCATCCTCTCCACCACTTCTCTGAAAGTGGTCTGGCAAAGGTCACAAAAAAATCTCCTCAGCACCAACTCCCAGACACTTCAAGATTCCTATTTCACTGGAACTCCCAGCCGCATCCGATCCGACTGCTCTGTTGGGCCACCTTCCACCACGTTGGTGTCCCCACTTACTCTCCTTTGCTGGACTTTCTTCCTCTGGCCCCTCTGCTCCTGGGATGTACTTAGGACTTGGGGTTCTGTCCTTGACCCTGCTCCCTGCTCACTGCACATGCTCTGCCCGAGACCCTCATCCAATCCCATGACTTGGACTTCTCACGATGCCTTGAACTTCATGTTCCTGTCCGCTGAGCCTCATGCAGTCTTCTGTTTTGTGAACATGTCCTCCTGGGCATCCCAGCACCTCAGAATCATCATGTGCCAAATCTGTCTTACCAAGTAAGCCTGTCCTTTCCCATCCCCGCGCTCTGCAAGCAGTGGACACACCATCTCCCATCCTAGGCTCCTCCTTTTCCTTCGTCTTCCACATCTGGCCTGTTATGAAACCCTGCCTTAACCATCGCCTCCACAGACTCAGTGCCTACAATGTGCCAGGCCTTTTATATACATTATCTCATTAAATTCTCACAATAAGACTGCAGGGGAGGTATTATTATTCCACTCTATTATCAGCAAAGACTGAAATTTGGATTAAATCACTTGCCTAAGGTCACACATTTAGTAAGTGATAAAGCCAGACCCTCTCGATCCCAAAGCTCTCTACACTCTGCCTTCCTAACTTCACATCTTTGACCCAGCCCGTCTTCTCCTGCTCTGTACCCACTGCCTTGCACCAGGACCCCGTGATCTCTGGCTGGAGCTACGTGCCTCGTCGTCTCCAGTATGTCCTCCCAGCTGTCCATCCCATCATCCACTCTGCTGGCAGAGTGAACTTCCTCTAACACATGCCACTTTCCTGCCTAAAGCCCCGCAGTGGGTCCTCTATGCCCTCCGGACAGTCTGGGCTCTTTATATGGGCGTGTAAAGGGATGGCCCCTGGACTCTGCCTAGCCTCATGTCTCCCACCTCCCCCCTTTTTCACACCCCTCTCCCAAGCCCCGGCTCTGTTTATTTTCCCAGAGCTCCAGAAAGGCCCCCAAGTCTCATTCCACATGCACATGCCGTTCCCTCTACCTGAGATGCCCTTCTCCTGTCCCCACCTCCACCTGCACACAGTCTGTCCCTGGACTTCCACAATTCCTTCAAGCCACATCTCTGAGTCTACTGCTCTGTGAAGCCCTCACTGCCTTTGCCCCGAGCAGAGCTGCCTGCTCCTCTGAGGCCTCCCACATACCTAGCACACACCTTCACCATTGCCCTTGTTGCCACGGTATGTTGCAATGACTTTTTTATTGTCTCGTGCCCCTTTGGACTATGAGATTCTTGTGCTTGCCTTTGTAATCTAGCAGGTACGACGGTCCCTTGTCCATGGCAGACACTTAGAAATGTTTGCTGAATTGAATTTTTCTATTATGCCTAGGGCAGTTCCTGGCACAAAGAGGGATACTCCGCCGTATACATTTCTTTAATAATTAAAACAAATGTCAGTGAATACTTGTGATGCCGTGTGATGCATGCTATTACAGAGGTGTGTCCAGAGGATCATGGCAACCCAGAGGAGAGAATTGCTGCTACCCTGAAGGCAGGGAAAGCGATGGGTCAGAGAAAGCTTCCGAGAACAGGTGACGTTTCAGCTGGGACTTACAGTTTGCGTAGGAGTCTGCCTGAAGAACGGGGGCCCTCTAGGCCCTTGAGCAAAGACGTGGAGCTGCGCAGGGGCCGCAGTGTCTGGGAGGCAGTAGCACATGCCATGGGAGTTGGAGGACATGGGCAGGGGTTGAGCATTGAGGTTGGAGCCAAAGCGAACAGCACCTGAGGAGTTCGGACATAATCTCAAAGGCAGTGCGAGCCCTGTAAAGATTTTCGGAAATAAGTGGCCTGCACAGATTTCTGCTTACAGCAATAGGAAGGATGCATTGGGGGAGGGGGAATAAACCTGGAGGAGGTGAGATCAGTTACTGTAGGTTCCTGGCGACTGCAGTATTCCCAAGGAGAGAGGGCCTTGCCCTGAATCCACCCAGCCCCGCCTGCTACAAAGTTCTTTCTGCAAAGGCTTGTGTCTTACAAAGTTCCTTTGCTTCAGGTGCTGAGAGTGGGACACAGAAGGGTGAGGTCTCTGGTCAAATCAGTTCAGAAGACACTGAGTTTAACAGGTTTCTTGATGCATGACTTTTCAGAGCCTTTAATATATGTAACATTCAGAGTTTCCCAAATGGAGATAGCCTTGAAAACTCTTTGTGAGAGCATCTCAAGGGACTCGTTTTATGAAATATGTAAAATAGAAACAAAGACCTGGAATGTTCATGTCAACCCTGGTTTCTGGGAGGAAAAGAATAAATAAAAGGAATAGCTTCGCACTGAGTAACTATTGATGTTCTCACTGAACACTCTGCTGTGAGAATCTAGTGTGTGTTATTCTTTGGGAGAACAGAATGGGATCCCATAGAAATATGAGTGATAGCTTTTAGTCATTCTGTTTGGAGGACTAAATTCATCTGCTCCTCCCAGGTCCCTTGTGTTTGTTCAGGCCTGAAAGAGGTCAGACCCAGGTGTTTGAAAGAATGGCAGGTCCTGACCTATGGAAAGAGAAACCAGGTCGGCTACCCCTGGAATGTTCTGCTCTCACTGCATACCTCACGCAGCTTTCAGTCAGCTTGCTGGAAGGAAGGATAGAACAGCTACTTCAAAATCGTCTTACCCTAGGGAGGCTGCATCCCAAGTGGCAGGTACCCAGCTCTGTTGGTCCTGGCCTGGGTCTTGTCACATTGTCACATAGCTCACTAGGGCTCCCAAGCACAGGTCACCATTTACAGGCTCCTTCTTGCTTGAGCCCTGAGGAAAAAAAATTTAAACATCCACCCACCTATCAGCCTTGTGTCTTTAAATGAGCCCTGACCTTGAAATGCCTTCTCTGGCAGCTCCAAAGCCATTTCCCAGCTGAGTCCCCCGGGTTGAGAAGTTCTGGCAGCTCTGTGTGTGGCTTGAAGGAGGTGCCTCTTTCCCCATTGCAGGAATTCTCCCCTGGAGAAACATCAGATATTCCTCAGCCCCTGGCAGGGCTTCCTGGTGAAGAGTTCAAAAGGGCAGAAGGGGACAGATAAGCAGGAGCCCCCGCAATGAGGAGTGGCCTCGGGTAGGCAAGAAGGTCAGCAATACAGTGTCGACACTAAAATCAGGAAACTGCCCAGAGCTCTGAGGAGGGGGCCTGAGCAGGGCCCCTTTCAAGGCCTCCTGCTGCTGCTCCAGCTGTATCACCGGGAGGGTGGCCCCCTCCGCCCTGCTCACTTAGCTAGTCTGCTGTGTTTTAGCTCCAAAGGGATTCTAAAATGCTGAATCTCCAGATTTGCCTGTCGCATGTTGCCCTTACTCAGAATGGTCAAACCTCCCTACTTGGGACTTGTAGAATTATCTGAGTAAGCTTCTAGTGTATCTACTCCAACCCTATAGTAAGTAGCCCTCCACCACTCTGAGCAGGAAGCTGAGACCCACAAAGAAAGGGGATTCACTTGAGACTCAGAACTTATGTCAGAGATAGAGAAAACACAATTTTCCCATGGCCTACTACAGTGTTTTCTTCACCACATGGCACTTCCTTTCTCAAAGGAGAAGGAAATTCGACTTTATCATCTACTTAGCTTTCTCTTTTACAAATTCAGATTGCCATTATAACTGAACTAAGTTCTAGAATCAGATTCAGGTTCCAGCTCCACCACTTTGCAACTGCTGTGGAGTAAATAGCCCCTGGGCAAACATCTGTAGCTCAGGGTTCCTGCTCTGAACAGCACCTACTTCATAAAGTCATGTGAAGATTAATTGAGATAATATGTAAAGAGCTCAGTGAGAAGCCCAGCAGGTAATAAACACTCAATAAAGTTTAGTTATTTTTGTTAACACTTGTTAGTAATAGTAATCTAGTATGTTCATGGATATATGTAAGGCAATTATAATTAACATCTAATTTGAAAGTCTATTGCCTGTATTTGGATATACATGGATGAATTGAAAAAAGTTTTTTTCACCTAAGCCATTTAAATTTTCACTTTGAAATTGTTTTTGTTCTTAATTGGCTTTCAGTTTAACAAGTTGGCAGGCAAACTCACAACGCTAAATTCCCACCAATTCTTTCACATATCAACCCCTTCCTAAAACGACTTATGGAACAACTGTAGTTTATCATAGGTGCTCAGTAGATGCTTTTGGATGGATGGATGGATGGATGGATGGATGGATGGATGGATGGATGGATGGATGGACGGACAGAAGGATGGACAGACAGGTGGTCAAATGGATGGTGGATGATGCTAAAAATGCAATCGAAGTAACCACCCTTGGTTCACACTGGCTTGTGGTCTGGTTTCATGAAAAGCCTCAAAAGAAGGGCCGAGGGACTGGGAGAAAATGGAGAAGAGCCTAAAGGTCTTACTAGAGACAAAGGTAGCAGAATTGAGGGAGGTGGGGAGAGGCCGCGGTCACAGACTGAAATGGGCAGTGTGATTGTACAGCAGGACTGGTTCCTGGTGAGGAAAGGTCCAGGGAGCAGCCTTGGAGGGGGGAGTCCAGAGCACATAAGGCTCTTCAGGAAGTCTCAAGGTCCAAGGGGGGCCTAGGAACTATGAGTCTTGGTTACTGCAGGGCAATTGCATAGCTTGTTATGCAATCCCAAATTAGGGTTAAAGCGACCCAAATTAATGAGATTTTCACTCAGTATCTCAGCAAATTGCTCCCTGGAGAGGTTCTCATATAAAACTGAATATAGTATGAAAGAGTAATAATGCACTAAACAAAAGTATGTATTTATAATTCTTGCTTTTTTTTTTTTTTACCTCAGAGTGGTGTTATTTAAAGGTCGTGTGTGTCTGTGTGTGTGTGTGTGTGTGTGTGTGTGTGTGTGTGTGTGTGTGTGTGTGTGTAAGAGAGAGAAAGACAGAGACAGAGGCAGAGACAGAGACAGAGAGAGAAAGGAGAACATGCATCACATTCTTTTGTTGTCTGACCTTTTCAGCATTTTAGCTCCAGGCCAGTTGTGGAGCCACACTGGGAGTCCTGTGAGGGTTATATATAGCAAAATGTCACCAGCAACTAAAGACATTCTGTTCCTCCTCTCAACCCAAATACTTGAAATTCACACCCTGAACAAAAATTCACATTAATTTTGGCTTGGTGAGCATAGAGCATTATATTTGTGCGCAGGAGGTTTTATTTGTTGTTTCTCTTCATTGTACAAGGAGAAGGGGGCTGGATGGTGGATCAAGAGACATAGCCAGCCCCCCCCCCACCCCTACATCCATCAGCACTTGCTCTGTGACTGTGAATACTAATTGTGGCCAGAATAACATATATGTTTAGCACTTTACAATTTAAAAGTCACCCTCGGCTTTTAATCCTCACAACAGCCCACAGAAGTTGGCCAGGTAGATATTATAGTGCCCACTGACAGATGGGGAAACTGAGCAATGAAGTGACATGTGCAGGATCACTCAGTTGTGTGCAGCAGAGCCACGTCAGGTCTGCAAGCCTCCTGACCCCAGCCCAGAGCTCTTAGCCCTAGACTGTGGCAAGTCACCGCCTCTCCATTTCTGCACCTGTGACATGAACCCTTTTCCAGATCCCCTACCAACAGCCCCAACTCGCTAAGGTTCTGGAAGGACCATGGTAGGAACAAATATTTGCCTGCCCCTGGCATTTCTACTGTACAGGGTAAGTCATACACAAAATTATGAGGTTGGAAAAAATGTCTTCTGGGCCATTTCATTGTTACCTCCTCATAGCCACCAGCTCATCAGACAGATGCCCCCTTCCCCCATAGCACGGGAAGCCCACACAGAAGTGTGTGTCTCACCCACCTTTTCAGCAAGGTCATAAATCATTCTTCCCACAGCTGGTTCCAAGCCTCTAGTTCCACCAGCTTGGGAATGACAGGCCACTTCTCCCTGCCACATGCCCCGACATTCCTTGCTGATCGATCATTCAGGGCATTTTTTTCTCAATGAACATGACCTCAGATACTGTTAGTCACAAATTGACCCATGAGATGAATTTTTTTTTTTTGTCCATGGATTAAGAGCTTTTTAATAATTCGTATTACCCTTGCTTCCAGAAAGACTCCAGTAAGGGACACAATACAACAAAACTGTCAAAATCAGGATCAAAGAGCAAGAATGGAGTTGGCGGGGAGGGGAGAGATGTGTGCAGATAGCCTAGGCGGAGGGCAGCTATTGCCCAAGACCAGAAAATTGAGCTCTCACATTCCTACGGACAATG
>NW_006494614.1:55287065-55295433 GCF_000325575.1 Pteropus alecto | reverse complement strand
TAGTCATTTTAAAAGAAATACATTTTCCTGACCTTGAAATCTAGGAGGCAGTTTTAGCCTAGATTATGACTAAGGTGTCTCAGGCAGCTTGGTGAGCACATCTTCACCCACCAAGGCGGCGCTTTTCAGAGTTCTCTAAACTGTCAGATCAGAACCATCTAGGATTCTCGTTAAAAATGAAGATTCTTGTGCAGCATGAGGCCCACAGGTAGTAATTAATACTGCATCGTATACTTGAAGCTTACTAAGAGAAGAGATCTTAAATGTCCTCATCACTGAAAAAAAAAAAAGTAATTGTGTGAGATGATGGATATGTCAATTAGCTTGATGGTGGTGATCATTTCCCAGTGTATATCAAAACATCACACAGTACATCTTAAATACATATGCAATTTTTATTTGTCAATTATATCTCAGTAGAGCTGGAGGGGAAAAATGCAGATTCCTGAGCCCTACTTTAAACTCACTGAGTGAGAATCTCTGGGAGATGGGCTTGGCGATTAGCATTTTAAACAAGTTTACTAATTTTTCTATACCTGCAAGACAGAGAACTCCTTCACCAAGGTATAAGTAGATGACAATGGCTTAATATGGTGGCCTTCCCTGGCCTTCTTTGCATCTTATCGAGGAACAATGCTGGAGCCCAGAGGAATCTCTAGTGGAGGAACTCGAGGCCTCAGCATTCACCCAAGGAGACATTGTGAGGCTGCAGAGGCTCCCAAGGCCCCAGTGCTGAGCATGCCAGGCATTCTGCATGCACTTGAGTGTAGAGTGAAATTTCCACTGGGATTTCAGATGGCCACAAGCCAGAGAGAGCAGGCCCCATCTCAGCCCTTCCAGCATCCCCCCAGTGTCTGCCATCCATAGCCCATGGAAGCCACTAGCCCATGTAGGAGACAGTGAGGTGAGCTCGGCTGACCGCCATGCCTGCTGCCCATACTCTCCCTTCCCTATCCTCATCCATGAGGCAGGCAGAACCCAGGGGTCTGGGAACCAGCCAGGTGGCAAAAACCTCGGTGAATGAGCCATGCCACACACTCCCACCCGCTGGCCTGTGCTTCCCCACTGCCCAGTGCAGGCTGGGATCTGCCAGGGAGCTGCCTCAGGGAGTCAACGATGTGTTCTTTCCTCTCCCTCCCCCCAGGTTTGGAATAAATTGCCTCATCCAGTTTGAAGACTTTGCCAATGCCAACGCCTTCCGCCTGCTCAACAAATACCGCAACAAGTACTGCATGTTCAATGATGACATCCAAGGTAGGTTTCCACCCCACCTGACAAAGCCACAGAGGACCAACACCTTCTCCCAAGGCTCACCTGGATGCCAAAGAAGGGGTACCTCGTAGCTGGTTCGCTGCCAGCAGCTCTTGAAGAAAGAGCATTAAACTTGCATTCACCTCTCATGTGGATAACCCTTAGCTCTGTGACCGTGAACAAGTCCCTTAACTTTGCTAAGCCTCAGATTTCTCATCTGCAAAATGGAGCTCATACTACTTCAGAGGAAAGTAAGAATTATATGATTTAATACATGAAAAAAATATTAAAAAATGCTGTCATTTTCTAGTTAGTCGAACTTGGACAGATCATGTCTCTGAGCCTCATTTTCATTATCTTTTCGATACGGACGATAATAACTGCCTTAAAAGATTATTGTGAAATTTTAAAGTACAATGGAAAGTACTAACACATAGGACTCTCAGACCAAGGCATCAATCACCATAAAAATGACCTTCCCCAGCCACAGGAAGTTGCTCTTATTTTCCAAAACAAGATGTGTCTCTGTCAGGGAATTGGAACAATTCCTTCGCCTAACTTGGTGCTACTCAGAATGTGTGTTGCTCAGAATGATACCCCTGAAAGACCCATATAGGCACCAGGGCCCCAGAGCATGCCAAAAGCCAATGGGAAACATCTTCTGATTAAATCAGGCTCAACTTGGTTATGTGTTCTATGGACCAGAAATACCTGAAGGCCCTTCCTTCTTGCTGTCTAGATGCCAGTATATGAAACTGGAGTGGAAGGGGTGGTTCTCAGGGATCATCTGTCTTCATCCAGGCGTTCTCAGCAAGGAGCTTTATGTGTTATGCCTAGTATCTTATAAAGCCCAAGAGAAACCTGAATGATGTGTGGGTTATTATTTAGCAAATGAAGTTTGGCAAGCAAAATTTTTTTAAAACTAAGGTTTCATGTGAGGTAAAAAGAACAAGTTGGTGGGGCACAGGCATTGGTCCTTGGGAGTAAAAGATTGGCAACACCTCATTTTGCAGATGAGGCCAAAGAGGTCATAACTTTTCATCAAATGAGCTAAGAGGATTCAAACTCAGGTAACAATAGCTAAGGTTTAGAGCCCAATATTTATTATACATCAGGTACTGTTCTAAGCATGTTACACATTTAATGCTATGAGATATTATCATTTCTGTCTTATAAATGAAGAAAATGAGATACAGAGAGACTGAGTAACTTCCATAGCCAATAAGCATAGAGTCAAAATTTGGACTGTAAAGTCCAAGTTCATAATTACCATTCTATTCCCAGATCTTATACTCCTACTACAAAACCAAATGCTTCTTTCCTGTGGTCCACATTAAGGGCTAAAGAAATATGATAAATCGTTGTGGGGTTTTTTTGTATTAGTTATAAATTTTCAAGAGACAGAAAAACAGTTAAGCATATTTTAGATCATTAAGATCAAAACATATGACTTCAATGTCTGAAGAGTGGCTGCTCGGAGAGAGGAGACCCAGAAAGGAAAAGATGACACATGGCATCCCCCTAAGCCTGTCACCATTCTGTTCCCCCAGCCCTGATGCATGGGCCGGGACTGGCATCGGAATCCAGGAGCACTGGCTGGGGGAGGAAGGCATTCCCTTACTGCCCGCTGGTCATCTCACCGGCAGCTCAGAGGGCTGGGGTGTGCCTGTGGTCCTGGAGGAAACACCTGCTGGCTAGCCCATGACCAGCTCCCCCATCATGGCACTCACCCATGAGTCAGCAAGAGGACAGCCATCCCCCTGAGCCCATCGGGCTGTCAAGGCCAGAGGGTGGAAGTGGAAAACAAGGCCATGTGGGGGGCACACCTGGTGCACAGACTCCAGATGTGCAGACACACGCACAGTCACGTGTGTATACATCCTCCTAAACACGGACACGGGGACACATCCAGGTCCCGCAGTCCATCCGCTCCCAACGCCCCCTCACTGCTGCCAGAATACATCTCTGAGATGAACTATGACTACAGACCCCTCTTCATGGGAAAGATCTCGCTCCTTCATTGGAAGTATATGGCTTCAGGATCTGCCTGTGTGTGCCCCACCTCCACCCCAACTAACCTCTCTCTCTCTGCTCTCTGACCCACCCTTACCTTTATCTTATGACTTCCTTTCCAGTCAGTTTTCCCTACGTGTGAAAGTTCTGCTCCTTAGCTTTGGGACACCCTCCCCATCACCTTGGCCCACGCAACTCCTACTCACCCTTCAAGACTCAGCTCAAGGCTCTCCTGTCCCTGGGAAGGCCCCACATCAGCCCCCAGTCAGATTTGAGTACACACTAGGCACTCCTACAGCCACCTGTGCTCCCCTCTGTCAGTTTTCTTACCCCAAATTGCCTGCTCTGGGTTCCTGTCTCCCCCAGAGATGTTAAGCTTATGGAGGCAGGAACCACGTCTTATGTATTCTCATTCCCCAGCTTCCAGGACAGTGCCTGGCATGCTGTAGATGCTTCACAAATGTTTGAAGAATAAACGAATGAAATATACACATGGCAAATAGACATTCTCATAAGCACGTCAACCCGTTCACATGTGTCGATCCCAACGGCACTTCTTGATAACGTCCTGAACACTCCACACGTCTCAGAATCTGCTTACCAGGGAACCCAAGCTGTGTCAAATAGTAACATTTTTGCATGCACGTAGAACTGTAGGTTTGGAAAGTGTTTTTCATTCCCATTTTCTTTCCCACAACTTTCTTGCAACACCCTCCTCCCACTTCTCGGTAGGAAAGACATTGCTGTCCCGTGTCACTGATGAGGAAACTGAAGTTCAAGGGTTAAGTTTTGCTCCAGATCACATAGCCAGACAAGAGCAAAACTGGGACTAGTTATTTCTGGATAATAATAACTGGAACGTAGTTATTTCTGACTCAGAGCTCTCCACTCTGCCTCCATGACATCAGGCTGCCTATTCTCCTGTGTGGGCGAGGTGGTGCAGTGAGTCTTCTTGTTAAGGATTAAATTCCAGACCCCACCCAAGTGTGTGTTGGGGGGGGGTCTTTGCTCTCCAGCATCCTGGTGCTCTCCTCACCTTTCTCATTTTCTCCTCTAACTCCCACAGTTTACAGACCCAAAGATGAGCCCTGGGGAAGGAAAGGGACTTGCCCACAGTCACCAGCTGGTTAGTGATGGGTCCAGGGCCAGAAGCCTATGATGTATATTCTCATTGCTAAGTGGGCAATTAGGAGACTGATGAGGAATTCCAGGACTAATGGGGCAACGTCCAAGATTAAGCTCATAGTAGAATTGGCCCCCTTTACCTCCAAATACAAGGTAGAGAGAAATGAAACATAAGACTACATAGCTTTGCTCAAAAATAGAAAAAGGAATGCCAGCATACACAGTATTGAAGAGGGCTGGGAAAAGGGGAGGAGGGAGACAGCAATCACAGTGGATCAGAAACCAAAACTATGCCACATGTGGTTGCTGGGGACAGGCCAGTCCACCCCAGCAAAACCTGTGGTCAGAATTCGTTAGAATCCCACACATGGCGGGGGCTGGAACCTGGCTGCCCAAATGAAAATGAGACTGGGCCGTGCTGCCTACTCTGAACACCAGCCCAGCCTCATCAGTGAAACAAGGAAAGACATGACTGAAGGCCTAAGGATCCCACCAGCCTGAGCTCCATGAGGGCTGGGTCATGCCTGGTGCTGAGCAGGAACTCAGGCACACGGTTTAAAGTGTCTCCCAGCCAGTGCCGCTGTGATACACATAGGAGGACTCACTGACCCCACAGGGCCGACCGTGGGGCGGAGCCTCTGGAGCCCCATCTGGAAGGGTAAAGTGCTCCCCAGGGCTGTCGATGGTCCCCTGCCCCTCTGGCCCCAGCTCAGACTCACAGAAAGCCTCGGCTGCCCCAAACTGGTTCTCGGTGATCAGGGCTGCCAATGCAATGACTAATAGCTGGCAGCCTCTTTAGGAATTTTGGAAAAGGCAGAGGCTCAGGTGACTTTGTTGTTTCAGCTGGGACCAGGGAAGCCTCCCTGTTCTTAGGGGAGAAGAGAGACCTTATGGAGGGACGGTCATGCTGGTGGCCAGGCCAGCTGCATCCTTCCAAAGGAGCCAAGTCCAGGACACTGCTGGCCTAGGGACCACAGGCCCCCAGCCTCTAGTGCTAGCTGCCCACAGGATATGACTGGGGACAGGAAAACCCAGCTGGCTTGTCAGCTCCGGAGCATCCTTTTACCCCACCAGCCTTCCTTGGACCTGCACTGTCTCCAAGTCCCACCACATTCCTGTGGGGCAGACGGCCTCTCAGGGTGCCTGTGTAGCATATTCAGCCATCATCACCCCTTCACACTTTGAAGGTTTGTGAGCCAGAGAGCTTAGCAGTCAGACATTGGATTGAGACAAGTTAGGTCTGAATCCCCACTTTTCCGCTTTGTGGCTTTAACTGAGTGGCTTAAATCCTCACAGCCTTCTTTTCCTTATCTGTAAAATGGACACCATAGCATTAACAGCCACGGCTGATAATCAGCCGGTCCTGCTAGATGGACCAGGATGCTTTCATAAGGCCAGCATCGTCTGGCTGGCTGCAGCTTGCGCCAGTTCATTGTTACGCTTTTCCATCATCATCCCTGTTTAGGGCACCAGGTTGCTGTGAGGACTGCAGTGATGTGTAGGCAGGGACAGGCATGGAACAGCTCTCAGTTCTGGTACCTAGCACTAATATTCTGGTGCATGGTAGACTCCCAACACATACATATGGGCAGGAGGAAGAGCTGAGACCCAAGAAAGAGAGGCTTTTGTGGAGGTGAGGAGAGGGACAAGTGTGAGCGCAGGACTGGGGGAGCCTGAGGAGAAGCGAGGCAGGGCCCCACCTCACCTCTTTCCACTTTCCACATATTCCCTATTCTTCCAGCCCATTGAATTACTCACGTTTCTGTGAATTTTCTGCCAACTCTGTGATTTGAATGTACTGGGCCCTTTACCTAGAACTCTGTTCTGCTCTTGGCTTATTTCTCTGTCCTTAAGGGCTCAAACCCAGGCTTCTCCAGGACACTGCAGCCAGGGCCATGCCTGGTCCACAGGTGCCTAGATGATCCTACCCTTCCCCAGAGCCTGGGAGTGACATTGGTTACCCTCTTTGCAGAATGCATCCAAGTACCCCAGGGTTCAGATGCCACAGTAGGAAAGTGGCAAACAAGGAGGAATGGTCTAGTTCAGAAGACTGTCCAGCTGGTTTGTCCTGTTTACAGGATGCCAGGGTTATTTCCGGCTGCCAGGGGTCTGCTCCCCACCCACCCACACCACCACCACACACACTGAGCAGTCGTTCTTCTCCCCCTGGTGTCTTCAATGTGATCTCTTCCTAGTCCCCACAATCTTCTTTTTCATTAATTCCTGTGTTCCGAGGCTGTTCTTCACTGTCACAGCCTTGAGGTTCACATGAGTCTCATGCATCTAATCCTGACTCCTCGGGGACCTCCCCGTTAGCCTGTTGCATCACTTAAAACCCCAAAGAAGCTGAACGGTGGTAATTATTCTCTCTGGTTCCTTACAAATTGTGGCAGAATAGGCCTAACCCCACCTTTTCCATGGGCCAGGAACTACCTCCTAGAGAGTCCAAAGGCTCCAGAAAATCCCCCTCATGATACAGAAATAGGGTTGAAGCAGTCAAAGAAGGCCTTTGCTTTGTATCTAATGAGATCTTGGATTTATGAACATTTATGCTGTTAACACCCTGTGAATAAGACTGTTATTCATCCTGATATATCCAAGGCTTAGCCCGGTGAAGCCCCAGAGCTGGCTTTCAGTACATGCTAAAGAACAAATGAATGGAGGTTATTCTTTGGCTCACGCAAGCAAGACTGGCCTTGCGGTAGAGGACGCCCATTCCCCCCTTGGTCCCAGGCCTCCAAAGCCACCTCAGCTAGAACCTAGCTTCCCGTCCTTCTCACCACCTGGGAGCAGCCTGGCCTCACATGATAAATAGCTCCTTCTTCCCTTTTTCTCCAATAATCTGTTGTTTAGCATGGAAACTCTTTTACCTTTGTCAAATGTGGCTATTAAAAGCAGAATAGAAGCTATATTTTCAGCTTGTCCTTTTGTGCTATTTCTTAAACCTACAACCTCCAGTTTGCAAGAGAGCTAATTATGAAAAGCTTCCTCTGAAAAGGAGAATTTGTTTTTCTTTCATTGTGAATGAGGAACAACCATTCGCTTTTGTCTGCCCATGGCATTTATGAGCACAAGGCATGTTCCAACACATCCCTGACCCCTGGGCTGTTCCAGGGGGTTTCTGCCAGAAAGCTAAGCAGCTTCTTTCCTCTCCATTTTTAAATCTCTAGCATGTTATCCAAGAGTTCCCCAAAATGTAAATTGATGATGTAGATAACTTTATTTGCCATACTTTATAATATGAGGTTCAAGAACTGCTCTTGAGTTCTAGTCTGTCATTAGGATAACTTGCCCCTTCAGAGGAAGATCCCAGAAGGTGACCGTGAAGAAGTAGCCAGGGAGGCAGCCAGTGAGTGTGGGGTTCCAGGAGCCAAGTGCAGAGAGAGTTTCCCAAAGGAAAAAATGAGCAAAGGTATCAAACACTGCTGAGAGGTCAAGGAAGAGGAAGGCTGAGGCCTGATGGCTAAAGGTGGAGGTGCTGGCGACGTTGACAAGAGGTAGGGACAGTCACTTAATTGGATTGGATGTCAGGGAGACCAAGGAGAAAGGAAATAGTGGCAATGAGTATATTGCCACTTTAGAAGGGTTTGGTTATGAAGGGAAGTAAGAAATAGGGTGAGAACTACATAGGATCCAGAAAAGGCTCTTTTAGGATGAAAGCTTTATGACATATTTATATGCTGATGGCCGTGATCCAGGAGAGAAAGAGGAATTGAGAATGCAGAAAATGGGAGAGAGAACTACATGACAAGTTCCTTGAGTAGGTAAAAATGACGGGATCCAGGACATACCTCAAGGCGGTTTTAGCTAGGAGCGGAGACAGTTCATCAATAGTGAGAGGACAAGTAATAGTAGTAGTAAAAGTATAGCGACATGGATGCAGAGAGTTTATAGACTTGGTGGTGAGAGGATTCAGAAGTTCTCTCCTGGTAATTTCTATTTCCTTTGAACCTCACTTTCCACTTTGGACGGGCAGCGG
>NW_006494614.1:55274042-55280203 GCF_000325575.1 Pteropus alecto | reverse complement strand
GGGTATGACAATAGTACCTCCTTCACAGAGCTGTTGTGAAGTGCAGGTAAGCACATACATAGCAACAGAGTCAAGGTCGCAGTGAAGGCGATTCATAAATGGCAGCTGCTCTGTATCCTTTCACTGACACTTTCAACTCATTCCTATGAAATTTCCCACCGGTTTGTGTTCACCTCTTCCAGAGTCACAGCTGAAAAGTTACATGCACTGTCTAAATCACTCCCTTCTACCTCCACTCCCACCTGCCCCTCAGTTATCCCCCAGGGAAACCCATAATGTCGCTCCTCCACCTTCAACTTTAGAGTCAGGAAAGGCTGTCTGAGCTGTATAGACCATGAAAGGGTGACTGGCAATCTATTGCCTCTCTGTGGCCTGTTTCTTCATCTGTCTACTTGTTGGATGCCATGCTCTCCAATCCCCATCCAGCACTGCATTTCGCAGGTAAGCTGTTTTTCAACTTGCAGGTTCTAACCACAAAAGATATTTAACGCCCAAGAAGGAAAAGCTCATCAAGAGTGGAGTGTCTTTGGGAGCTTCTCTGATGAATGTCTTTGTCGCCATCTTGTGGCAGGTGCTTTGTTACATCTTCTTTCAGGAGGCAGAAGGTAGTCTGGAAATAGAATTGGACGAGCAGAAAACTCCCTGTCTGTCCCATGGAAGGAAACCAGTATTTCACCTACAGAAGCCATCTAGTTCAATGGATCTCAAACTTAAATGAGTGTATAAATCATCTGGAGGTCTTTTGGATTACGTATTCTGACTCAGTAGAACTGAAATGAAAGTGGGTTTGGAGGGGAAAAAGTAGGTTGGATGAGATTGTTTGTGGGGAAATGGAGAAATGGGGAATAGCCACCACAATAGTGGGTTTTGAGAAAATGATGGACAAAGGGTATTTGGAGATTCAGGAGAAGGGTCATACCATGCAACTCTCATCACCTCTTTAAGTGACTTAAATAACTATATCGCTTTTTGATGCTTTATCGGATGTCAGCTTGATGTTCCTTTTCATTGCAGTACATTGCTGAGCCTGGCTATGACATAGCCCAGCTTTATTCAGTTAGATAAAAAGTAGATATCAGAAAAGAAGGTAATGCTGCCTGAGGATAGCAGAGAATGCCTGGCAGAGGAGATCATTTGGGCTGAATCTTAAGGAATGAATAATGAACAGAAGGGTCCTGTAGATGGTGGGAACAGCATGGGCAAAGCACAGAAATGGAAAAATACGTGGCATGTGTCCTGTGAAGGAATGACGAATAATGCGACTGGTAGATAGGGTACATGGGGAGTCATGAAGCTGTAAAGTATTCTGATCGTATACTTTTCTACATGTAAAGTAACAAAAAGTGTACTGTGAACAACTTCAAGTATAAGTCATCATACTTGTCATCATGTAATAACTTTTCTTTCTGAAGTGGAATGAACCTATTTCATTACCACTGGTATTCTCGGTACCCTTGAGTCTGGTACATAATTGATGCTCAATAGATAAATGAATGTAACGGTTTCAAAACAGTGATCTCAGACTCCCGATTGTGTTATAATTATTTGTGCCCAAGCCTTGGGAAACTGGGAGTTCCCTGAGTGCAGGGACCATGTTCGGTGCCGAGGATGGTGCCATCACCCGGTCGGCCCTCAGCCTTGGCTCTGGGACCCTACTGACACTTCAGCATTCCTTCCAGGCCATAGCTGTGTGGCGGCCAGAGAGCCTGCACCTCATCTTCTGGGAAGTAGGTTCCATCCTCGGGCCCTGCTTTCTGATGTCCACAGTGATGAACGTGCATTTATCAGGCTCCGACTGTTTGCCATGCCCCCTATCTCAGCCCACCGCACAGCCTCTAATCCAGGTGGAAATCCAGCCCATGTTCTGGGAGAAGACTCGATCCCAGAGCTACCAAAATCAACTCCCTCTGGAAAACCAGAAACAGAAAACAAAAATTCACTCTTACTCCCTCCTGTCACTATGAGTAGTTTATAGTTCCTTCCAGATTCTGTGTGTGTGTGTTTTTTTTTTTTACTATTAGAATCAAGATATGTAAAGTATTTAAGGTTCTTTTCCTTCCAGCTAACCTGATGAAGCATCAGGTTATCTGGAAGTTTAAGGGTCTGGAATACAAGCCCTAGAGCCTGATCCCCAGGTTCAAAGCCTCATTCTGTCATGTGATCTTGGACAACCCAGCAAACTGTTCTGTACCTCATTTTCCCATTCTGTAAAATGGGGATAATAGGGTTGAATAAATGTCTTTACATTAAGACATATAAAGCACTTAGAACAATATGTTGCTAATTTCAGAGCATTTTCTATGTTGCTACATCATCTTCATAATGACCATTTTTAATGGCTGTAGTACAGTCTACTGAGTGTCTACATGAACCAATTTACTTAATCATTATTCCTTCGTTAAGTGTTTGTTATTTCTGGTCATTCTGTATTATAAATAACATTGTCATAAATATCTTAGGACAGACATTTTGGATTTTTCCATACATAGATTTCCCAGAAGTAGAAGCATGAGGTCAAAGGGCAAAACATTTTATGTCTTTGGTCTATATAGGGAAGAAATAGTTTTCTAAAAAGGGTTGTAGCTCTTTAAAATGCAATGTATGCTGGAACTTTTTACTTTTCACTGCTCCCTCACCAGCCTTAGATAATAACAATTTCTTTGATTTGTGCAAATTTAACAAGCCATAAATAGTTCCACTTTAATTTCCTTTTCTTCGACCATCATCAAGGCTTATTATTGCCAGTTGCAATTACTTTATTGTGAATTCTATCAGTCAAAGTCAACGCCAGTTGCTTTAACAGAGAAGACTTAATACAAAGAATTGTGAATTATGTATTAGAGAATTGAAAAGCTAAATGAAGCAGTAAGGATCTGCTACCACCCCTGAGGCTGGGGGAACAAAGGGAAGACGAGGTGGCTTAGTGTTTGTGTCTGGGGTGTGCTAGAAGCCTAATTCTGTAAGTGAGGGACAAACTGCAAACTGGATTCAGCTGCTGCTCTTGGAACAAACTGCTGCTGTAGAGGTGAAAAACGAAGGCTGTGGGTTTGCCAGCTTTAGCAAAACGAAATGCAGATGCCCAGTTAAATTTGAATTTCAGATAAATAATGTTGCAGAATATTTATGCTATCACATGGGACATACTTACAATAAAAAATTATTTGTTGTTTATCTATAATTCAAATTTAACTAAGCATCCTTCATTTTAATGGCACTCTTACAAGACAAGGGTGATACTGGAAAGTTTTCCTTCATCCTCATCTAGACTTTCAGTCGCCTCCTATTAGCAGAACCCAGCATAGAGCTAATTGGCAACATTGAAAAGTGGTTTGCAGACCAAGCCAAATAAAAAGGCGTGGGTTTGAAGCTGAGAAACAATTACCCAACCATTGGCACAGTCCACACTTTTGGCTATTCAGCATCTACACCGATTTATACACTGGTACTTCCAGACAACAACAAAAACAAGTCTAACAAAATGCCTAATAAAATGGAACTATCTTTCCACCAGATGAAGACACTCTCACCTCCCTGAAATGGGGAGATACAAAGTGTCAAAAGTCATTTTATTCATCTCTGGAAGAAAGTCACATTATCCATCTCTGAGCAGGATTAACTGCTCTTAAAACTCAGTCACACTCACATTTGAAAATTCTGTTACCTAAAGACTAAATTGTAGCATTTATATATAACATATATATAACTTACATAAAATAATAAAAGGAAGGAGAAGGGAGACTAAATTAGCTAATATTATATAATCACATACTAATCAAGGAAGAAAATATGCACGGCTTTACATTCCTCATTTCTATAACCAGTCATGAAGCCATAGTTGGCATTTATAAATTTCCTTCACAACCTCCCATTCCATGTTTTCTCGTCCTCAGACAGGACCTCAGTTCTCCTTGTCGAGTGACCCAAACCTTTATCTCTGAAAGATCTCACTCCTCAGTACTTCTGCTTCTCTCCAGTTGCAGTTGTATGCCTTAACATTTACTATAGAGCATGGAAGTACTGTGACACACCCCAGAGGATCCCCTGGGCTCAGATTTAGTCCTCTCTGCCCCCAGTTTCCCTCTGTTATCAGAATGAATCGCCACAGTCGGTAAAGTAAACTTCTTTGCCCACTGGTTTCGTGGCAGAAAGAGCACATGACAGTCTTGACTCCCAATTCAATAAAACTATTTTGTGAACTCTGATAGAAGCATTTGACTCTTGGGAACCAAGACTTCCAATCTAGAGAGCACAGAATTAAAGAGGCAAGAAGCAAAAATTCTGCAAGTGAGTTATTAGGTGAAATATTGAGAGGAGCCACTACCACTTCAGCGCCTTGATTTCTAGATCCAAGTGTTCCGGCTATGGGAGAAGGAGCACAATATATTGTTTACTGAGTCAAATCGTATATTGCATTCTGTAAGATAGAAGCTCACCATCTCCATAGGGTATTACCTCAACTAAGTCTTACTTAAGTCTTCAGTAGCTCATTCTAGTGATCCATTAGGCCAGCTGCTCCTGGGTGATAGAATCCGTGTTAAGACCACTGAATTCTGTGGGCATGAGCCTATTGCTGCACTTCTATTACTGTGAAATGAATTCCTTGATCAAAAGCCTGTTGTCTGAAATATACCAGGATGATGAATAGGCATCCCAAACATTTACAGATGATGGCACTGGCAAAGCATTATAGACAGGGAAGGAAAATCCATACCCAGAATATAGATTTATTCCAGCGAGGACAGATCTCTTTCCTGTTTATAATGAAAGGAATCTAATGTAATCATCCTGCTGCCAGTTGGATGGTCCTTTCAGGGAATGACGCCATTATCAAGAGCTCAACATTGGTCTCGGCCACTGACAGGCTAGTCGTTCAGCAGTAGCAGAAGCAGATCAATCTTAGTGAGAGGAAGTCCATGCATATAGCCTCCATTCTTGTCACCATGGCTACTTAGTACATAAACTCATTGAGCAAACCCTCGGTGGCTGGGAAAAGATACTGACTGACATACACAGAACATGCCATGTTGTCCGCCTGGTTACTGAGAACCTATTCCCGTTATGCCCTTTGGTGAGTTTTCACATGGGGCACAAATATCTTCACATTATGTACCTGTTCTAAGAGGTCCATCCACACATGCCTCCCCCAGACCTCCTCAACACCAATCTTACTATTTTGTTCTTTCTAATTCCCTGACCATCCAGCTAAACCATTAGCAACTACCCATGAATCAATAGAAATCTAACCATCTCTTAGACCAAAGTGGATAACCAAATGTATGACTTGAAGTCATGTCCATTGGGAAGATTTCCTTCACCATTACCTTTTGGGGCTAAAATTTCTTTCACCATGACCTTTTATTGAGGCTGCGAACCTGCAACCATACACTTCTAGTCAGTGGCAGTATATCATTAAGAATAATCTGTAAATCAAGTCCAAGTTTTTTTCTCCTTGGTCAGCTGGTCATAAGAAATTCCTGTTGAGCCTTAGGCATGGACTGAGGGAGAGGAAGTCATGCAAAAGGCGTAGATATCCAGTGAATCTCAGCCACCCATTCATGCAGCTTGTACCTTCCAGACATGCTCAGGCCAGATGATGATGTTATGTTTCTGGGCACAGCAAACCTTATCATTTGGTGAATAAGATAGACAGCTCAGATCACATGGTCACTTAATGTTTCATGGTTAGTTTGTGGCCTCATTTTTGATGTGTTTTTATCCATTTATCCATTAAACAAAGAATTTCTTTTTTTTTAAATTAAGTTTATTGGGGAAACATTGGTTAATACAATTATATAATTTTCAGGTGTACATTATAATTTGACATCTGTATATTCTATTGTGTGTTTACCACCCAAAGTCTAGTTTCCTTCAGTTACCATATATTTGATCCCGTTTACCCACTTCACCCTCCCCCTAACTCCCTATATTTGATCCCTTTTACCCCGTCTAGCTCGTCTCCCACCCTCTACCATCTGGTAACCATTAGTCTATAGTCCTTGTCCATGAGTCTCTGTTTGTTTGTCCTGTTCCTTTGTTGCTTTGAGGTTTATATCTCACATATAAGTGATATCATGTGATTTTCAACTTTTTCTGTCTGGCTTATTTCGCTTAGCATGATTATCTCGAGGTCCATCCATGTTGTCACAAATGGCTGTATTTCA
>NW_006494614.1:55269836-55273141 GCF_000325575.1 Pteropus alecto | reverse complement strand
AATTTGAAGTCGGGCAGAGTGATGCCTCCAGCCTCATTCTTTTTTCTCAGAATGGCTTTGGCAATTCAGGGTCTTTTGTGCTTTCATACAAATCTGATGATTTTTTTGTTCTATTTCTTTAAAAAATGCTGATGGGATTGTGATGGTGATTGCATTAAATCTGTATAATGCTTTAGTAATACAGTCATTTTAACTATGTTGATTCTTCCAATCCAAGAACGCGGAATATCTTTCAATTTCTTTGTATCATGTTCGATTTCTTTTGATAGAGTCTAATAGTTTTCATTATATAGGTTCTTCACATGTTTCATTAAATTTATTCCTAGGTATTTTATTCTTTTTGTTACAATTGCTAAAGAAATTATTTTTTCCACTTCTTTTTCTGACATTTCGTTATTAGAGTATGGGAACGCTATGGATTTTTGAATGTTGATTTTGTATCCAGAAACTTTACTATATTTGCTTATTGTTTCTAGTAGTGTTCTTGTGGAGTCTTTCAGGATTTCTATAGAGAATCATGTCATCCACAAATAGGGACAGTTTGACTTCTTTATTTCCTATTTGGATGCCTTTTATATCTTTCTCTTGTCTGACTGCACTCACTAGGACCTCCAATGTTATATTGAATAACAGTGGTGATAGTGGACAGCCTTGCCTTGTTCCTGATCTTAGAGAGAAGTAAACAAAGAATTTCTATGAGGCTCTCTTCATTTAGATTCCATCATATTTGTCCTTGTCATTTCACTTATAAATGATAGTGGTAGCAGCACCTGACTCTCTGATCTTCTCTCCCTGGGTCAAGTAACAATCCAGGAGCTGTTTCTCAAAATAACAGTTACCTTCAAAAGAGGGCATGGATTTGCTTAACAACCTGCATGCTTATAAGCTTGACTTCTAAAGGACTAAGGAAAGTAGCTTGTTCCACCACAGGTTCTAAGTGTGGGGAACTCTGACAAGGGTCTTCTCTTGGGGGTTGGGACCCAGTGGCCAGAGGTTAATCTCAGTCCATTCTGTTGCAGGCACAGCCTCCGTTGCTGTGGCAGGGATCCTGGCTGCTCTGAGAATCACCAAGAACAAGCTCTCCAATCATGTGTTTGTTTTCCAAGGTGCAGGTGAGGTAGGTACAGTTAGGAGGTCTATACTGAGACCTCAAGGAGGGGTGGTGTCCTGGGATTCTGAGAAGAGGAAGAAGCACAGGTGCATTTTGATAATCGTAGCTGCCTGGGCCCCAATATTTGGATGACTCAAGGCAAGGACTTAATTGGGTCTCCTGGAAGTAGGGGTGGAAGGAGAAAGGATCTTGGTGAAGCATCTGATAAATGCTGAGTAGCTATTTGCCCTGTGTCTGAACATCTGCCATATGGTACCTCCCAGGCAGCCATGGGCATTGCCCACCTCCTTGTCATGGCCCTAGAGAAAGAAGGCATACCCAAGGGAGAGGCCACAAGGAAGATCTGGATGGTGGACTCCAAGGGACTCATTGTCAAGGTACTCTCAGTCTGGAGACCTGGAGGTTTCCTGATACTTTCAGCTATTGGAAATGGACAGGATAAGGTCTCCAAGGGGAAAACTGCTCGGGCAAAGGGAGGGCAGTGCCCTAACCTCCAAAACAAAAGACTCATTGCACAGTAGCCGTAATTGCTCTTGTCCAAAAGCTTTGAATATGTATGCAAATGTGTGTGTGTGTGTGTGCCCCTACCAGCCTTGCACTAATCTCCAGCCATACTAAATCATAGTTGTCTAAAAGTAACATGCTCTCTCTTCCATAGCGTTGTACATTTTGTTTCTCTGCCTCAAATGCCCTTCTCTTTTCCCACACGCCTATTCTCAACCCTCAATCCCATCCATGCTCCTTTTCCAATTGAGCTCAAATATTTCCTCTTCCAAAGGTTTTCTCTGAGCATCTAAGTCTCAATTAAATTTCCTACATCTATGCTTATATAGCCCTCCCCCTCCATAAATTGCATTTACCACATTGTAGAGCAGTATCGCCTTTACTAGTCTGTCCTCCCACTAGGCTATATAGTCTTGATGTCAACGTCTAGCATATGATAGGGGCATAATGTTTGAGGTATGAATGAAAGAATGAATGAGAGAGAAACAGTCGAGCTTCTGACTGGAATATGGAAAGGGACACAATTGGATGACCTCCTCTCTTAAGACTTCACTCAGAGCTCCATGTTTTAATTCCCAGAATTTCACTAACATAGAATGTCAGTGAGAGATGAAAAAGACAACAGAGATAGGAACAGGGAAGTATGTAGGGCCATCAACCAAGAATAGCAGAGACCCCTCAGCACAAACTGACCTTCCTAGTGTTCCATTTAGAGCCAGATTGCTGCTGGAAGGAACTGAGGCCTGGATATTTCTCTTCCCGCCCCAGGTCATTCCAGAGCATAGTCCAGGCACAGGTAAAGGCTGCCACACTTCCTTCTCTCTTACCCATCTTTCAACATCCTTTCACTAACCCCAATGAGCTCACTGCTATGAAAAGATCTCTCAAAGCTAATGTCTTCACTCTGGTTCTCATGAGGCTAGCTAACCCAAAGGAGTCATCAAAAATGTTTGTACCCATTTACCAGCCTGTCGTCCACCAACTTCTATTTGATGAAAAAGAACGAATGTGGAACTGGTTGGGCACAGCCAGCCATTGTAAGCCTGTTCTGGAGCTCAGCCTACTAGTATTCACAGGGAGGTTAATGGCTCTTGTAAAATGTATTCAGATTAGCTCCCTGGCCCTAAGCGGCTCAGGCCTCATCCCTCAGCTGGACCTGGGTGCTGGATGCCATGGAGCTAAGAGTCTTAGTCAGACTCAGGCATTTCCTTAGAGCTTTTCTGCTCTGGCCCAGGAGTCCATGATTCCAACAGCTCAAAGAAAGGCTTTATGGATTCTCCGTATATGGTTTAGAGTAAATAAACACCACACACACACACACATACACACACACTAAAAATCCTTAAGTTCTACCAGGAAATCTGCTCGAGAAGACAGGGCCCCAAGGCTTCTAATAGCACAGACCGAAGCACAGGGCTTAGCAGGGAATGCTCTTGGAGTCTCAGGTGCATTCGTGCCCCTGCCTAGCAGTTCTCACCACCAGCAGCTGCTTCATGTTCTTCCTGTCCCCGCAGGGGAGGAGCAACCTGAACCATGAGAAGGAGATATTTGCCCAAGACCATCCTGAAGTGAAATCTTTGGAGGAGGTGGTGAGGCTGGTGAAGCCCACAGCCATCATAGGTAGGAAAAGAGAGGCAGCCTACTGCCCAGTCCAGCTAACCCTCTTAACTTGCAGATGGAGACGAAGGCT
>NW_006494614.1:55250799-55269015 GCF_000325575.1 Pteropus alecto | reverse complement strand
CTCAAGTCCAATTCAATGCCACAAACTATTATTGAGTGACTACAAAAACCACAGAACTAAGGCACCAAGTTGGGCTTAATGATGCAGAGTTATGCAGTGCAGTGGAATAGCATAAGGCTGGTCTCTCCAACCAGGATGAAATGAGAATTCCTCCCCCTGGCCTCTCTCCCTGTACTAGGGGAGGAGCCCATCCTAAAGGACAAGGCCCGGGAATGCCTTCACAGGTGCATTGTAACTGGGCAGGGATCTGCAGTGGACCGGTGGTCTCTTAGGGATTAATGGGAGCTCTCAGCCAGCTCAAGCAGGAAGACCCTCTTCTGCCTCCTCTGTCCCTATGGCAGGTGCTGTCCCCAGGAGCCTTTCATGTTGCACCTGGTTCCCCCACCACTACCGCCAGGAGAGGAATGGGTTGTTTATAAAGAGTAGGCATCCCCACTACCCCCCTTTTCCCTGTAGGTGTTGCCGCCATCGCAGGAGCCTTCACGGAGCAGATTCTGAGGGACATGGCCTCCTTCCACGAGCGCCCTATCATCTTTGCCCTGAGCAACCCCACCAGCAAGGCCGAGTGCACGGCTGAGAAGTGCTACCGGGTCACTGAGGTCAGCGGGGAATCCTTCCTTCCCCAGGCTGAGCAGACATAGTAACAATAGCTACGAGTAACCCTATGAGGGTGAAAAAATCTCCACATTGCTGATGAGCAAACAGGTTCAGAAAAATGGAGTAACTTGCCCAAGGGCACAGGGCTAATAAGGATTGGAGCTGGCCCTCATACCCAGGTCTGACTCCAAAGCCCAAGCTCTTACCCTTGCACATACTGCTCGAGGTCCCCTGATAACACAGAGCTTTGACCAGAACCCAGGCGCAGGCATACCTGTCATGTCCTGGGTTGGCCCTCCCAGGAGGTCACAGGTGAAAAGTTGCACTCTCACCTTCCAGCGGTTTCTTGGCTACCAGGTGACTCAGTGGAGCTAAGTTTTCTGGTCAGATGAACAAGTGCAATGTACTCAGCACGATGCTGAGCATTTGGGAGAGGATGAAGAAGGGTCCAACATCTGGGAGATGAGACTAGGTCACCATTACTGCCCCAAACCGATCTCCAAGCTCCATCTCCGATTTCCTTCCTGCCTCCAGGGCCGAGGGATCTTCGCCAGTGGAAGTCCTTTTAAGAGCGTGACTCTGGAAGATGGCAGGATCTTCATTCCGGGGCAGGGAAACAACGCCTACGTGTTCCCTGGAGTGGCTCTGGGAGTCATCGCCGGCGGGATCCGGCACATCCCGGACGAGATCTTCCTCCTGACAGCAGAGGTATTGCTGTCCCTGCTCCTTCACATGCACCCAAAGGAGCCTGTGATCTACCCCAGGGTTCACACTGGGCCCCTAAAGATTCCTCCTCTCATCTCTTCTATCCACTTGCCCCCAATTCTGGCAATGGATCCCCAAAGTGCTTGAACCTAAAGCTTCTCTCAAAATCACTTCAAGGCTTGAACTCCTCTCAAAATACACAGAGGGTTTTTAAGAGGGATGGGAAATAGTCAATGGCAGGGGTGTTAGCAGGGGGCACTAGCAGCGAGTACTACTCCCTGCTTCCCAGCACTGCCCATCTAGAGGCCTAGAAGAGAGGCCATCATAGTCATCTGAAAATGGGCTTGTGGACCATGACAGGCAATGGATTCTTCCAGCCACTGGTCTTGGCCATGTCACCATGGTAATTGCTGGCAGAATAAGCCCCAGTAGGGCAGCTTTCTGTAAGGAAAGGGATTGGTGACATCTCTGGTTTGCCTGTTCTAGGCACCCAGATCTTGAGCACAGATATGGAGGTGTGGGAGTGCACCTGCTCCAGCTATCTCAAGCTCCCAGAAGGGTCCTTGACTGGACATGATGAAAACAATGAAAGAATTCATTAAGAATGATAGCCCATGTTCACAATGATGGTTATTAATAATAACAGATAATAAGACTTTCATCAAGTGCTTACTAAATGGCAGGCACTTGACATTAAACCTCACTCTGAGGCATAGAAATGTCTCTGTTGGGAGGTTAAACTAACAAAACTATATACAAATATTAAATATATTTATCCTCAATGAGCTTCTAAGGTTCTACTGTGATTTCTAATATTCATCTGCATTCTCCCCTCACCATGGCACTGGTGGGAGCCGCAAACCAGCAAGACACAGGAAAGGCTTCCACGCAGCTCTGTCCAGCCCGCTTCTATGAGTCCTACCAGGACCTGCCTCATGTACCAGCTTCCTTTTACTACATCTTGGTCGTTGAGTACCAGCTCTGCAACACCATGCAGATAATGTCTCCTGGAGGTTTTTCAGCCTACCCCAGACTATGTGCACACTGGCTATGGCTTTGTGCCGTGGTTCTCTGTCCCTTTTGTCTAAATATTCTGGGTTTGTATTTTTCTCACTGCTATATAGTTAGTGGTGGCGGTGTCTGTCCTATGGCCACGGGCAAAGTTGTTTAAAACTCCCGTTGGTAGGGTAGAGCCACTTCCTGCTTGGAGTCAGCCTGAAAGCAAATTCGCCCATTGTGCAGAACCATGGTTGCTAGAGCCTTTCTATGTAGCCCCCAGAGACATCTACACCCTCTCCCCCGCCTCTCTCCCTGTGCGTGGGACGGTTCAGCCCCATCGTTATAAGAACAGTGTCCGTCAGTTACACAGGAACCTCTCCTCAATCTACTTATTAATCACCTGCTATGAGCAGGACAAGGTCCCACCCCTCTAGGAGCCGACATTCTGGTCTTCAAGGCCTGACAAGTTATATTTCTAAAAAGAGTACTTTTAGTTAAGACAATTTAAGTTGAATGTTTTTCCTATGGAAAAAAAAAATAATGTGTTTTAGATTTACACACACAAATGCATTTCGCCCTGACAGCTCTGTAAAATAAGTATAGTGATTATCCCTGTCATAGACAAGGAAAGTGAGGCACAGAAAGTTTAAGTAACTTGCTCAAAGTCACTGGGCATATGAGTGGCCATGCCAGGGTGACCCCTGGCAATGTGACTCCAAGCTGCAGCAGAGCATGACCAGTGCCCAACATCTTAGAAGTGACCACACATACATGATGTTTCTCTTCACTCTGCTGTTTAATCTTTCCGGATGCAGATCTAGCCATGGAGATCCTCCTCCCCTCTAATCAGTCCCTATTCTATATGGCCACAAAGAGAACCCTTCCAAACCCAGAGCAAGCCAAGGCTCTGTCCTCACTTCAGACCTTTGTGTGGCTCCTCGGTGCTTTAAGGATAAAGTCCAAATTTTTTCACATGGTTTCCCATACAAGGCACTTCCATCACCAGGCCTTTCTTTCCTCTCCAGCCTCACTTTTAGCCTCTCCCTACCATCAACCTATCCAATGTTGTTTTTTAATCTCGTTCTCTCTTCTCTCACTGCCAATAATTTGCATGTTCTATTCTCCCTCCCCTTTTCGAGTAATTCGGATTTTACCCTTCAGGCCTTAGCTTATATCACTTCTTCCGGGGGGCCTTTCCTGTAAATGGCAGACTGGGCCCTGCATCCTTTATGTCTGTATGTTTCCTCTCCTTGCTTTCATCTCATTATAATTGTTATAATTTTAATTTCCACTGACACCAGTCTCCAGGAGGGAAAAGACTGTATAGCTTCTCCACAGTGGATCCTGAGCACCTAGCACAGAACCTGGCACATCATAGAGCTCAGCGAATGTTTGACTGAATGAAAAGGAGAGGTGGGGAGGCCCGCTTCCCTAACGTCTGCCAAACTCTGAGGCGAGACCAGCTCCTTTATCTTGCCCATTCTGGGACACGCAGTTCTCAGAGAGCACTATGGCTTTTCCCAAATTTAAATTTGACACCAGAAGTCCTTGTGGGAGTAGATTAAGAGCCACCACATCAAAGAGGCTGTTCTGCAGGGCTGGCTGAGCAGCAGTGCCGGAGGTGGGAGGATGCGGCTTGCAGTGGGGAGCTGGCCCTCAGAGACAGGCTCTGGAGGAGGAGGGAAGATATGGGAGGCACTGTTCTCGGGATGATGCGCTTTGGGCATTGATTCATATAAAGCATAAGGTCCATTTGTGATGTCACTTACTGAAGAAGGAGACTTTCCTCAGTTTAGAACCAAGGCTGAAAAGGAGTTCAAGGAACCCTAAACACAGAGTGACAAGATGGTCTTGATGGGCACCCAGGATGTTACTAAGCACGTGGGAGAGGCTAGAACTCAGGAGGTGAGGGACTCAGGGATCTATACACAACAGGCTAGACCAGCTAAGGGGGTATCCCAGAGTCTGCTTTGCAAGCCACAAGATTATTCATCTTGGTCTTAGTGATTTTCCTTTAGCATTCAGAGAGCCTCAGCCAGTCTCATGGTACAGAAAGGATGTGTCCTTGCTTAAGCCCAAGCTTTAAACTCCCCTGGAACCACGTGTTAGCAGAGACAACAGTGAGAACTGCAGAGACTGGCCATCGACAAGGGGTGAAGGGAGTCTCTGGTTTAATGGTTTGGGCTTGTTTTGGGAAGGCAGAAACTGAGGTTTTCTTCTTGGTTCTTTCTCTCCAGCAAATTGCCCAAGAGGTCTCTGAGCAGCATCTGTCCCAGGGGAGACTGTACCCACCCCTCGGCACCATCCGAGATGTGTCTCTGAGAATCGCCATCAAGGTAAGGGGCACCCTACCCCCTGTAATATGGGTACTGAGGCTCTTCGACTCTCTGTGACTTGAGGAGGGCTGAGGGCGTGGCCGCTGTGGCGACATCCTGAGCATCTTTGGCTGCACTGCATACAACCCAGAGATTGGGTGACAAACTCCTGCCTGCAGCTCAAGCCCCACCCACAACGCCCACTCAGGCTACTTCTGGGAATGATCCTAGCTTTCCCCTCAAGCACCAGGCAGAAAGGTCATCAAAGTCCATAGCTTTGTGGACCGGAATGTGGGTGGAATTTTTATTTAATGAATCATAAGTGTCCATTGATACAGAAAGGTCAGCTTACATAGCACCATGGGAGAGCTCAAGCTGTGGGGTCCTGGCTCTGCCAGACAGCAGCGGAGTCACCTGGGTCCTTCCCTGCACGTCCCTTAGTTTCCTCTTTTTCCAAAGGGCCAGTAATTCCTCTCTCCTAGAGTTCTGGAGAAGATTAAAAGAGAACAACAAGAAAGCTCCACACTCAGTGCCTTTTTGGCCAGAGTAGATGCTTATTCCTCTCCTTTCTCTTAGAATGTTTGGGCCGTGGGGTGATCATGTTCATGGACTAGTCTGAGGAAAAATGTCACCCTAGAGACCATGCAGAGATGATGGGTTTTCAAAGAATCAGAACATGTTGTAATAAAGACTGGCCCAACATTGGTAACTATTGAATCTGGATGATGACTACATGACGGTTTATTATAGTATTATTTCCATTAGTGTGTATGTGTGTGTGTATATATGTATATGTATGTATGTATGTGTGTGTGTGTGTGTCTATATATATGCACATATATATATAAAACACATTTTCTATAATCAGTGTTTAGAATAATTTCAGAAAATGCATTGCACAGTAGCACTCGCTTCCCATGAGTTGTTCAGTGCAGGATCCAGAATCAGCCCTCAAGACCAACAGTTCAGCTCCCCCTTGTCCAGTTCCTGCCTTTTGGGGATATTTAGATTCATGCTCTTCTGAAGCCAAATCTAGTACCCAGAGAACAAAGTCCAGGCTGGTCTTTCAGTTCAACCCACATTTGGAGGGGGGCAATATCAGGCACTGAACACTTGCCTCTTATCTAACTATACCCTCGCACCACTCTAGAGAAAGGTCTCATGCCCCCCTTTACAGAGGAGTAAGCTGAGGTTCAGCAAAGATAATGTCACTCCTGAGGACCCACAGACAGTTGGAAGCAGAGGCAAACTTTAGTCTGAGAGCTCTCGACCCTGGCCCAGTGTTTATTCCACTGTGTTATAGCTTCCTATCTGGGCAAAAGGCTCAACGTTCTTCCTATCCAGTAGCTTCATGGGCCACAGCTCATGAGAGGCACATGTCTGGTTCTGCAGGGTAGGTTCCCTCCCACAGGCTCCCAAGCAAGGGCCCTTAGGCAGGTTCCTCCTCGGGTCCGGTTCCTCAGCCAAACATGTTTTTCCCTAGGTTCTCGACTTCGCGTACAAACACAACCTAGCCTCCTACTACCCAGAGCCCAAGGACAAGGAGGCTTTTGTAAGATCCCTGGTCTACACTCCAGAATATGATTCCTTTACATTGGACAGCTACGCTTGGCCCAAGGATGCCATGAATGTTCAGACGGTCTGATGCAGTCTCAAAGGCTGGTGTGGGGCAAGACGAAGCCCAGAGTAACACTGGCAATATAAATGGATTCCAAAATGGCCATCCTTGTCACTGTGTTTTTCCTTTGAACTTTCTGGTGTGAGGCATACAGTGAATGAGTGCTTTATCCCTGAAGGCCCTGAGTACACTTTTCTATAACCCTCATCTGACTTCCTTCCCAAGAACTTCATCTTTTAACTGCCAACTATTGGCTAGCCCTGGTGGGAAATCTAGAATCCTGCCTAGAACCTTGCCTCTCAGGGCACATGGGCTAGTGAAGGAGATGAGATATGGACATGATTCATTTTGCCACAAAGGAGAAAATGGTAAGTCCATGAAAAAAAGGACAGGTAAAGGTCAAGGGTGCTCAGAGAAGAGAGAGGATACTTCCTATGAGGACATAAGATAAGGCTTCAGGGGGAGCAGTGTTTGCACCGGGTCCCAGAGTGAAGGATAGGGAGGAGTCATGGGGAAATGAGGAATGTGAAGGCAGCCACTGGCCAAAAAGCGTGGTTTAATCCCTGTTGGAGGACTACACACCCTCCAAGTCTCAGATGGGTGCGGAGACTGAGTCACTGGAGGCAGCTTAGTAACAGCCAGAAATGGTCACTGCCCTTTGGGTTGCTGAGAATTAGACATTCTTTTTTGGTTATTACTAAAAGGAAAACCAGAGGAACGTGGGTGGGGAGGGTCAGCAAGCCAAGGGATGAGGAGGAAGAGAGGCAGTGAGAGAAAGAGCACCGTGGGGAATTCTAGGAGAGACTTCATTTCTTCTTCCTGGCTTTGGGACACACTCACTTTCACCCTTCACTCTCTGAAATAATTCATCAAATGAAAGCAATTTTCTCATAGAATGGTGTCAGTCTGTCTCTCCTGGGTGTTTCTTAGACCAAGTTCAACCATAGGTAGACTTCCTTCCCTCGTGTCTAACAGAGTCTACAATGGGGTGGGGGGTGAGCCTGTGGCCCTTGCAATCAAAGACTTGCTAAATTGCTAAAACCTATCAGGATGGCAGCTTCCAACCTCTAATTTCATTGTATAACACAGAAAACAATAAGCCATGCTTAGGGACCTACTGCTGCCCGCCCCAGCTGCCAGCTCAGCCTCAAGATCCCCACTGCCCACAATGAGTAGGTCCTACATGGCCACCTCTCACTGGTGGACTATGGGATCCTAGAAGAGTAATTAGCAGAGATACCACTCACTCCTTGCCCAGGTCTTATCCTTCTAATACCTGCTTCCTTGGTGCTGATGCTCAGCTAAGAATATCCTGAGAAAACATCCCTGTTCTATAATTCCTGGGCTCTTAGAGGATGAGAAACTCTTTAGAAGAGAGTCTGAAGAGTGAAGTTGCACTCTGAACACCAGGGGACCTTTTATACAATCTTTTCTATATCTTGTCCCACAACTTCCCCTGTACCCCAACGATACTTCCTTTATACTCAATGTAATAGAAAAGAAAAATAGTAGAGAAAATTCATGAAACAGAAACAGGTTCTTTAAAGAGATCAACTAAATCAACAAACTTTAGCTATACTGCCCAAGACAAAAAGAAGATACAAATTACATTTCCTTTGTCCAATCACACTGAACATCTGCCTGTCACTAAACATCTGCACTTCCAGGCCTGTGCTGCTGTACATGCAACTGACTCCATGAAGGAAAGGATTAATAATTAAAAGAGGAATCAACAACCGGAAAAAAATGAGAAATTTCCAATTATTTGAAAATTAAGTAATACATTTCTAAATAACCCATAGTTCAAAGAAGAAATCACGAGGTAAATTATATGTATTGAATTGAGTGAAAAAAAAATCAGAATTAATGTAACGTACTTAAAGCAGTGCTTAGAGGGAAATTTTATAGTTTTGAATCAGGAAAGAAAAGTCTCAAAGCAGTAACATAAGCTTCCTCAAGAAACTAAAAAAAAGAAAAGCAAACAAAATCCAAAGTGAGCAAAAACTAAAGCAGAAATCCCATAACAAGTATAGAAATTGAATTTAAAATTTAAAATCTCCCCCCACCAAAAAAAACCAAAAAACAAAAAAACAAAAAACCCTATGCCCAGATGTCTTCATTGGTGAATTTTATCAAATATTTAAAGTAGAAACAATACCAATCCTTCACAAACTCTTTCAGAAAATAGAGGAGGAAACACTTCCCAAGTCGTTTTGTGATACTGGTATTACCTTGGTATCAAACCCAAATAAAGACAACACAAGAAGAGAAAACTATAGACAAATATCCTTCATGAATATAAATGCAAAATTAACAAAATATTAGCAACCAAATTCATCAATATAAATGGATTACACAAAGTGAGCAAGTGTAATTTGTCCCAGGAATGTAAAGTTGTTTTAACATTTAAAAATTTGTCAAGGTAATATATGATATTAACAGAATGAAAGAAAAACTGCAAGATTATGTCAATGGATATAGAAAAAGCATTTGAAAAAAAATGCAACACCCATTTACGATAGGACTGTCAACAAACCAGGAATAGGCAAGAACATCCTCGACCTTATGAAGAACCAAAGACTAACATCATACTCAATGGTGAAAGAATGAATACTTTCTCCTTAGGATCTGAAACAAGGCAAAAATGTTGTTTTTACCACTTCTAGTAACATGGGAGGGTCTAGCCATTTCAATAAAGAAAGAAAAAGAAATGAAAGTCATCCAGATTGGAAAGGAAGAGTAAAATTGCCTTTATTCACAGATGGCATAATCCTGTAGAGAATAAAATAGTGCTTCTCTGTCTCTGTCTCTGTCTCTCTCTCTCTCTCCCCCTCCCCCCACTCCCACCAATAAATGAGTTAGAAAGGTTATAGGATGCGAAATCAATATACAAAACTCAATCGTATTTTTACACACTAGCAGCAAAAAATCTAGAAATAAAATTAAAACAATTTTATTCACAATAATATTCCAAAAAAATACTTAGACATTTAAGAAGTATAAGTCTTGTACACTGAAAACTAGAAATTGAAGATATAAATGAGAGTGTTTCATGTTCATGGACTTAAAGACTAATATTGTTAAGACTTCAATTATCTCCAAATTACCTATGAATTCAACATTATACCTCTCAAAATCCTTGCAGGCCTTTTTTGTAAAAATCAACAGACTGATTCTAAAATTTATATGGTAATGCAAAGGACCTAGAATAGCCATTTTTTTTTTAAATAACCAAGTATGCTAACCAATTCCAAAACCTACTATTATAAAGCTATATCGATTGATACTGTGTTGTCATGTCAATCGATGGAACAGAATTGAGAATTCATGAATAAGTGCTTACATTTATGGTAAACTGATTTCTCATCAAAGCTCTCAAGATAATTCAATGGGGTAAAAGATAGTCTTTTGAACATATGATGCTGGAACAACTGGATATCCACATGCAAAAAAAATAATAATTTAGACATTTACTTCACACCATACACAAAAAATTAACTCAAAATGGAGCACAGACCTAAATGTAAGAGCTAAAACCATAAAACTTCTAGAAGAAAATATAGCAGAAAAATCTTTGTGACCGAATTCTTAGACACATTTTAAGAGCATGATTCATTTAAAAAATTGATAAATTGTACTTCATCAAATTTAAACTTTTTGCCCTTTGAAATACACCATTAAGAGAAAAAAAAAAGATAAGCAATAGGCTGGGAGAAAATATTTGCAAATTATGTATCTGAAAACAGTGTTGGATCCAAAATACATGAAGTTTTCAATTCAGCAAAAACTCAGTTGAAAAACGAGGCAAAATATTTGAATCGACTGTTACTGAAAAAGATATGTGAATGCTAACAAGCACTGGAGAAGATGCTTAACATCATTAGTTATATGGAAAATAAACCACAATGAGATATCACTTCACACTCACCAGAATGGCTATAATAAAAAAGACAAGACAATAAGTGTTGATGAGGGTTGGAATCTCTTCTTCTAGCAAGACTTTGTCTCCTTAGCACTATGAGATTAAGGGAGATTTCCATTTGTCTTTTAAAAATCTTCATTCTAACTCCCCAGACCCTCATATAGCCCCAGAACTCAGCAAGTGTCATTTAGAAGAGTAGATGCTGTGGTTGCACTACCTAGATCCCTTTACATCTGCAACACTCATTCCCCCAGCTGCCAGGGGTATCATCATCTGAAGACTCCATAAGTGCATCCCTCCTTGAGAACTGCACTTGACTGAAAGATGACGCTGCATCCAAGGGACATCCCCAGGGACAGCCTGCACCCAACGACTGGTTGATTCAAGTTCAAAGGCCCAACCCCCTTACCTCTATTGGGGACATTCCTAAATGGTCATCCCAGCTTCAGAACTTCATACAAGATAGGCTGAGGCCACTGTTGCAACTATATGTATCACCACTCAACTTCTTCTGCCATTTCCTGGTTCTCTTGCTTCCACGAATTTTGTTGAGATGACTCTCCAGTAAACCTCCAAATGCAAATTCCAGGTTCAGTATTTGTTTCCTGAGGAACTCAACTTGCAATAGGCCAAGAGGAAACTCGCCAAGCTTCTCAGTTTTCCAGCCTGTTGCACCAGCCCCACATGGCCACCAAAGCATTGCTGGGTTTCTCTTTCCCCCTGCATGAACCAAGCCTGAGCCTTAGTCCAAGTCCAGAATCAGGAAATATTACCAGAGAACAAAATGGCCACTCGCCCCAGCAGGCCTACTCCCTCTCCGGAATTCCTATTCACCTCGTCCTTGTTGCTTTCACAGCTCTCACGTCTTTAAACATATGTATTATTCTGGTTGGTGCAAGGGTGTTGGGCTGCCATGATCTACTACACCGTACCTGGAAATGGAAGTCTCTAGACAGATTTTCAAAATTCCAAGTCTGTGGGTATTAATTTTTTTCCTAATCTAATTGAATTGTAATCAGAAAAGTTATTTGTATTATTCAAATATTTTAAAATCTGCTGAAATTTTTATGGTCAAATATATAGTCAAATTCAATAAAATATTTCAGGTATTGATGAAAAAAATATAGATCCTTCCTGTTGTTCATGGAATCAAGTTTATTGTTTTGTCCAAATCTATATCTGATTTGTTTCTGAAAGGAAACTAAAATTTCCCACCACTATGGTAAACGTTTTCCTTGTAGTTCTCTCCATATTTGTTTTATATATTTTGGAACAATTGAAACTTGAAATATTGATTTTGTCTATCTCTAGTCATGCCTTTGCTTCTTTTACTAAAATTAGCATAGCCGTACCGTCTTGCTTAGATAAAGTTTCTCTCACAATTCATTATTTAAGTATTTAAGCTCTTATACTAACTGGTGAATGGTGGACAGAGACATTATCTATCCTGCAGAAATGTATTTCCAGACAGAATGAATATATAGTTAAACTAACATTAATACATATTGCCATTTTATAAATTATATAATAAAACAAACTACCAAGTATCCAAATGTAAAATTACATAGTTCAAAAAGCATATACAATATTAGATGTCTGATCAATTTATTGGTAGAAACCTACTTCTTTTTTGGTTTGGAAGACAAGAAAAAAATATCATACTTGAAACAAAAATAGGAGTTAACAAACAACTTCTAATAGGTATGACAAAGAATTCTTAGATTTTCATAAATTTTATAATTTAAAAATGTTTTAGCTATAAAGCATCTCTACCTTTAAAAAATGTTTATTAAATAAAAGGACCTAGTCTATATATTCTACACAAGACAAAGGCAACATTTTGCTAGAAGTATTTCATAGCCTCATCCTATTCTGTTTTCAAGCCCTCCTCTCTAAGTTGCATCCCAGGTGTGAACATTAAATCAACTGTGAGGCTTTTTTGTCTGAAGACAATACACACATGTGCTTCTGTACAATGTGTACTTTACATGAATTTTCAACCAGACATTTGTAATTTTTTTCAAAATGGTGGTTTTCATAACAGCACAAAATGAGATTTATAGAAAGACGTTAAATAATCACCATTAGTTTTGGTAAGAATCTAACAAAATCAACTGTTGCACAAACATGCTGTATACTGGTATACATGTGAGGTGGTAAACATAAAGTAGACATACAAGGAGAAGGAATAAACTACATATGGTTTACAGTGCTGTCCACAATTCCTAAGATTTTAATTCTGTATGGTACTAAAAATATAGAAGTATTGTGCTGAGTATTTTGGCATCTAATCTCTTGATTTCTTACATATTGTTTCTGGCATGGGATTAGTAGTAAACCAAACATAGAGGTTGTAATTCTGATGTTGGCTAATATGTATGATACACTAAGTCCTGTCTCAGGTTCCACTCCTAAGGCAACAGCATCAGGCAGCCAAGTTTTATTGAATGCAACATTTGTTTCTATGACCGCTGGAGTCTTTGAAGTGCAGCCGCATCTTAGAACGATATTTCTCCAAATACAAAAGTTGCTTGCTGTTAAAAGTTCCACACCGTTTTTGTCATATAAACGGTACTACATCTTCATTTTTCATTCCACCTTTGATTAAGGCTAGAGCAACAAGCATTGAAGTTCTCCCCAGACCTACAACACAGTAAACAGCAATACAACAACCAGGTTCTTCACGAAATTTGATGTTTACAAGATTTAACCAATCATCAACAATCTGGTTAGACGGTGATGAACCATTATTAAAAAGCCAATCCAGAACCTGGATGCCTTCTTTCTCCACAAGAGCAGTATCATAAGTTGCTTCACACACTTTTACTATTGTGGTAACGCCATATTTCTTAAGTTCCTCTATAAATTTGTTTAAGGTTGCACTGGTTGGATTGTGTGCAATAAGAAATCTCATGTTCCTGTATGCGACTTCCACAGGGGCTGAGTGGTTCATTGGAACCATATTAATTTAGTTAAAAAACACGCAATACAGTTATGGAAAAAAAAATTTTTTAATTTTGAATACGGAAAAGATGTAAAGAAACTGAAGTCTACTCCAACATACTCCTCCCAAATTTCTCAATGGTTTGAATATGAAATTGGGAGTAATAGGAAATGAAATGAACCTCCTAACAAGAAGCAACCCTTCGGTACAGTAATACTGAGTCAATGGAAAGGAGGTGCACCGACGTTTACCCCACCTAGGTCAGAATCTAGTAAAAAGCTCTGATGATTTCAATTCTGCACGTCTGCATCCAGAAAACCGTTCTTATGGGGGCTTCTTGGTGTAGTAGTAATGAATTTCTACAGTTCACTGGTCCTCATAAAGGTCATGCTGTGCCTGGCAGTAATCTCCAGGGCTCTTTAGAAACTCCACAAATGCATGACCAAGAACACCACAGAAAGAAGTTTGTTTACTCATTAAAGATCGTGGCCTAATCATACAGCTGGTCCTGCGGGGGCAACACAGGTACTGGCAGTGGCTGCAGAGCAGGGAGCGGTAGTGGTCGTCGCGGAGCAGCGGCGATGGCGGGACACCGAGCTTAACCATGCGCCAGCCTCAAGGGATCCAATGCGCAGGCGCTGAGGCAAGCTTGCATCACGAGCCTTCTCTTTTATATCGAGGTGATGTGCGCTCCGCCTCACCAATCGTGGGGGGTGGGAGAGGCAGAACTAAAAAGCGAGGGTGGGAGCCTGGCCCCCCACAAGAATCACCTTGGCTAAATCCTGTGTGAACCTGTTGACCAAGGAGGAAGTGCTGGAACCTGAGCATCCTCCTCGCCCAACATTAGAGAACAAAAGGGCCAAACAGGGACATGGGAGTGGGGATGGTAGGAGATAAAGTCTGGAAGAGGTTAAAGAGAGACATGGGAGTGGGCTAAGACCAGAGGGGAAGGGAATAGTGGAAGAAGAATCCCATCCATTGACTCTGGCCTATCTTTTTCCATTGGCTTCGTGTTTTAGCTATATCTCTTTCAAACAACATATTACTAGGCTTTATTTCAATCCAGTTTGACAAACTTCGTCTTTTACCTGAAGAATTTGGTCCATTTACCTTACATTATTCTATTATTTTACATTACATTGTGTTATTTTATTACTATATTTGCATGTTTTTGCTCTCATTTTGTGCAATTTGTCATACTTCTGTATTTCTTTTTTATTCTGTCTTGATTGCTTTTGGATTGGGGTTTTTCCTCCTATAAATCCATTATTTTCCCTCTACTGTTTTGGAAATTTGTAACTGTGCTTGAAACTTCTTAGCAGTATTATAGATTAGACACTGTTTTAAATCTAAATGGCTTTCATAAATTTGATACAACCCGATGAATTAGGTACTAGTATTTCCATACACACACACACACACACACACACACAAAACCTTAGGCACAGAAAAGTTCTTTGCCCAAGGTCACACAGCTAGCAAATGGCAGGGCTGGGATTTGAATCATGTAATTCTCTAAAGTCTACCTCCAATACATATGGCCTATTATATACCTTATTTCTATTCTTTCAATACTTAAATAGCTTAGAAAAAGTCAAACATTCAAAATCTTTTCCTACCTCTTGAATGAACTCAACAAGCTTTAACTTTTAATTTTGACAAGAATTTTTAATCTATAAAATACATTGTTTTTTAAAAAAAATCGATGTTTGTTTCAATTTGCCAAATATGTCATCAGTTTCTTTGCTCACTATTCCTTCTTGCATCTCTACCCTTTCATTATCCTCCTTAATCCTTTAGGAGAGCCCTTTAGCTCCTCGTATATAACCATTTTTGATAAATATTTTATATAATCTTAAAAATATGCATTTTTCTCATTGTTGGAAAATTCATTTCTTATTGTTAGTAGACTTTTTTCCCTTTGGTTTTTTTAATAAGTGTGTGTTTGTTTGCTTGTTTTTTCCTAAAAATCTTTTATTTAGCTTTCATTCTTAATAGTTTTGCTGGGTATACAATTCTACACTGACATTTTCTCAGCCCTTTCAAGATATTCCTTGTCTTCAGGTTTCCCCTCTAATAGCTATAGAATTTTCTAAAATGTCTAGGCTTTGTTTCCTGACCTTTGCATAGCTCATAACAATAAAGCCCTATTTCTTCCTTCTTTCCTCTTCCTTCCCTCTTTAACTCTTCCTTTTTTATTCCTTCATTTCTTATTTAATAACTCAGTCCACTAGATGGGGCAGAGCAAGGTAATTGTCTGTGCAGTAGGTAGATATGCAGAAGATAACAGTATAAGGAGGAGGGAGAAAGGCATTCAAGCAAGGGTGGAGGCCTGGTGCAGGCTGTCAGAGCCCAAACAGAGTAGAGGGGACATATATATGGAAGATGGCAGTCTTGATCAGAGATTACATAACGGATTACCCAGTAATACACTGAGGATAATCAGAATCGAGTTTCTCACTGTCAGACAGGAGTTACAAATATAGAAAGGGAAAAAAATAGAATTTCGAATTGGAATTGGTTGTACTTGTGTGAACTCATAATTTTTAATATATATATAGCTATATAGAGGGGTGTGTGTGTGTGTGTGTGTGTGTGTGTGTGTGTGTGTGTGTGAATTCCCTTGCTTTACCTGCAGAGAGCAGAGAGGGCCTGAAGCAATGACATCACATAGTAATGAGAACAACAAGCAATCAGATCAAGGTTTCTTAATACAGTTCTTCATGAAAGGAAACCATGTCTCCTTGGAGAAATAGCTGATTCCAGAGCTAGGGCAAGAAAAGCACAAGAGTAGCCTAAAACATCTTGTTATGGCATAAAATAAGGAAGTGTTCAAAGAATAATAAGAATGTGACAAAAGGACATAGAACACAGACCAAAGGAGGCTAAAGAGACCTGACATCTGAATGTAAAGTGATATCCTGAATAGGATCTTGGAACCAAAAACAGGACATTAGGGAAACACTAAAATTTGAATAAAGTGTGAAGTTTAGTAAATGGTGAATAAAGTGTGAAGTTTAGTTAATGGTGAAGTACCACTATTGATTCCTTAGTTGTGACAAATGTATCACAGAAATGTAAGATGTTAACAATGGGGGAAACTGGGTGAAGAGTATACAGAAAACTCTCTAAAACCATTCTAAGATTAATTATTTAAAGCAAAACAGAAAACATAGAAGCCACACCGAAGGGCTACCACTGGCCACAAATTGTATACCAATGATAGGAATGGATTAAAACTCACTGAATAAAATATAAATCCTAAAATCTGTACTAATATAAATAAATAGGGAGAAGCAAACAAGCAGAAATCAATTAATGGAGGAATTGTTGGTTTCACATGACGCGGAATTTTTAAAAGTCTGTATTTAGCAATCATCATCACAATTATTCACCTAGCAAAGAAACATCAGTAGATGCTGAAACTGATGGATGCAAATTGATAAAGAATGGGAAATGTATTTCAGAAGTACCTACCGCAAAAAAGCTCACAAAAGAAAAAAAAAATAACTTTATAGTAGTAAACCTGCAGGCATCACTTAATCAAATGATTAACGTTGACATGATCAATAATGGGATAAACTGAATTGTGTACGTTGATGGGATGGAGTACAAGGAACATAGCATCACATCTGTGATATTCCTGCCCCCCCCCCAAAAAAAATTACGGGAATTTTATCAGGAGGAAAAAATCAGACAGCTCCAAATGGAAGGACCAAAATCTTACAAAGTGTCAGCCATGAAAGTCAAGTAAAGGTTAAGAGCTGTTCTAAGTTGAAGATGATTAAGGAGATAATGGCAACTTAATATAACAGAAAAGGACATTATTGGGACAATTGGCAAGATTTGAACTGAGACTGAATTACATGAGTATAACGAATCTGTCAAATTTTTTTATTTTGTTGGTTATTTTGTGGTTTTATGAGAATATCCTTATTTGTAAGGCACTATACTGTAAGTATGCAGAAATGATAGGGCCTATGTCACCAACTTGCTCTTAACTTAGTTCCAGGGGAGTTGGGGGCATGGAGGGTGGGAGTGGTATTTTTACTATTCTTGAATCTTCTAAGTTTGAAATTATTTCAAAATAAAAATTTATCTTTAGCATTAATTTAAAAGGCATAGATCATTGGTAATTAGTTGCTGCTTGCTTCTCTGGATTCTTACTCCCATTTTGTGTTGCCTCTGGAGACTTATCTTATAGCTTTACATTTTTTAAAGATTTAAAAAATATCTTAGCTAGCATCGTTTGGTATTTTATAGCTCCATTCCTCCCCCACAAAAAATTTCAGGATATGGCAGACCGTTTTCCACTATGATCCATTTTCCCTATGTTTAGTACTAGCAGTCTTTGAGTATTTCACTAGACATATAGCCACTAAGCTAGAGATTTCATTTCCCAAGCTTCCTTGCAGTGTGGTGTAGCCAGGTGATTCAATTCCAGATAATGGGACATGGGGAGAAATAATGGTGTCACTTCCAGGTTATATTCTTAAAAGGAAAAAAAAAAAAAAGCACACTTGCTCTCCTGCCCTTTTCTTCCTATTTGTTAATTGGTAAATGATGAGAAGTGGAGCAGCTGACTTGACCCAGTGGTAGAACCACAGGAGAAGGTAGTAGAGCCGCCCCCCATCTTGGACTATTTACCTTTTGACAGTTTCTTGAGAGAAAAATGCACTTCTGTCTCGGTTAAAGCACTGTTATTTGGTCTCTGTTAAAGCCTTATGCTAACTAATAAAGTTTAAATGAAAGGCCTGAGGTGCCATCTGATTTAGGCAAAAGGTGAAAGGAGGAAGGATAAAGACTCAAAACCATGAGAGATTTTCAGTGCTGGCCAAGACAGAGCAAGCCCACTATAGCATTTCTCTCCAACTGACTGTAACTGAACAGAAAATAAAAAGCAACTACCTGTGGTCTCTGAAAAGTAAACAATAGCAGGGTGACTGGGTAAGGAAGTCAAAACTTAAAGAATGACTAGCATAGTGATGAATTTACTGGCAAAGTTACTCCTCTTCTGGCTTTGACCTGAGGATAATCTGAGATGGAGAACTATGCAGACAGCATAAACTGAAGAGAAATCCCCACTTTCTCATCAGATAACTAGGAAAAGGGGCCC
>NW_006494614.1:55243927-55250762 GCF_000325575.1 Pteropus alecto | reverse complement strand
CCCCCACCCCTTTTTTTACCTCCCTGGGGTGCCCCAAGACCAGCTGCAGTCATGAAGCTGCCCAGCAGCAGCAGGCAGCTGTGCCAGTGGTAGCACTGGAAGCATCTACGACCCTGAGAGAGCTTGTCTTCTGGGCCAGAGGAACCAGGAAAAGGGACTCCTGTGGTCAGGGAGTGTGGGAAGAGTCCCTGTTACATTTTTCTGACTCGTCTCTCATTGCTTCATCTCAAGGTCGGCCCAACTGTGAGAGAGTAAAGGGAGCCAAAACTCTGAAAAAAAACCCCGGCTTTATAGCCAGAGGACTGGGAATAGGGGACTGGAGAGTGTGAGAGAAATTCCAGAGAGGAGAGAGCTAGAAATCTTTTAATTCTATGTATGCATCAAAACAAGTCTCAGGTTTACTCCCAAGCTGCACATAAAAAACAGATCCAAAGAAGCATAGGCTTGGAGAATTTAACAGACATTATAAATACAACCCACAGAATGTGGGACAGAACTTGCACTCTGATCTTCAAGATTTTGCTTGCTTAAAACAAACAAACAAACAAACAAATATACATTCTCCAGAGGATTTTAACAGGACCCTCTGTTGCCATCACTCCTCGTTACTCTTTACCTAGTTATTCCCTATTTATCCTTAAAAATCCAGCTTAGGCCTCATCTCCTCCAAAAGCTTTCCTTTTCTGTGCCAGGCTTAACTAACTACAAGAACTTCCCCTCCCTCTTCCTTAACAAACAATGAAGAGCTATTAGGTATTTACCTTGTTACATGGAGATTTTCTGGTCGCATCTCACCTCTGCAGGGGTTGATGAGGTTTTAGTCTCCAGGTCACCAGAACTCAGCTTGGTGCTTAGCACATGGTAAAAGTTAGTACTGCTACCAATAATGATAAATTATAAGTGTAGTTTGTACAGTAAAAAATGTCTATAAAGTTAAATCTGTTCACCTAAACATATCAAAATTGCCTAAAGTATTTTTTAACAAGGCAGTCTTTATTTTTTAAAAACTTAATACAACACTATTGCAGTAATTTATTATATATCAGAGACAGAGAAATACTCCAATGATGTAACCCATATGGACGTCAAGCAAGTCTGGCAGTCCTGGGAAAAGGCTATTGCTTTAAATATTGATTAGTAATGACTGGACCTGCATGGAGTGATCTTCTGAGGAAATGGAAGGAAGTGGCAGTGTTGGAAGCTTGCGGGGAGAGGTCCCAGACAATCCCAGTCAACAGCAAGCATGTTTATTTACATAGAAAAGGATAACATTAGCAACAAAATTTGTCTAATATCAATTTGAGTAAATGCTTTCCCCTTAACTGTTCAGGGCTCAAAACATTCCTATTTTGTACTTGTAGTAGGGGAAAACAATGTTTTGGCTGTCTCCCCACATACACTTTCCCCATTTTCTAAGAAAGATGTGGCAGGCAGAAAGCAAATCGTTGAGGGACTTCCTAGCTTTTATATTTCAGAAATCTAGATTTCACTCTACTTTGTTGTTAATCGTTTTACCTGAGGTGGTAGGACAGGGCAGGGAGAGGAAAAATAAGGATGAAGATAAAACTTGTTTTGAAAGAAATTTTTGATCGAGAACCACCTACCTATACCTTAACTGAAAATCAGTCCTTTAACAGAAAGATCTTCCTCTTCTACAGATGCATAGCTTAAGAGCAAATGCAAGTGAGGCAATGAGAGGTGGTAGCAGCACCTGCAGGCCAGCCAGATTCCCCTCACAGTACATACTTATCCCAACAGTAAACCTACCTTCCTGGTGTAAAAATGGCTGGACAATGGAATGGCTGACCAGAAGTTCAACAAGGGAATGATATCCCCCACGGTCCCAACAAAGTCTCAGGCATGTCATCAGCCAGAAAACTCAGGAAGTGTTACTCTGATCAACTGAGGGAAGTCGCCTAACCTATTCTGGGATGTTCGAACGTACAGTCCTCTGGAAAAATCCAGGGCTGAGGGAGGGCTGGTAAAATTTACCATTATGAATTGTTATACACAGTCAGGCACATAGAAAATATTTATTAGAACATCATTCATTATAGATAAAGAAAAGATATATTTTCTCACTAAAAATCACAGAAGGATTGGCAGGGGTGGGTCCCATCCCCAGCCCTGATGGAAGCAGGATTCTGTGGGTGGGAGGAAGACGAGGGAGAACCTGTCTATGTGAATTTATTAAGCAATTAAAAAGCAATCTCCTGAAAGCACCAAAACTGCACAATAAACTTTTTCCTCTAAAGTACAAACATTTAGCTTCACCATCATCCCCAAACATCAAAAAAGTAAAAATTTTCCCCAGGAAATGCAGGTCCAAACTTTGGGTTTTACACAAAGAACCGGGAGCCACGCAGGTACTTGTTCAGAGGCCACAGGTTGCTCCCTCCCTCGTTGGAGGTTCTCCTCTGGCACTGCTTGCAGCGCCGATACTTCTCACACTGGTCCAGGAGGAAGAGCTTGTCTGAGGCCCTGAGGAGAGGCCAGGAAAAGCAGTCATTAGTAGGTGCACCCTGAGTCTTTGCTGGGGGCCTAGCTGGGAAGCCAGTGCTGTGGAAGGGACCTTGGAAGGGATAAAAAGGAAAGGTATCGCTTGTCCCCGCCCTCCAGCATTTACCAGCCACCTGTCATCTCCCACTTGCAGTCTCTCTCCCTCTACGCTGCTACTTGCAGTTCACCCCAGTTCAGCTTGTCCTCTCCCGCTTCCAAACCTCCACTATCTCCTTGTTCCCCAGTAAATAAAAGGCTCTGACTTTGGTGCCTTCGCAACAGTCTGATCCCAGCTCCACTTCCCAGACACACCCACCCAAGTCCTCAGAGAACAGTAACTTGCCCAAGGTCACACAGCCAGCGAATGGTGGCTCCAAAGCCTCTGTGTTTGCTGCTTTGCCATGTGCATGCACTTTTACCTGGTAGGCTCCCAGGAGACAGTGTTTGAGCGAGGGATCAGGTCATTAAGCTGCTGGTTAACAGTTAACACCCCAGTAGCCAATTAAGAGTAGACTTGCAGTGAAAAGTTTCAGGAGGCCAGAGGCCTCTGGACAGACATGGGGCAGGAGAGGGAATGGAGATGAAGAGGACAAAAGAGGCTCAAAGCAGAGACGAAGGGATGGCAGTGACTGATTTCTGCTTCAGTGATTTTTCTTGATTATTCAGGACAGGGCCCAGCATGTTTCCCCACCCTATCAAAATTTCTACATGGGTGGAATTCTATAAAAAGGAGCATCAAGAACAACTTTAAAAGGAAAAAGAACAATCCTGGCAATGGGCAGGGGAAGACCTACCTGGCTTGCTTTGATAATGATACAGAGTCTCAGGTGCTAACTACATACATTTAAATCTTGTTTTTGCTTTTGCTTTGTTTACTTTTTAATACCAATCAATTCCTTCTTTCTGCCTTCTGCCTGCTGGAGTCCCTGCCCACGTTGGCCTAGGCCTTCAGGGACTAGGTCTGCTCTGCCATGTCCTGGGAGCAGCTCTGTTATCCTGCCATTCTAGGTTATTTCCTCTGTCTCCACTGTCCTTGATCACCATGTTAGCCAAGACTTCTGAAATCCAACTGAAATCTCCCTGGCATTAATGTCACTACCTTTTACCTGCTTCCCTCAACACTTCCAACACTGAGAAAATGGCTTGAAATCCCCAAGCCCCCTTTCCTTTCCTCATCCAAACCACCCCTCTTCCCCTTTGGAACCAATTTCTCATGTCATCCCTCATACTGTCATTGTCGCAAAATATGGAGTTCGCCCATTAGAAAGACAGGCGAGAAATGCCTTAAAAGAAAATCTAAAAGGAAAGAGAAAGTTACATATCAAGACACATTATAATAAATTTTACCTATGATAAAAATTAGTTGATAATTGGCAATTTAAAATATTATTTTAGTATATTCAGTTTTAATAACATTTGATTTTATAGGCTTGGTCTGTTTCTTCAAGTTTTTAACACTCTATTAAATCATATTTTACAAAGTGCTTTAATTTTTTAAATACTTTTCCACCTCTTTATTTGATCCCCCAAACTCCTATGTTACATAAGTCAGGCAAGTGTTTACGTTCCCCATCTTACAAAGAAGAAAAGTCAAAAATATTATCTGCCTCTCCAAAGTCAGTGTTAATTTTCAAAGCCATGAGTAGAATCCCTGACTCTAAATTGTAAATAGATAGCTTGTGGACAGAGGACAGGGATATAATAATACATTTCAGGAGGATGTTCTTGGTTTGTTCCCTAATGGGCTTCTCACATTTCCAGTTGCCAATCTTACCCACAACCCATTAACTCTGCTCTTAAATGACCATTCTGTAAGCCTTGGATGTGTTCAGATGGAAACTCACTCTTCTTATTTCCTTCTAGTTATTTCTAAAGAGAATTCTCACCCTCTTTCCTCCACAAAAAGAAAATAAAGCCACCCTATGCAGAGGCAAAGATTAGGGCAGGGATGGCAACTATATAATATACAATACAGTATTCTTCAACCCCATATTCATAATAGACATTTCTAATACATCATAGCAGTTTTTCCAACTGAACCCAAATTCTTTTCTTCACAAAGTTCTCTAGGTAGCCACAACTAATCGACTGGAGTTGGCACTTGCCATCCCTGGATTAGAGGAAAGTAAAAAAGGAGCAGAGGATATTTTCTTTACAAGCAAAGAACCTGTGGTTCAAATCAGGTATTACCGCTCGAAAGCCTTCTCCTCCAGGTCTCGCTGCCTCTTCATTGCTGCGCTCTTTTCCCAATCCTCCTGTAAGCTTTGGTTCATTCTGTTCACGCGCTCCAGCTCAGCATTTCTGTCTGCCAAGCGCCTAGAGAGAAAAGAATACTCTGATTCCTTCTCAATACTGGGAAGGGCATGCACCAACCTTGGGAGCCCCCAAATGGAGTTTTCTGGTTGATGACACACCTGAGGCTTTGTTGGGATCTTGGGGAATATCATTCCCTTGGTGACCTTTTGGTCAACCATTCTATTGTCCAGCCATTTTTATAGGAAGGTAGGTTTATTGTTGGGATAAGTGAGGGGAATCTGGCTGGCCTGCCAGCTGCCACCACCACCTCTCATTCCTTTTATTGTAAATTATACAAAAACTTTCCAGTTTTGTTCACTAGTCTTTTGCAATATACTAACAGACATGAACACTGTAAAAAAACAAAACAAAACAAAACAAAACAAAAAAACATAGTGAAACTCCTAGCTTTTAAAAAATTTATGGATCTAGGACCTTTCATCTTCAATCCTGGTTTAAGTTAGCAGGATTGAAACCTTTTTCCAATTAGCAAATTCAGCCTTTAAAGTCATTAATTTCCTTCCAGGCTAATTTAACTGATCTGAAGAATCATCTCAAATGGATTTCCAATACTTTATGTTTTTTCCCTTTTATTCCAGCCTTCTGCTGTCAGTAATCAGCCTAGTGATTGCTATAGGCATTTTACAAGACAAAGTATACAGGCATATAAAAGAGAAAAGAAACAGAAGTGACTAGGCAAAAGAAAATAAAATCAAGAATAACATTATGAAGAAGGTAGAACAAACAAACAAAAAAAGGAGTGTTTGGTAAAGGTCGTATCCTTCAAAGAAGTGACTGCAATATCTCTCTCTTCAAGTACAATGTCCCAGTAGTCCCAATGTTAAGTACTTCTATTACTGATCTCCAAACACATTGTCATTGCTGTTGTGAATCACCTTAAATCTGGTTCAAATTATTTATATATGTCTATTTCTTGCCAAACTGAAACTCTTACTGTTCTCAATAAAACCTAAAAGAGACTTCACTAAATGTGACTGTTGACTTAGCCCACTCTGAAGGGCTTTGTGTCACAAGTAGCAACCACCACTAGGTGTCAGGACTCTTCAATGAAAACCAATAATGTGCTCTGTGCTGGTTCGCTTTCCCTAAAATAGCAGGGCCACATTTTCCTCTAACAAGCATTGGTTTAACAGCTATTATGAAGTCATTATAACGATTAAGTGAAATAATTTACAGAAAGTGCCAATGCCTATCACACAATGGAAGCTCAATGACTGGTATCTATTATATGTATTTTTTATAACTTGTTTTCTTTTCACAGTTTTTAAAATTATAGTAAAAAACACATAAAACTGACCATCTTAACCACTTCTAGTGTACAGCTTATTTAGTATTAAGTATATTAACATCGTGCAACCAATATCCAGAACTCTTTCCACCTTGCAAAAATGAAACTCTTTACCTATTAAACAACTCCCTACTTCTCCCTCCCCCTGATTTCTGGCAACAACCATTCTACTTTGTTTCCATGAATTTTACTACTCTACTATATATAAGTGGAATCACATAACTATTTGTCTATGACTTGCTCATTTCACTTAGCATAATGTCTTCAAGGTTTATCCAAGTTTTGACATGTCAGAATTTCATTCCTTTTTAAGGCTGGATAATATTTCATTGTATGTGTATAGCACATTTTGTTAATCCATTCATCTGTTGCTCAGCTATTGTGAATAATGCCGATATGAACATTAGTGTGCAAATATCTCTTCAAGATCCTGCTTTCAATTCTTTTGGATATATACCCAGAAGCGTGATTTCTGGATGATATGATAGTTCTATTTTAAATGTTTTGAGGAACTGCCATACTGTTTTCCATAGTGGCTGCACCATTTTACATTCTCACCATCAGCGCACAAATATTTCAAATTCTCCACATCCTCATCAACACTTATTATTTTCTGTTTCTTTGATTTTAGCCATGCTAATGGGTATGAGGTAGTATCTCATTGTGGTTTTGATTTGCATTTCCCCAATGACTGTGACATTGAGTGTCTTCATGGCTCGTTTGCCCTTTATA
>NW_006494614.1:55234816-55235604 GCF_000325575.1 Pteropus alecto | reverse complement strand
ATGGAGTTTTCTGGGTGATGACACCCCTGAGGCTTTGTTGGGATCTTGGGGAATATCATTCCCTTGGTGACCTTTTGGTCAACCATTCTATTGTCCAGCCATTTTTACAGGAAGGTAGGTTTATTGTTGGGATAAGTGTATACTGTGAGGGGAATCTGGCTGGCCTGCCAGGTGCCACCACCACCTCTCATTCCTTTTATTGCAAGTTATACAAAAACTTTCCAGTTTTGTTCACTAGTCTTTTGCAATATACTAACAGACATGAACACTGTAAAAAAACAAAACAAAACAAAACAAAACAAAAAAACATAGTGAAACTCCTAGCTTTTAAAAAATTTATGGATCTAGGACCTTTCATCTTCAATCCTGGTTTAAGTTAGCAGGATTGAAACCTTTTTCCAATTAGCAAATTCAGCCTTTAAAGTCATTAATTTCCTTCCAGGCTAATTTAACTGATCTGAAGAATCATCTCAAATGGATTTCCAATACTTTATGTTTTTTCCCTTTTATTCCAGCCTTCTGCTGTCAGTAATCAGCCTAGTGATTGCTATAGGCATTTTACAAGACAAAGTATACAGGCATATAAAAGAGAAAAGAAACAGAAGTGACTAGGCAAAAGAAAATAAAATCAAGAATAACATTATGAAGAAGGTAGAACAAACAAACAAAAAAAGGAGTGTTTGGTAAAGGTCGTATCCTTCAAAGAAGTGACTGCAATATCTCTCTCTTCAAGTACAATGTCCCAGTAGTCCCAATGTTAAGTACCTATTACTGAGATCTCCAAACAC
>NW_006494614.1:55233728-55234487 GCF_000325575.1 Pteropus alecto | reverse complement strand
CCAATGCCTATCACACAATGGAAGCTCAATGACTGGTATCTATTATATGTATTTTTTATAACTTGTTTTCTTTTCACAGTTTTTAAAATTATAGTAAAAAACACATAAAACTGACCATCTTAATCACTTCTAAGTGTACAGCTATTTAGTACTAAGTATATTAACATCGTGCAACCAATATCCAGAACTCTTTCCACCTTGCAAAAATGAAACTCTTTACCTATTAAACAACTCCCTACTTCTCCCTCCCCCTGATTTCTGGCAACAACCATTCTACTTTGTTTCCATGAATTTTACTACTCTACTATATATAAGTGGAATCACATAACTATTTGTCTATGACTTGCTCATTTCACTTAGCATAATGTCTTCAAGGTTTATCCAAGTTTTGACATGTCAGAATTTCATTCCTTTTTAAGGCTGGATAATATTTCATTGTATGTGTATAGCACATTTTGTTAATCCATTCATCTGTTGCTCAGCTATTGTGAATAATGCCGATATGAACATTAGTGTGCAAATATCTCTTCAAGATCCTGCTTTCAATTCTTTTGGATATGCAACTAGAAGGGGAATTACTGAATCATATGGTAATTATATTTTTAATTTTTTGAGGAACCACCATACTGTTTTCCATAATTGCTGAACCACTTTACATTCCCACCAATAGTGCACAGGGTTTCTATTTCTCCATACCCTTGTCAACACTTCTTATTTTCTGGCTTTTTGATAGTAGCCATCCTGATGAGTGTAAGGTAG
>NW_006494614.1:55201580-55233073 GCF_000325575.1 Pteropus alecto | reverse complement strand
TTTTAAAAATGAGACTACATCAAACCAAAAAAGGTTTGCACAGTGAGGGAAACCATCAAGAAAACGAAAAGACTTTCAACTGAATGTGAGAAGAGATTTGCAAATAAGGGATTAATATACAACATTTATAAAAAATTAATACAACTTAACCTTTAAAAAAGTCTAATTAATAATTAGGCAGAAGACCTGAATAGATATTTCTCCAAAGAGGACTACAGGTGGCCAACATACATATGAAAAGATGCTCACTATAACTAATCAGGGAAACGCAAATCACAACCACAATGAGATATCATCTCACCTGTCAGAATGGCTGTTATCATATAATCAACAAATAACAAGTGTTGGCAAGGATGTAAAGAAGAAGGAACCCTTGTACCCTGTTGGTGGGATTGCAAATTGGTGCAGCCACTATGGAAAACAGTCTGGAGGTTTCTCAAAAAATTAAAAATGGATATTCCTTTCGACCCAACAATTGGACTTCTGGATATTTATCCAAAGAAAACCAAAACAATAATTCATAAAAATCTATGTAAAAAATCTATGTTCATGGCAACACTATTTATAATAGCCAAGATATGGAAGCAAACTAAATGTCTATCAACAGACAATTGGATGAAGAAATTATGGTTCATATATACAATGGAATATTACTTAGTCATTTAAAAAAAAATGAAACCCTACTAGTTGCAATGACATGGATGGACCTAGAGTGAAATAAGTCAGACAGAGAAACCATAAATACCATATGATTTCACTTATACATGGAATCTAAGGAACGAAAAGAATAAACAACCCAAAACTGATTCACAAATATTGAGGACAATCTGGTGAAGTCTTGAAAGGAGGGGGCCTAGGGGGCTGGGAGAAAGGGGTGAAGAGTTAAAGTAGTACGTATTGTAGTTGATAGATGGGCATGGGGATGGAGAGCACGGCATGGGGAATGTAGTCAGCATTAATGTATTGGCCAGGTGGAGGGCCAGGGGAGAGAATGAGCAATCGGGGGATCGTTTCATAAACTACATAAATGTCTAACCAATGTATTGTATACTTGAAACTAATAATAAAAAATTTTTTAAATTAAAAATTAAAATAAATATTTGTTAAATGTTTTATGGTGTATGTGCTTGTAAGAAAAATCTATAATTGTTCTTGATTTAGATATTTCACAAGACAACCAAACCAGAGATACTACAATCCAAGATAAAAAATAGCACATTCTATCTTTGCATTTGTGAAATCTTATAATACTGTTCTGCAAATGTATAAATATTTTCTTTTCAGAAGACCCTAGGAAAAAAAATAGCCACCTTATCTGTGTACAATATACTGATATACATATACATCTTAAATAGTAAGCGGCTTCTTCCTACATCTACATAAATGAATTCCAGGGGAAACATGAACAATTAATTTGCTAACTGCTTACTCCATTCAGAATGCCATAGAGTTGGCACTCCAGGAGATAGATATATATACACACATATATATATACATTATATGAATGATTGGAATCAAATCATTAAATTGTATTATATAAAAAAACATTTTAAATCTCACCTTCCTACCCTGCCATCTTTATTCACTGGAGTGGAGAATTGCTATATCTCAGGTTCACATAAGTAAATATTCAATAAAACATGAAACATCTCTTATCTTAGAGAGGCAAAAATATAATTAAATGCTAGACGACCTGTATTTCGAACAGTACAAGCGACGACAGCTGATGGTTTGAATAAGCCTCATCTGCACAGGGCACATTTCACAGACTACAGAAACCATTTGTTATGAGCAGCTATCATTGTGGTTTTGCTTTGCATTTCTCTAGTGATTAATGATACTGGGTATCTTTTCATATGCTTTTTGGCCATTATTATATCATTTTTGAAAAAATAGGTTAAAAAGTCAGTTTAATTTAAATGCATAGAAACTAAGAAGATAAAGTGGGGTTGGAGCAACTAATATTCTCACAGGACTTCTGGTGGAAGCAAATTGCTGTACCTTTTTTGAAAGCAAACTGTCAATATCTGGTAATATTTAAAGTGTGCCATACATTATACTTGAAACTAATATAATATTGTATGTTATCCGTAATTGAAAAATAAAATTTTTTTAATTTAAGTAAGTTCATAGGTCTCATTTTCATTTACAAAACTGGAAGGAAAAAATACATGTGCATATTGTTTGAATATATTTGTAAAACATAGGGAAAAAAATGTAGAAGGCTACATATTAACCTTAACACTGACTACTTGGTAGGGGAGATTATTAGTCTTTTTCTAAAACCTCTCCACCAATTAACATTTTAATCAGCATGAATTGTTATTTTTTTTAATCAAAAGCAGAAAAGTTTAAAGAAAAAAAAGTAAAACAAGTAAAATACTTTAGCACAGACTACAGAAACCATTTGTTATGAGCAGCTATTATTGTGGTTTTGCTTTGCATTTCTCTAGTGATTAATGATACTGGGTATCTTTTCATATGCTTTTTGGCCATTATTATATCATTTTTGAAAAAATAGGTTAAAAAGTCAGTTTAATTTAAATGCATAGAAACTAAGAAGATAAAGTGGGGTTGGAGCAACTAATATTCTCACAGGACTTCTGGTGGAAGCAAATTGCTGTACCTTTTTTGAAAGCAAACTGTCAATATCTGGTAATATTTAAAGTGTGCCATACATTATACTTGAAACTAATATAATATTGTATGTTATCCGTAATTGAAAAATAAAATTTTTTTAATTTAAGTAAGTAAAAATGTGCCATCACTTGATCTAGCAACCCAACTTTTAGAAATTTATTCAATAGGAACAACAACAAAACAAAAAGTATGTTATATATAAAACCAGTATATATTGAACATATTTAATGCAGAATTGTTATAGCAAAATATCTGGAAACAAAGTGAATGTTCATTAATAGTGCAAAAGTTAAATTATAGTAATCCATAACATAGATATTATGCTGTTATTAAATTAGAAGAGTGAATTTCATATACAGGTACTAGCATAGATATAAATTAATGATACATTATAAGATTAAGGAAAGCCTGGGTTGCAGAGTGATGTATAAGAACTCATAGGTCTCATTTTCATTTACAAAACTGGAAGGAAAAAATACATGTGCGTATTGTTTGAATATATTTGTAAAACATAGGAAAAAAAATGTAGAAGGCTACATTAACACTGACTACTTGGTGGGGGAGATTATTAGTCTTTTTTTAAAACCTCTCCACCAATTAACATTTTAATCAGCATGAATTGTTATTTTTTTTAATCAAAAGCAGAAAAGTTTAAAGAAAAAAAGTAAAACAAGTAAAAAATACTTTAGCAGGCCTATTTGAATCACACAAACTAAATTATCCCCTCTGAAAGAAAGTGACCATCTACTTGCCACATGAAGACCTAAGATCACATCTTGAGATGGACTAGAGGGCAGGAGCTGGAAAAGGTAAGCGAAGTGGGAGAATCTGGAATAACCAGTAAAGGAGATAGAAACAGAAGATAAAGTCTGACGCAAACAAGAAAAGGGGTCTATGACCAGAGCTCAAGCAAGAGAGATAACCAGATAAAGACCACAGTTCCTATTTGTTCAGAGCTTTGCGGTTTCCAAAAATGCTCCCACATGCGTAATCTTATTGAATTCTCATAGTAAGGATAGGTAGAGCAGGTGTAATTATCCTTATTTTCCACATGAGGAAAAGAGGGCTCAAAGACACCATGTGTGATTTGGCCCGGGTCATACAGCTTGGAAGTGACAGTTTAACCCTCCTAACTCCAAGTTTAGGAGATCAACTAGAGAAGCTAAGGGTTAGAAGCAGAAGAAGCAGCTGCAATTATCTCTGCAAAAAATGCAAAGGGTCCCAGAAATGGAGGAGGAAGAAGAAATATCTAGGGTCTCTCACTCTTCTTGTGTCCTCTGAAGCATCTGCAAATCCCACTCTTGGTCCAACAGTTGGCGCAGGATAGCTTTCCTCTTGTGGCTAGCAGCTGTCTCCAGCTGGTGCTTCATGTAACTCTCTTCCCGCTTTCGCTTTTCCTCCACATTCTCACCCCCATTCTTACCAAAGATGGGCTCAAAAGAGTCTGCCTCAAACATGGGCAGTTGTGGGGGTTTGTTCTTTATCTGAAACAAGGACACACATAATGCAAATTACAATAATACCAGGGAATAAACTTTATGCACAAGGCCGTAGTAGCACAGTAAAACACCAATACCTTAGAGGAAGGAACAGGGGCCTCAAAAACCACCAGACGGATAACACATAAGGGTATTCATAACATTAAAGTATTTATACATATTTCAGAATGTTATTGAAGCACTGCACAATTTTAAAAATAATAATTGTTCCCTCACCTGTGCATCCAAAGCTCTCCTATAACACTGTGTTTCTTCCATCTTATCTTTTATATATTTGGCTCTTTGTGAGGCAAGTCTGGCAGTTAAGGATAAGAGAAGGTGAATGTAAAGTTTGTGGCAGAGTCTTTGGTAATACAGATTAACATCAAGCATTAATAAGAATAAGAGCCTAGTGAATAAAAACTGACATTTCCTTCTAGGAGCTTTCATTTTAAGAAAGAAAATAGTAATTAGACTCCATAGGCTAATGGACAATGTATGGAACACAGTAGAGACAGGACAAGTATAAGCAGGTGACCAACCACATTGTACAAATGCACTACTGCTAAGACAGGCACTCCTCCTCCCCCCATACTTTAAAACAATCTTAGACAAGGAAGCAGGAGGTATCTATTCATTCTGTAAAATAATTCATCATAAGACCCCTTTTTAAGAAAAGTGATCTCTTCTATTATAAATTATGATTCTATTATATGCAACCTCCAGGGAACCCACATGATCTGCAAAGTGAGTATAATGGAACATATATGTTATATAGAAATGCCATTTATTTGGTCATAGAAACTAGCTCATTATTTGTTTGAGGAGTCTCTCTAACACCGGAGTAGCCGCCTTTATTGTTCTGTCACCTCAGTAGCAGAGGTGTGGCCACCTTAGGCATGTTTGAACTCTGTGGCCCTGATCCTACCTTGGGCCCCAGATGACTCAAGTAGGACAAATCAGATTCTCTTTCCTGAAAATTTGCAATTGAGACTAACGTTAATCCCCATTTGGGCTGGAACAAAGACAATGTCATTTAAGGAGCTGTGAGCATGAGAAGAAGGAAAGCTTTTATTCTGTGGCTTTTTAGTCTCCATACATTCCTGCCCTTGGGATCCATAGGACACCCCTACAGACTTACAATAAAACCTCAGCTTTGCCTTGAGCACCTGGGAATAGCGTGGAAGGATGCCACACTCAAGACAAGCTCCTTCCCCCACCTACCAATATTAGTAATCACAAAACAATACGAAACGATACTCTATAATTAAAGTAATTATAGCTTGGCAATCATTGCTGTAATGATAATTATAATAATGATGGTTTTTTCATTTTTCTAATGAAATGTTATGTTATGGTACTGCCTTTAGACTAGGTTAATTTGCTCAGTTGTTTATAGTGCCCTAAACTGTCGATGCTGATTCAATCCCACATAAAAATAAGTTTCACATGAAAATTCTGAATGTTTTTCAGAATGTGGCTAGCCAGACTCACTCCTTTGTGAGTTGCACTTGTTCTAGGTGGTCCATCAACTCTGTATTTTGTCTTTGTTTTTTTTCTTTTTCCCGTCTATTATCCATTTGTTTCAGGAGACTTTGGAAATATTCTTCTTGCCTTAAAGCATTAATCTCAGGACTGAGTGGCCGTTTATCAAATAGGAAGGATTTCTAGAGAGAAAGAGAAGCAATTTATTTATTCTGTAACACCAAAAAACAACAAAGAATAAAGGTAATAATTCCAAAAACTAAAATCAATAAGAAAGTATTAATTTATGATATTTGTCCAATCCTCAACACATTGATTAATGTTAGTGTTGCAGGGACCCACAGAATAATGTGAATGTGCTCAAAGATAAATCTGAGCAGAACTGACCAAAGCCTACTATCTGAGAGAGAGATGAAAAGGACTTAATAAACTAGGTCCTGACCTAAGACATACAACACACAGAGATGGAAAGGAGGAGGAATTCTGAGTGAGTGCAAAAGCGTGAGCAAAGACAGAGAGGAGGCAGGAAGAGGGAGAAGTGAACACTTAACTCTAGGCTTGGCTATTCTAGACACTGATGATTCAACAGTGACCAAAAACAGAGATTCGCAGAGTGCCTCACTCTCATTGAGCCTGCATTCTGGTGCAGGAAACAGACAGTGAACAAGTATATAACACATCAGATAATATAAGGTAGTGATAAGTGATTTGAAGCCCTTATTATAGTGAGTGACTGGGTGGGAATAGGATTAAATTGGTTGGTTATTAGGGAAGGTTTTTCAGTAGAGATGACCGAATCACCTCCATTGTAAATATCAAGAGACCTGTGTCTTATACAGAAAGAACAGCAAGTGCAAAGACACTAGACAGAATTAAGCCAGACATGTTTGATAAGGAGAAAGAAGGTCCATGTGACTGAGGCATAGTGAGCAAGAGGAAAGTAGAAATAGATGAGCTCAAAGAGGGAATCGGGGGACCATTTAATAGGACCGGCTAGAACAAGGTAAGTTTACATTTTAATTAAATGGGAGGCCATTAACGACTTTAAACAGGAGAACAACATGTTTTGGTTAATAGTTTTGAAAGACTGCTTTGGCCACTGCGTGGACAATAGATTATAGAAGGGCAAGAAGGCTAAATGACAAGGGAGGGTATTGGCAGAAGTCCAGCCTTGTAAAGTGGCTCGAACTAGGAGAGTAACATTGAAGATGAAGAGACGTGAAGAGATGCCGGAAGGCAACTGGACCTGAGGATGGTTGGACAGAGGAAGAGGAATCTGGAATCACTCCTAGGCATGAGGTACGTACAACCGTCTGCCTGGTGATGACACCTACTAAAATGGGAAGGCTGAGAGAAGAACAGGTTGAGGAGGGTAATCAAAAGTTCTGTTTTAGTCTTTCAAAGTTTACGATGTCTACAGATATATCAAAGAGAAGATACTAAGGTGGAATTTATATCTAAGAGGAAAGAGAGATCATGCCTAAATCTCGAAAGCACCGTGCTCTCCCTCCCTCTCACCCTGCTGCCCCTGCTGAGAAGATTCTTCCTCCATTCACTTCTTTACCTAAATTCCATTTACCAGGAAGTCTTGCCAGATCTCTGGTCTGGGTTAAGTGACTCTCTTCTTTGCTCACATAGTGCCTTGTTCAAAGATTTATCATAACATTTAGTATACCACACTGTTGTCTCTTTAAACCTTTCTCCCCCACTATCTTATTTAGATCTCTTTAGAAGGGAACCTTGTCTTCTTCATCTTTGTAGTCCTAGCCACAGTGGTCAGCACATAGAAGTTCATTAATAAATGTTTGATGATGAATAAAGACAATATATTTTATTAGATTTATGTCCAGAGTATCAGACTACCAACTAGATAGTGAGATGAAGGGAGAAAGATACAGGCAGAAGTCGAGGTAGGCACTTAATGATCGAAAACATTAATTCGATGACAAAGCAGGTGGCTCAGCTTCGTCTAAAGCTGAGCTCCTCAAATTTTAATGCACCTACAGGTCACTTAAATATCTTATTCAAACGTAGATTCCCATTCTGGGGTGGGGCCCTAGATTCTTCATTTCTAGCAAGCTCCCAGGTGACGCTGGTTCTCTCTTTAGATAAGCTGCTCTTGGGACAGAACTTTGGTATACTGTCCCCTACCATCCACTCCAGGTCCTGGTTGAGAATTTCTACCATTAACAAGCACTGAAGTGACTAATAGGAAATGTATCGTGAACGGTGTGCAGGCAGACACTGGGCCACTCCGGCCCTAAAAGGAAGCTTTGAACTTGCACGACCCACTTTTCACCTCTGCCGCTTAAAAAAGATGGCACAACCTGCAAAACAGTGTGAATAAAAAAGGGGCCATATACTAAATCTGTCAAGCTCGGGGGGGTGGGATTGGGGGGAAAGCACAAAGCAGGCCTTACAAAACTCAGTGACCAAAAGTTAACCACACAGGAAAGTCTGTTCACAAATTCCAACTGGGCAGGCCATAGCAGGTAGTCACGTCCCAGGCCTATAGCTTGCTTAGCAAAGGTTCATCTTTACCTTAAGTGAGCTCTGTCCCTTATTCTTATGCATCTAAAATAATATACCTTTGAAATGTCAGAGTGATTTTCTTTTCCTACTCCTTAAAGGCACAGCTGCTAGCACCAGAGCACAAGGCCACAGAACCCTTCATTGCTATATTGCTCCCCACACACCTTCTCTGTGTGCTGTAAATGTTCATTATTAACTATCTGTACCCACCAGTGTAAAAGAAGTATGTGTTTCTCCATTTTGCTTTTTATCCTAGAAACTTCCCCACTTTGCTTTTTCCTGCCTCCTTAATCTACCACCAGTGGATTTCATGTAACCTTCCTTACACTCTCTCCTTTGATTCTAAATGTATAAAATAAGCTGCAAAACTGCCACTGTCTGGAGCAATTTCTCAATCTATTGAGTTCTACTTCCAAGCATGTCCTCAAAATTATGACTCAAAGAAAATTATACAACTTTTCTGTAGGCTTACCATTTTTTCATGAAAAATAGAGAGTAGATCTAAATATTCACAGATGGGGCAATAGAAGTTCTGAAAAGACTCTTACATAAAATTCAGGTTTCTCATTCTTGTGGCTTCGCATAGCTTCAGCAACTCCAAGATTATAGGCAGCATTTTTTTGATTCTGTTCTCTAATAGCCAGATTTCTCATCTTTGGGGTGGGGAGGGGGGGAGAAAACATATTGAAATAGAGCCTTTAAAATTTTTGATTCTATTACATTAAAATAATCCAACCAAGGTAGAAGCCTGTGTTTTGGAGGCAATGGTACTTTCTGATATCTTCATAGATTTATAAAAGTGGGTTGGGAAGGTTTTTTATTTCCCGTTCTTGCACTTTAGGTAACACCTCTACAGGGATACTAAGAAGGAATAAAAGATTTCATAAGTGGTTACCTGATATCACAAATACAGGAAAGGGCAGTAGAATCAATTATTGGAGACCACAGAAATCTGGATAGTGCAAATGTGAAGGTGCCATTCTGTATTTGCTTCTTGAGATAAGCCATGAATTTGGAGGAAAAAGCCTTGACCAGGATTTTATTTTATCAGAAATCAAAAACAAAGCCATATAAATCCAGGAATTCCATCTTTAAAACTCAGTCCTTATGCAGGTGGGGAGGGCGGAAATCAGTGACAGGTGCGAACATCTAGCTGCATGAATATTCATCCCAGTTTTCTTTATTAATAGTGAAAACTTGGACACAATCTAAGTTTTAGTCCAGCGGTAAGCAAATGATTAAACGTTACAATACAGACATATGATGGAACATTTTAAATAGCACTTTACAATCATGTTCTACTGTCTCTTGTTAAACACTTTAACTGAGGTGCTGAACTACCTGGCATTTGAAGAGAGCCTCTTGATCTTTCAGCATCTGATACTGCTGTATGAGTCGCTCATCTTCCATCTCTCTCCTCTTCCTCTCCTCACTGTAGTACAGTGGGAAATTTCGCTGTGCTCGTTGCAAACATATGTAACACATCTCCTACAATATCAAGTTTTAGGAAAAATTAATTTTTAATTTTTCCTTTTTTATCTTCACATTCCCTTCACAAGCTTTCCAAAGGCTGGATGTATCAAGAGGCACAAGTTTTAAAAGAATATGTTAATGACAATTAGCAAAATGAGATTTGCAGAGTGGGACCTACAAATATTTGAGAAGAATTATTAACTGTCATTTGAAAAAGTATCAATAGCAACTGAAAATTAGTAAGAGATTTCCCAACCCTATTTCTGTTAACTAATCAATTTTGACTAGTAGATTGATTTATCATAGTCCAATTTGCATTTCTGAGTGCTTGAGTCATACCCATATATGAAAGAAAGAGTGATTCCAAGAAGTCTCTGAGAAACAGAAGTCAGAGGAAGATTCTGATTGGATTTTGTTTGTTTGAAGACACTATACCTGTCCTGCCTTATTATGATCCTGGCAAGCAGTGGCTGGAGGAATTTTAGGCTTCATTTCATTGTCATTTTTCAGACATCCTGGACATGATAAGCTATAAAAAAAAAATGCAACATTAATGTTTAATACAGTCTAACATCTAAAGCAATATTAATTTTAGAGGCAAGTATAAATATAAGAGAGAGAAAAAAATATTTCAGCGGTTTTTTTTCAAAGTATCTATATGTATAGAGGTTAAGAGCCTACTCCGTGTGTCAGATAAACCTGGGTTTGAGTCCTGGATTTTTTGCTTACAAGTTGGCCGGCATTAAATGAGCTGAGTAATCTTGCAAAGTCTCAGTTACCAATTCTGTAAAATGGGGATAAAATTTATCCATTCTACAAAAATTTATTGAGTACTAACTATGTACATTGTTCTTGGCATGGGAAATACAGTGAAGAACAACACACACACAAAGATCCCTTATGTAATTAACATCCTGATGGGGACAAACAGACAGCCAATAAACAAGATAAATAAGTGAATTATGTAAAATGCTGAATGACGATAAGTGCTACGCAGTGCTGAAGGAATGGAGTATTAAACCATAAATAGAATGGCCTGGGGAGTTCTCGCCAAGAAGGTGGCATTCGACTAAATACCTTAAGGAAATGGGGAAAAAATAATAGAGATATCTGATATATATTTTTTAAAAAAGCATTCCAGACAGAGCAAATAAGTACAAAGTCCTTGACATGGGAGCATGCCTGTGTTCATTGTGGCTAAAGGGAGACAAGTTAATGGGCAAAAAGTAGAAGAGAGATCAGAGATGAGGCAGGATCTTGTAGGCCATAATAATGCCGTTGGCTTTTGATCTGGGTGAGAAGCCATTGAGGGCACAATGTCCAGTACTAGGAGTCTCTCATTTATTGCTACTAGGAAGATAATTTGGTTCAACTTTCCTGAGGATAATTGGTAATGTGCATCAAAAGCATGAAAAATGGTTTCATTTCAGAATTTTTATTCCATACAACATTCAAGTATGTGTAAAGAATTATGTGTAATTATATTTATCACATTATTTATAACATAAAAACTAAAAATCATCTAAATATTCAATAGGAGATTAAACAAAAGGTTTAATTGATAAGATAATGTGCAATCATTTGTTTGTGTTTTAGACATGGGGAACTTCAAACTCATTGTTAAATGTAACAAAGGTTCAGATGATCTGTTTTGTTTAAAATGTGTGTGTATGTTGCAAATATAAATATATGTACATATTGTATATGCATTAAAATGAAGAATATACACCATAAAGTTAATAAAGCTTCCTTTATTTAGTGGGATTGTGGGTGATTTTTAATATCCCTTGCTTTTCTCATTTTTTAAAATTTCTGTGATAAACATGTATTACTGCACAAAAATCATTTTTTGATCAACTTCTATAGAAAACCTTCACTAACAATCCCTAACAATTAATTACTTTCCCATTGTTGCAGCCTCTGTACTTTCTTTTGTCATTTTCACCACATATGTTATTTCTTTAGCATTAGTCTCCCTACAATTCTATAAGTTTTATGAAAGTAGGTTTATATGTATTTTATCTGTCTTATAGCTCTGTATCCTCAGTGTCAAGAAACTGCCTGGCACACGATGGTGCTCAACGTTTGTTGGATTGAACTAAATTACAAAGTACTAGACATTTAACTCTCAATTATCTTTCATAACAGTGACATTATTGAAAACAAGTATGCTTAGGGTTTTGAACATGACTTTAGTAATTCATAAAGAACCTAAATCGCACATATGATAGCTGACACATTGTGACACATTAATAAATTGAAAGTTGACAGCACAGTACAAAATACATAAAAGTACTCAATAAATACTTGAGTATGGTTGACTTATTTGAGATCTTAAAAAGTATCCTACTCATAGGTAAAAGAAGAAAATACAAATTTTTTGACATAACGTGACTAGAAGACAACATGGATATCATAATTACAATATATTCATTATTCAAGGAACATTTATTGAGTGCCAGCCATGTCTGGCAAAACTGCTTTCCAATTTGATCTACATATGAAACTGTGTCATATTATAATATCCAAGCACTCAGAAAACAACAAGGGAAATTTTCTTAAATCCAAAAAAAATTTTAGATGTTCCCTCCCCTGTGCTATTTTGGTTCCACCTCTGTCATAGCATTTATCCTACTGGATTTATCATTCTATGCATATCTGTCTTTCCCACTAGCACATGGGGTGTATTCAAAAATACTGGATGAAGGAATGAATAAACACTTATCTAAATTTCTTACATTAAGAAATGACTCAAAAAAAAAAAACTTAGTAAAGTACAATAGAAAAAAATACCAATGCATTACCTTTCAGGGTTCACATTCTTCCCACCACTCCCACTATGCTCAAACTTGTTCGGCAAGTTGACACCTGTCGCTTTGGCAGAGGAAATAGCTTGGCTATCTGGAAGTCTCTCGGGTGATAAGATCTCTGTAGAATGAATGAAAGTGAGTTTCCTTTCAACTTTAAAAGGATGATTTGTACTTAACACAGATTTTTTTTTAATTTTTATTATGGTGACATTGGTTAACGAAATCCAGTTTCAGGTATACAAATCAACAGTAAAGCATATATATACACACAAACACACATATATATATGGCTATATATATATATATATACACACACACACACACACACACACACATATATATATGGCAATATATATATGTATTGCATTGCTTGTTCACTGCTCATAATTAGATTTCTTCCTGTCACCACATATTTGACCCCTTTTACCCCATTTATCCCTCCGCTCCCCTCTCCCTCCTTACCCTTGGATATAACATAGATTTTTTAAAACTTATAATTTTTCCAGGGAAATTTTTCACACAAGATACACTTTCTTATCTTTAAATTTTTGTCCTTGCACTCCTGTGGTTTAAAAAAATATATTTTTACTATATACTTATTACATGCAAAGCACTGGCTCGCCACTTTAGAAATTACTAAGAGGCAAGTCTTGGCCCTTAAAGATCTTTCAATAGATATATTTAGAGAGAAAAATAAGGTATAAACAGAAAAATATGAGAACTCCCATTTGTGGAGGTCTTACTACATGCCAACAGTGTTAAGTGCTTTACATGCATTACATAAACAGCAGCTCAGGACAACGATGCAAAATATCTAAATCTCAAACAAATGGTGCAATCTTTAAAGGTCTGACATGTTCAGGGAAGAGAGAGGCCACTTCAGAATTCAGTAACGAAAAAGAGTGTTCATGGAGGAAGTGAGATGTGAAAAGGGTGCTAAGAGGCGAGAAGGATTGGAATAGATAGAAAGAATTCTTGGTATTCTTGGCAAGAGAAAAAAAGTGAACAAAAGCATGAGGTCAGGGAAGGGCAAGGCAGGTTAGAAGAACATGAATAGACAATTTTGCTCAAAGAAGGAGTCTGTAGGGAATAGTGACAGATGAGGCTAAGGAAATGAAAGCATGTGAATCTTAGGCCAAAAGTTTATATGTAATCTCGTAGGCTGCATGTGGCAAAACCAACGTCCAGAAGATAATGTTTACACATTGATATGTTTCGTTTGGCCCAAATAGCCTTTTTTGTTTCAATGTCAATTAGTTGCCAACATTTAACAATCAATAGATTTCACATGTCATCTCTGCTTCTCTTGAAAAATCGGAAAATTTGATACCATTTGGCTCACATTTCCACAAATCAACAATCCAATAGAGGAACAGTCCTCAAAATGGTAGTCTGGCAACCTCCATGGATCCCTAGGATCCTTTAGAAAAGTCTTTGAAGCTCTAGTTTTCTTCATATGCTTCAACCAAAACAACATCATAATAGATCAAATGAAGGCACAGATATGAGAATCCATTATCTTCTATTAAGCTAGATATCAAAGATATAAAATTAACGACTCTTCATTTTTCATAAAAATTATTATTTATGCTAACATATCTCCCTATCATGTTATATCCAGCCTACTTTATGCATTTATGTTACCTGCCTAAACCCTGTAGGAATCTGAGTTTTGACCTCTTTAAGCAAAGGAGAGCCAGCAAAGAGATCACAGTATAAGAGCCTGAGAGTCAGAAAATGGTTATGGTAAGATATAAAATTTCAGGAATAGGAGATGTTTGTTTAAAAGCATAATACAGAGATTATTCATGAATCTAACTCTATTTACTTTGGGCATAAGAGTTCCTAAGCAATATGGCTAAGTTCATAAACAATAAAGAGTGATAGATTATACCGAGAAACCACCGGCTTACCTCTGACACCTTCTTCTTTATCTGTCTGGTCTTTTAACTTGCATTTCCTTTGTCCGTTCTTTCCACACTCTTCTACAACGGTCTCCATTGGTGACTTGTTTTCCATCTCTTTGAGCCTAATTCTAGGAATAAGCCAAGATGTTTGTCCATCTGGACCTGAATAGGTGACTGTGTGAACTCTCAGTTCTGAGAAGCAACCCATTTAGTTCAATGATTCTGAAATAAGCCCACTTCTCTCAAGGGGGAGAGTGCTTTGATTTGCTGAGTACAAATCATCGACTTACTCTTTTTGAGGCTAAGTCTAGGAGCTGATCAAGACCTTCTCCCTCTATACTGAGGGCTTAAAAGTGGCTCTTTATACAGTGCTCTGAAGACCTGGATTTTAGGTTTTTGGTTTTGGTTTCAGTTTGAATTTGTCTTTTCTAGTTCTGTAACAAGATGCCAGGATGATATCGTGAAAGGTAGTTGCTGAGTAGCTTGAAGGCAAGGATTCATAGCCTGGTAGGCAGAGTATGCCTGAGAATACCCAGGACTCTTTTCATTCTTTCTCCTCCCCACTTTTCCATCCTTTCCCAGGCAAAAGTGAAGGACTTGCAAAGGCATATTGGAAGAAGGAGTCTGTTCGGTTTGTATTTAATTGTAGATTTGCTTTGGTCTCAGATATGGAGTGCTGGGTTAAAGTTTAGGGGGGTACTTACAGTTAATTCAGGGGCCAAACTTCAGATAAAACACCTACAATTATTTTGAATATTTGAGTCCTGTTTCTAGGCTAATTGTCATAGGGGCTTTATTCCTTGACTCACTGCAATTATTTCCCTCCCAGAGTATTTAAGCCAAAATATGTCCAAGGGGACAGCCAAATTTGCCTTCCAAAATATAATCAAGTTAAATTAATTGAATCCACTATTTATTTTTAATAAGGCAACAGGGCGCAATGGAAAGAACATGAGGACATTCAGGAGCTATGGTTTTATTTCTGGCTTGGCTACTCATTAGTCGTATGGCCAGTACATCTGCAAAAGGAGGGGGTTGGACTAACTAATCTCTAAGGCTTATTCTGGTCTTCACACTGATTTTGCTGAGATATGTGTCACACAGTCCTTCCCTCCTGGAACAAAATACAAGAGGATGTTACAGACTCAATAAACATGAGAAAATAATACTTGGGGAAGCTGGTTGGTATTCCCCAAACATCTTCCATCTGAAATGCACAGTAGTTAATGGCACAGAAATTAAGAACACAGTTAAGAGCACACAATGAGTGAATGATGGCCAAACTGGAAATAAAACTCAAGTCTCCTGACCCTTACCCCACTCTTCTTAATACTGTAACATGTTACTACACTTGTTTAAAAAAAAAAAAATTCTAATTAATTTTGGACCTCTATAAAATGGATAAAATCTGAAATGGTTGTAGTAGAGATTAAATGCAATAATATTAAGAAAGTGCTTAATAGTACCTGGTATCTAGTACGTGCTTCATAGATAACTATAATTATTATTATTATTCCTTATTATTATTATTATTATTTTATTATTATAGTCATTGTCAGCAGCAGCCACCTATAATGCCCATTGCACTCTTGGGGTAAATCTGTTACTAAAAGGAGCATGAGCTACAAAAGATTGAGAAACACTGCCAAATTAGGTCAACCCCTCTTGACTTAGAATTGCTGGTGCCTGGAGGAGCCTATGGAGTAAAACACTGACCTTGGAAATGCAAGTACGCTGTTGGGCTGTTTCCTGAAGGTGTCTCTGCTAGACAACACCGAGTCCACAGTGCCAGGCCTCTGGAGGACAGGGACAGAGAAGGATTATACAAGGACTATGGTCTGAGCCACAGACAAATAAAAGCTACAGGATATCTCAGAGGCAAGGCTACTGTGATAATCTTCACCATTATTTTTGTTTTGTGCTTAAAGTCTAGAGCTTAAAATTTAATAAGGAATGATCTCATTTATCAAAATAGTCACCCTGGGTAGTCACTTATCAATTTTATTGATGCTGCCTTTTCTCAAAATATTTCTTCTTTAGAAATTCCCTTCAGAGTGGACGGCTTTTTTTACACATCTTTAAAAGAATGGCCAATTTATTGAAACTACCAGGAAAATGAGTAAACTGACTAATTCCACTCTTGACCCAAGTAACTCTAAAACGGGGCTTCACATTTTAAAAGAAGGGCTATAGATTCAGGTAGACTCATATTCAAATCCCCACACTGCTAACAGCTGTATAGCTTTAGACTCTAGGTATCTGGGAATAATAATAGGATCTAGTTTATAGAAATGTTATGAGGTACTCTATGGAAATGGCTATTGCTCAACAAATAGCTATTAGAATTAATTATCATTACATTATATAATAAGCACATTATTACATTATACTAGAATAGAATAATATATAAAATTATTATTTTTGGATTAATGTTATGGCTTATAAAAGGCTTTGAAGGAAATTCACAAAAAGACGTTTTAAAAATGTTTTGAGCAAAAGCAGCATCACTGAAATAAGCACACAGCTTCCCAAGACAACTATGCTACGGGACAGCACTTAGATTTAAGTTATGAGACATTGAGGAAAAACAATCCCTCTTACCACTTTACAGCAGTTTCCCAAAATGTGTTTTAGAGATGTTAACGAGTATTGGATTAACCTAAAGTTCCATGATTAAATACATTCAGGCAATTGAAGTGGCTTCTTTTTTCCAGCCAGACTCCTCAGATCCTTTAACATGCCAACCCACTTGGTGCCTCTATTCATGAGGATGATATATGCAGCTGTTTTTCGTCTACTTTGGCCTCCAAATCCTTTTTTTTTTTTTCCAGAGAATGTCTCTCGAGACTAGTTCTCTTGGAAAATGCTCTTAAAAGTTATGTCTTAGAGTGCAGCAGGCCCATTAAAACATTATCCTCTCGTTTAAGACTCATATGGAAGCTATAGAGTTCTGTAGAAGCCCTGAAGGTTAGAGATGGGCCAGTGCTTTGGTCCTGCTTCTGATTTTGCAAATCTTGCCTTGTGTGTTCATGAAAAAGAGCGAGTTATACCTATGTGTGTTTCTATTTTCCACACACAGGGTTGGCAGCCCTCTCAGCAATCTCGATTGAAGCCAGATCATGGAGAAAACACTAAGAGCCTCATTCTGCACAACTCTACCTCCTAAATCCCCATCCCAGATCTCCATGAAAGGAGAAATTAGAGAGTAGAATTAGACCATATTTATAGCCTTTCATTTTATAGATTTTTCTCATTTAAAAGTCAGGCTTTTGCTCTAGGGAGACACAGGATTGACATTTGGGATAATCCAATTCATTTATCCCAATTTTGTTAGTTCTCAGAAGTGCACCTAAGGCACCCTAAGTATTCAGTTAGTCCTGCTGGTTGACTGCTTCGCTGCCTCCTTAAACTCTGCTATGTACAACTTAACATGAAGGCCACACCAAGTACTTAATGGTTAACAACAATAGGATCAATTATGAAATTTCTTCCGCAGTTTGACAAACTAAAAGCTAAAGATCCATCCTCATGATTTGAATTAGATTTTATCATAGACCCTCATTAAAATAAAATAGTATAACCAGAAAAAAAAAAAAAAGCGCGATTAGAAAGTCTGGGCTTGAATTTCAATTCTACCTCAGGCTTCCCACATGACTTCTGTGAGCCCTCATTTTTTTCATTTGTAAAATCAGGATGATAATAATGCCAGCTTTATAACATTTTGTGGCTCAAATTAAATATTATATGTGGAAGAACTATTTAAACTATAAAGTACTATAAAATGTTCAGAATTATAAGGGTTCTATTACTATTTATATTTTTTAGTCGGCACTGACTCAGAACTTAGTTTAAATTTCCTTTGCCCTTCTAACCTTTTTGTCAAAGAGTTATCATCTATAATAGAGCACTTCTCTGCACTTGAGGTAACTGACGTTTAAAATATGTCAACCTGAATTTTCCTTAATGATGACACCCAGATGACTCAGAGCTACAATGAGGAGAGGGGTTAGATGAAGGAAAACAGTAATTTACATTTGTTAGGGCTTTTGCCAAAGCCCCACTTCTATCCACTGTACAAAGGTAGTCCTTATAAAATCTCATCTTCACATTGCCATCTCTGATCATGAGGACTCCAATTCCTTTGAATGTAAACTCCACATTTTGTTTGATGGAAATGGATTGTGATAAAAAAAGCAACGTCTCCTTCACACATCCTTCCACTGTATTCCTGTTAAATGGACCCTCCAGGGATATCATGACAAAATTAAGTGGAACAATTGGGATATCACCTAGAGGAAAAAAAAGACAATTGGTGTAGGAGAAAGGAAATGGAAATTACAACAAGGACATATCATATACACTTGTAAATAATTATCTGATTCTCACTTAATATTCAAAAAACGAATTGTCTGTGTTAAGCCTTCAGTTGTAGTCAATAAAATATTATTCCCACAGACAATAACTGGTTACTAATAAATATTAATCAGAACAATTTTCCCTAAAAATATGTTTGTTTGTTTGTTTGTTTGTTACTCAAAATAAAAACCATAAGCTTTCTAAACAATACTCCAGACAAGCTTTTGATTTTCTCTTTGAGACATAGTAATACTGCTTCTCTTTATCAGAGGGTTTTCTGAATTTTTTAGCCTCCTTATCTTTCGGGACATGCTGCAACAATATTTGCCCAATTCTTTCAGTCATAATACCATTTTTAAATGATAATAAATTTCTACAAACATTAAGTGTTTTGAAAGGATAGTCATCTTCACCAGAAGTTACCTCTCAAATAAAATTGGGCCTTATCAGAGGATGTCAGACTAAATAACTTTCAAGAAGTTTTTTCTCTCTAATGAGTCCATAAAGGGCATTGCAAAGGACTATTGCTGTATCTAGCTTGAAGGAAGTGGAGAGTCTATTTAACTAGAACAGATGTGGGAGCTACGTGAGGTCCACAAATCAGAAAAGGGATAAATAGCAATGATCGACATGAGAAATCCAAAGAGAGACAGTAAACAAGGTCCACTGATAGAGGAAACAGGATAGAGAGAAGAACAGAACATTCTAAACAATCATTCAGCAAGCATTGATTTCTAGCCTTTCAAATGTCTAATACTGCTGGATGATGAGGATTAACAGCTCTATAAGACACAAGCTTCCCCATTGTCTCCTGCTCAACTTAATGGTGATTCTATACCACCTCCCTCCATTTCAGTTTTTAAAATAAATTTCTTAAAAGAAAAAGTTATATTGCCTGCCTCTAGATTCTCCCCTTCCATTTGCCCAATGCCTCTCTGCAATCTGTGTTTTAGCGTACTTGTCTCAGTAAGGACACTATCATCTCATGATGGACAAGCCAATGGATATCACTTGTATATACACTTGCAAATCTTATTCTCATGAACTCTCTTTAACTTCTGTTAACCATGCCCTCTATTCTCTTCTGTATGACGCCACTCTTGATTCTCCATTTCTTCCTCCTTGGTCATCTTCATTGGCTTCCTTCCTCTTCTATTTCTTATAAGATGGTGGTTTGTTTGTTTGCAGGATTTCATCCTTTGCTATCTCTTCTTCTTACTTTATATTCTCTCCTGGGTAAACTTATTCAAATCTTGACTCTAGTCTCCACCCCTCTCCTGAGCTCTGGAATCATCTCTACAAGAATCTCAATTTCAACACGTCCAAAAGCAAACTCATTACTATATTTGCCTCCACAACCTGCCATTCCCCTCTTCATTCTCTATGGCAGTTAATGGCATGAATATTCATCTGTTCTCCAAGAAATGGGAGTCCTAAACACCTTCCTCTTGCTACCCAATACTCTCAACTTGTATCCGAATCCCATCAGTTCTACATCTGAAATGTCTCATGAATAGATTCCTTCATCTTCCTCTTGACTGTCACTGCCTTCGTTCAGGCTTTTACCATATTTTAGCAAACTACTATAATTAAAAAAACTATCTTCCTAAACTAAAAACTGGACCAGTACAGATAATCTTCTGCTCAAAAACTTTCAATGGTTCCTCAATGCCTATAGGATGAATTCCAAAGTCTTTATCACATTGTTTAAGGCCCCTCACATTTGGACCCCTACCAACAATTTTTTTTACCTCCTTCCACTTGCCTCCACCATCATATGCCTGGTCACACAGAAACCCTTAACAAGCTTCACTTTTTCCTTTATTCTTAAATTGTTCATACAGTTCCTGAAATATCTTCCACTGTTGCTCTAACAACAAAGTCCCATCATCCTTTAAGACCTCCTCACATGTCATCTTCCTACATATTTCCAAGAGGAATTAAGCAATCTTAGCATTTGATCCAGTTCGATCAATGCTGCTCTTACAGCACTTAACCATTTTGCATCATTTGTTTATATATCTATCTCCCATGCTGAATTCTGAGTTATTCAAAGCACTGACCATGTCTTAATAATCCTTAAGAATCACTATATAATGTTCGATTTGATACCTAGGTAATTAATGATGAAGAATCATAACACCAAAGCTAAACTGTGGAAAGAATTGTTCTTGTAAACTAATCCAGTCACATATGTTTAATTCTGAAATTTCTTCAACCTTCTGAAAAAATTAATTATGGATCTAAACTACTTTTTTGGACTGCGTAAGGCCCAAGATAGAAGAAAAGCTCTAATTCTAAGGCATAAATGTTTCTGCAAGAAAAAAAAATTGGCTTTATTTTTATTTCATTTTGTAGGCTTTTGATGAATTAGGATATTTCCTTTGTCATTCAATTCTAGGTAAAACTGGCTAAAAAATTCATCAAACCCATCATACTGAATATATGTATAATGAATTCTAAATATAGTTTGTATTTTTCCAATATATAATCTTTTGGTGGAAATAACTCTGAAAATTAATTTTCAGGGAACTTAACATAAAACAAAAGTTTCAGTCTTTTTCACCTGTTGGCATTGGGAGTAGACTGTCTCTTTTCATCCAGATATGAGTCTGGTGCCAGAGGGAACAATAAGGAAGGTCAAAAGAAACACAGCCAGGAATCAGGGAGGAAACCCCAAAGGCCTCTAAGTAACTAGTGCAGTTGTCACAAAGTATACACACTGAAGCTGGAATGTAAGCATCCTGTGACAGGCATCATGTCTGTTTTGTTTACCACTATATCTCAAGCATCTGGAATAAGGCTGGACTCAGAGTTTGCCCTCAGTAAATATTAGCAGGAGGAAGAGACGAAGGAAGAGAGAAAGGCAGGGAGGGAGGAAGTATGGAAGGAAGGGAAGAAAAGAGGGATGGAGGGAAGAGAGAAGATTTTAGGGTATAAGAAGTATACAAGATATTCATTAACTCTATGAAATTATTAACCTTTTAACTTAAATTTTAATAATTTAGATTATATATGATGAATAAAGTGATCTTTTTTTACAATTGATACTGACAGTAATTCTCCAAACCAGAAACCCTAATTAACTTACTCTTCTTTATAAGCATTTTTACTTTCTTAGGGTCTGAAATATGGTAAAGTCTATACAACTCTATGATACGGCTTTTACATAAATTTGCCTAAATGCCACATCAGGTCTTCTCATGCCTATCTCTTAAGCTACTGAGATTTAAAATGGCCTACAAGAAGATTGTATATTATGTTTCTACTTTAGCCCCTCCTTCTGCCAAAGGTACCATGTGAAAAGTGAGCCCCTCGAATCTGAAACCAATAAAACAGTAACTGCCTATGCTTTGCACTTTCATTTTCATCTCTAGGCCAGTCACCCTCTAAAAAATTTTAACAATTGAATATATTTACCAGGAGTATATACTTTGTTTTGTTTGAGTCCATGGATCTGCACTAACTTCTCTGCTATGATAAACATGGGCCTCTGAATCAGAATAAACTTGTTGTTTCCCACATCAAGTTTTTGTCTCATAAAAGTGAAAGTTCCAAGTCCTGGAATATGAACGCCCTGAAAGGAAAAAGAAGGAAAAATAATAGCAACAATTTACTGAAGGGGTGAATAAAAATAATCCTTACTACTGTTATCCAAAAAACATGAAAAGAGTTAAGCTTAGCCATTTAAAAATTCAGTGATCTCTACATTTCTTTACAGCTGTAGCATTTTGTGACTAAGTTTTCAAATAAATTTAGTATAAAATGTAATATGTCAATCCACAATGCTTTTATGACATAAGATCACTCATCTCCATAACATTCAAAGGCTGCAAGGACTAAGAAAGCTTGTATGGATGCCATAACTGCTTTTAATCTGTATATAAGATAACTCTTGTCCTAAATCATGTGACATTTTTTAGTGTCATGAGAATTTCTGCTTTCTCATTCCTTCTTTTAAACTTGATGTCCCACACTTAAAATCAGACAACCCAGCATTCAAGGAATATGCTGCAGTGTGGTGATCTTAGCTAATGGGTAGAAGAAAATGCTTTTGGCTCTCAAAATGGGTCTCTTGTTTCCCTGGAAATACCATACATCAAGGGTTACAAACTCTTTCCTGCCTACAGGGGCCAAGAAAGAATTCAAGCAAGTGAATGAAGGTATCTGATCAGACAACATGGTGGCCAGAGAGTGCATACCCCTGGTATTGTTAAATCTGCTGATATTTTGAGAAAAAAAATTCAAAAGTTTACATAAACTCTCCAAATTTTAAGTGATAACTGAATCAAATCATCAGATCAAATAAAATAGTTTTGTAGGATGAATTCAGTCCAAGGGCTGTTACATTGGGACCTCTGAGTAGGGTATAAAAGTTCCACAACCTCTTAGCTCCCTCTAAACTCCCCAAATCTCTGTCCAGTTCTATGGCACCCAAACTCAAGATTTGACAGCAAGAAATAGTCCATCCCTGGGCAAAGTTTCTCATATTTGGCAAGTCGAGTTCAGTCCCTATCTTTTTATTTTTCAATTAAAATCCATTCCCTGCAAGAAGGCAAGACAAGAAACATTATATCCTTCTAGAGCGATGCTAGGAACTATTGGATCACAGATAAACAGAATTCATCTAGTTCCTTTCTATACACCCAGGTTGATCAGTGATACATTTCATATCACTAAATTCATTATCTAAGGATGAAATCCATGTTTGTTAAATCTACTATCCACAAGTCCTAAGCATGAGCATCATAAAATCATAGGACTGAAAGTTTAACTGGGTAGCCCTAAAGTCTGCTATCCTGTTTCCAACGAAATTATACGAGACTAAGGCAGGAAGATTCTTTAGACTCCTACATTACAATTAAAGTATTAATCCTACCTTGTGTAAGGATAGCTGCCATTTCACATAATCTGACACATGACCCCAAATAGTAGAGACATCTGTAATTCAAAAGAAACCAAAAATAATTTAACTTATGTAAGTATTCATGTGTTAATATCTCAGTGCTAATAAACAAAAATATAAATATGAAATGCAGAATCAAATAACAGCAATTCCTAATTAATTCAGAATTAACATACTTAGGAATAAATCTAACAAAATGTGAAGAATCTATATAATGAAAACTATAAGACTCTATCAAAAGAAATTGAAGAAGATACAAAGAAATGTAAAGTTATTTCATGTTCTTGGATTGGAAGAATCAACAAAGTTAAAATGACCTTATTACCTAAAGCATTATACAGATTTAATGCAATCACCATCAAAATCCCATCAGCATTTTTTAAAGAAATAGAATAAAAAATTATCAGATTTGTATGGAAGCACAAAAACCCCAAATTGCCAAAGCCATCCAGAGAAAAAGAATGAGGATAGAGGTATCACTCTGCCTGACTTCAAATTATACTACAAAGCGACAATAATTGAAACAGCATGGTATTGGCAGAAAAACAGACACATGGACCAGTGGAACAGAATCGAGAGTCCAAAAGTAAACCCATATTTATATGGGCAAATAATTTTTGACAAAAAAGCCAAAAACATACAATGGAGAAAGGAAAGCCTCTTCAATAAATAGTGCTGGGAAAACTGGAAAGCCATCTGTAAAAGAATGAAACTAGACTGTTGTCTATCACCACACACCAAAATTAACTCAAAATGGATGAAGGACCTGAATATGAGACCTGAAACAATAAAATGCATAGAAGAAAACATAGGAACAAAACTCAAGGACCTTGGACTCAAAGAGGATTTTATGAATTTGACCTCAAAGGCAAGGGAAGTAAAAGCAAAAATAAATGAATGGGACTACATCAAACAAAAAGCTTCTGCTCAGCAAAAGAAACCATCAACAAGGTAGACAACCATCAGGATGGGAAAATATATTTGCAAGCAATGCCTCTGGTAAGGGCCTAATATCCAAAATATACAAAGAACTCATACAACTCAATCACAACAAAAAAACAAATGATCCAATCAAAAAAATAGGCAGAGGATCTGAACAGTCACTTCTCCCTAGAGGACATACAAATGGCCAACAAATACATGAAAAGATGCTCAACATTGCTAGCTATTAGGGAAATGCAAATCAAAACCACAATGAGATACCATCTCACATCTGTTAGAATAGCTATAATCAACAGGACCAGTAATAACAAATGTTGGAGAGGATGCAGAAAAAAAGGAACCCTCATACACTGCTGGTAGGACTGCAAATTGGTATAGCCACTATGGAAAATAGTATGAAGGTTCCTCAAAGAACTAAGAATTGATCTACTATATGATCCAGCAATCCCTCTACTGGATATTTACCTCAAAGACTTGAGAACTCATATTTGAAAAGATATTTGCACACCGATGTTCATAGCGGCATTATTCACAGTGGTCAGGACATGGAAGCAACTGAAGTGCCCTACGATAGATGATTGGCTAAAGAAGCTGTGGTACATATATAATGGAATATTACTCAGCCATAAGAAGAGATGAAATACTGCCATTTGCAACAACACGGATAGACCTTGAAATAATAATACTAAGCGAAATAAGCCAGACAGAAAAGGTTGAAAATCACATAATATCACTTACATGTGGGATATAAACCTCAAAGCAACAAAGGAACAGGACAAACAAACAGAGACTCATGGACATGGACAATGGACTAGTGGTTACCAGGGGGAAGAGGAGAGGAGGGAGGGGGGAAAAACGTAAAAAAATAAAATGTTAAAAATAAAAAAAATTTTTTTAAAAAGAAGCACATTGTAACAACAAAAAAAACTAATCTATTCATTGTTTTTAACACACCAGAAAAAAAGGGTGGAGAAATAGATAAAACAAGATTAGCAAAATCATACTTGTAATTATAATTATTATAAAATTATAGTTAGTAATGGATATATGTGACTTATTGTACTATTCTGTTCTATGAATATTTGAAATTTTTCATAATAAAATGTTTATTTAAAAAACAAAGAACAGAAAATAAGGTAATTCCCCAAAGTTAATTTTCTGAGTAACTAAAGCTTACTCCTTTTTAAGTTTCAAAAATGTAATTTAAAACATAATAATAATAATAATAATAAATTTTTGAAGAAAACCTTTCTAGAATAAAGGATCGTTACACATCTCCCTTTATGCTATAAAGTTAACCAAGTATAATCTATGTTTTTCTTAATGACTTATTCAACAAATCTGTTCCATTGGATTAATGTGAACATTTATTCTTATATCCATCTATACCACAAGAATAATGCCAATGGCCATTAAGACACACAAGGCTCTTGTCTGTACATTAACTGTCTCAATACTTTGATTTTTGTTTAATTCTTGATTCTGCTTTTCATTATTTGTCACTGTTAGACGACCAGCTGTCACTCTTCTTTACTACCAAGGATCTGCAGGCTCCCTGCCCAGTCCTAATTCACTGCTTCTGATCTGCTGTGTTCTTGATTTCAACAAATATACTAATATTATGTCTAAAATAATAATTTTTTAAAAACAGATCTTTGAGTAGAGACCCAACGAGCTTTACTTTGAATCAGTGAATAGACTTTGCACTATCTGCTTTGAAAGACCAGAGGGAGGCCTTCTATGGTTATTTTCTTGTTCTGAGCTGTGTTTCAAAATCACTGTGGTGAAAAATAAAATAAAAATAAGTAGTTGCCAATAACTAAAGTGTTAATGTGTAATATGAAGATATACTCTAGGTATAAGTAATATTGAGAATAATTATGTCTGTGTTGACATTTCCATTCCAAATGTACTTATGTGTATTGAAGATACTTTTCAATGAGGAACTCTTTCAAAATGAAAAGAGTATGTTTTAATTCTCAAAATAAAGATCAAGAACAGTGACATTCACCAGGTTGCCATTTCAGGACATAGATGTAGTTAATGACATAAGACCAATTTCTTTTATCTAATCTTGGAAACTGCTTGATTTATTGGTGTAACTTTTTTTTCCCCCTAATGGTTTAAACCACTACGCAAAAAGCAGCGAAATTGCAGTCTTTTAATTCCAGTCTATCAGAGTTATAAGTATTTTTATTACTGTGTCAGGGAAGGAGCCGGTTAGGCAATGAGAAGTAGCAGTGACTGTCACGAACATCTGGGAACAGCTTGGGTGATGAAAAGTCATTCATACTCCAAGAAAATAAGTGCTGCATGCTACAGTGAGCCAAATGCCAAGATACTACGTCTCGCTCTGAATCATGGATATACGGCTTACTATAATCAGGTATTTCCTCTACTCTTCCCATCCTATTGTTTTCCCTACTCCTTCCCACCCCCACAGACAAAAAGACATTCTGCTGGCTGCTAAGAAGTAAGAAAGTCTTCCACCCATTTCCAACTATATATACTGAATTAAAATCTTCATCATGACCAAAAACATCATTAATTCACTAATAATAGAGAATCTCAGTATCCAGATTTACATGGAGACCTTTCAAAGTTATTAGGTCGAAACCATTTAGTCTTTCATCTGGACTCATGATATGCAGCTCAAATTTCAGAAAAACAATCTATGCCAAAAAGAGATGACTTAATTAGGGCCAGGAGAAACTATATAGCTTGCAACCAAACCCTCGTGAAAAGACCTGACTGAGCTTAATTGAAAATTTGAGGATCATCTTTCTTCATTTGGATGACACATTCAAGTCTACTGTGTTGTATTACTCTATAAAACCTAATAGGCAACGTTATATAAGAGTTTATTATTCTAAACTGAAATTTGCTATTTTTCACTGAAGAAAAAGGAAAACATGCAAATCATTCCCTTCAGGTAATTTTCAGCCCCTGCAATTCAATTGGAATAGATTTGGAAATTTTACAGACTGTGAGTCCTAACTTTTTTCTGACATGCCAATGTATCAGAGAGGGTATCTCAAAACAAAAGAAAATTTTATTCTAGTCTAAAAAGCAAAAGAAAATTTTATTCCAGTCTAAAAAGCAAACTAAATAATATACTACTTTTGTATTTTAAGGAAAGCTGGTATTGTTACTTATTTTGATCAAACATTGAAATACCAAGAATCACTATTAAAAAGTTCAACCTTCATTTGACTTCAAATTCTAAACATTTTGTGCACTCAAAACTATATTTTAAAGCATAGTACCCAGTAGCAGGAATACTGTATCTCATGTATGATCATTACAAAAAAGGATCAAGTGCTCATTATGTAAATTATAGAATAATAAAGTAAATATTAATATCAAAATTAAAAAATGACTTCCTTGGCTTTATAAAATACCTTCTAAAATTGAAATACTGGTATACAAATGAAACAAATTATTAGAGTGATTTGAACAAAGAAACATATTTCCAGAGCATAGTGCAGTGAAAAGATCAGTCTGCATGGCTGAAGACCGTCCTGGCTCCATGGATTGCTAGCTGTGTAGTTTTCAATAGTTTCACCCAGTTCACATCTGTAAAATGATGACAGGACCTTCTAAGTACTATAATTATACAACATTAAACTTTGGTAAAGCAAACAGAAGCAGCAGGACTTCACATACACAATGGTGAAAAGTGAATTTATGTGTTTTGCTGGGATTGGGAGTTCATCCTCATCTCCTTTACAATGGGTCATTTGTGAAAGTTAATAAGTTGTAATTTGATTTCTGCTTCTGTTATTCAACCAATAAAGCTCTTGCTGAAGTCACCAAAGGTCTCATCAATAAACTCAATGGATGTGTTTAATTTTCACCTCTCTGACCCCTCAGTCATTTCTGACACTGGTGACCACTTACTAATTGTAAATTTATATTTATTTCTGTGATTATTAGGTTGACATGTATCTTTCCCACTAGATTGTGAATTCTAAGGTTTTTGCTCACCATCATTTCTCTAATGCCTAGCACATAGGCATTATAGGTACATAGGGCATAGGTTCTCAAAATTATTTAAATGAATAAATTATATATATTTATAAACATGGTAAATTTTTAAGTCCATAATATCATTATCTATGATGCTTCTTCTAGAATTGTTTTAATAGGAAAAAAAAATAGGAGTGATGAAGAGGAAAGAGAAGATGCATCTACTCCTATTATTTTATCTCCTCAGATCATCTGGTTAAAGTCTAGGCAATATCCCAAAGTTACAATGACTTGATAGTAACAGTTGCTTCTATTTCTAGAGCACTTTTCTTCCCAGGGGCTCCTATCATTTGCAGACAGATCTCGCTGTCACTTTAGGGTGATTCTTCTAAGAAACTATGCTTTTAACCAAGCCTAGTAAGTTTTCTATGAGAAGCTTCCAGGTCTTACTCCAAATCCCCTGTTCTTTTTATGATCATCTCGCTTTCTTAACACAACCCCAAGATATCAAGGGCAATAAAAATAGCCATGTTTTTGTATGAACTCTGAGGACCCCTTTTGGAATGGTTGTTTTTAGCTGACATTTACTGAGCACTTACTTTGTGCTAGTCCTGGAGCTAAGCGCTGCATATACATTACCTTGTTTAATCAAAATCTTCAGCTGGCCCCTATCCCTTATTATGGCAGTCAATGAAGAACTTGTCTTTGAGGATCCAGCAGGAGCCTGCTGTGATTACCAGCTGGCGGCTAAGGTAACATGGCCACTCCACTGGACAGGGAAGGAGGTCTTCTGCCTCACCTCCAAGCAGGTGAAGGTTCAGCCCCTGAGCCCCCACCTCATGCCGCTTACCCTCCTGACTCAGCAGGGGCAGTGTAGGCAACACCTGCCTGCCCAGGTTCTGCAGGGAAGGGATGATGGCGTCCAACATCTGCACTCCCCAGTCAGTTCTTGCTGGGTCCGCAGCAGGTCTCTTTTCTTCCTTCTTTATATGGAATTTGTACAAAAGTGATTTTTTCCACCCTCCAGTCCCCTCGCCCTGGAGCTTCGGATGATATTTAAATCTAAAAATTATCGAACCTTGCAAATTTTTTTCTTAACGTTTTTTCTCGCTGTCCCTCCCCTCCCAGCTTTGGCTCTCCCTCGGCAGCTTCCACTGCAGAAAACTCGAGAGCTGAACGGCACCAGAATCAGTATGCAAACCCAAGTCGTCGGCAACACAAGGAGACTCAGTGAGAGAGTGAGCCGGAGCCACGAGCAGGGGAGGGAGAGTACGCCAGCCTAGAGGAAGGCGGGGCGCGTTGCTAGGATGCTACAAAGGGTCCCTCCGTTGCTTGGACACCAAAGAAGGCCATTGGCCCCACCCCCTAAGATGGGCCCCAGGTGGTCCGGGTGATTTCCAGAGCTCCAGACGGCGAGGTTGGGAAGCAACTTAATGTTTTTTAACTTTGTTTTTTCTTTCTCCTCTTACTCCGGGCAGCGAAGAGATTTGGTCACTTTTGTAATCACTCTGTACAAATCTGGGCACACTCTTCGCCCCTAGGGATGGACATAGGAATTTTCGGATCTGTATGAGGGTTTGAGTTTAAGCTGGAATTTGTCCGGTGTGGCTTTTCCTGGGCTCCTCTCCTAGGAAATGGAGGGCCGGAGGGCTGGGAAGGGGGTTGACTTTTTAAAAATTACTGTAATTTTTTTCTCCTTTCTAATACACTTTAGAAATCTCATCCTGCTAAACGGTTTTCATTCACTTCCCTCTGCTGATAATGGATTATCGCAAAGTGAACACACATGTAAACCCCACCCAGATCAAGAATTAGAACTCTACCAGTACCACAGAAATGCACATCATTCCCCCTCCAGGCATTATGCCAAAAAAATACTAAAAATTTGTTTTGCCTGTATTTGAACTTTTGGAATCATATATGTATTCTTTTGTGTGTGACTCTGTCACTCAACATCATGGTTTTAAGATTCCTCCATGGTTTCTGTACTAGCGATTTGTTCATTTTCACCATCACGTATTATTCCTTTGTATGACGATGGCACAATTTATTTATCCATTTCATTACTGAGAGTACATTGGAGCTGTTTCCATTTGGGGCTATTAGGAATAATGTTGCTGCAAACATTCTTGAACAAAACGTTTGATGCACATATGTACTCATTTCTGATGTGTATATAACTCAAAGTAGATTTTAGCAGATAATGCCAAAAGTGGTTGGCAGATTTCCAAAGTGATGAGTTGTCACAATGATGGTGGGAGGGAGGATCATCTGTCACTTAGTTGGACAGAAATCAGGATGCTCAATGTCCTGCAATGTACAGAACAGTTCTACGCAGTGAAGACTGTTCTACATTCTGTTCCATTTATAAACATCTCATCAGACTTTCTTGTGAGCTTCTTGTGAGCCTAGAAAAAAATCTACTTTATGTATAAATACAAAGAATTTTTTGCTCAAATTCAATATCACTTAACTTCCCAAGAATTCAAGTCCAAGTAAATTGGGGGAAGATTATGCTTTTTTTTTTTTTTCCAGGATTTAAGAATTCTTCTTCACTACTTAGGAACACTTATCATCACTATCAGTGAGCTGTTGGTAACTGAGTAGTCAACACATCTGACCTAGGCTGCATTTGTAGCCGTTACATTCATTGTGATTCTTCCTATAGGTATACGCATGTAGTTACTTCATTTCTCTTTCAGTATAGTCATATCTGTACATATACATGTTAAAATAGGTATTATTTTACTGACCTTTAATTTATCTATTATACTATGACTTTAGACTTATGACTTTAAATTCATTTTTAAATATTAGGGTAGATAAACTAGATTATCCATAAACCTCATTTCAGGATAATAACAAAACATTACAAAATATGTGTTATTAAAAAAAAAACATTGTGTCTAATAGGACTGAGAACCTGTTTGCTAAAACATGGCAAGGTCTACGACTCAGCCTCTTTCTCTGTCTTGTCTACTAAGCGGTCAGAACT
>NW_006494614.1:55193199-55201176 GCF_000325575.1 Pteropus alecto | reverse complement strand
CAGTCAGTTCTTGCTGGGACCGCAGCAGGTCTCTTTTCTTCCTTCTTTATATGGAACTTGTACAAAAGTGATTTTTTCCACCCTCCAGTCCCCTCGCCCTGGAGCTTCGGATGATACTTAAATCTAAAAATTAACCTTGCAAATTTTTTTCTTAACGTTTTTTCTCGCTGTCCCTCCCCTCCCAGCTTTGGCTCTCCCTTAGCAGCTTCCACTGCAGAAAACTCGAGAGCTGAACGGCACCAGAATCAGTATGCAAACCCAAGCCGTCCGCAACACAAGGAGACTCAGTGAGAGAGTGAGCCGGAGCCACGAGCAGGGGAGGGAGAGTACGCCAGCCTAGAGGAAGGCGGGGCGCGTTGCTAGGATGCTACAAAGGGTCCCTCCGTTGCTTGGACACCAAAGAAGGCCATTGGCCCCACCCCCTAAGATGGGCCCCAGGTGGTCCGGGTGATTTCCAGAGCTCCAGACGGCGAGGTTGGGAAGCAACTTAATGTTTTTTAACTTTGTTTTTTCTTTCTCCTCTTACTCCGGGCAGCGAAGAGATTTGGTCACTTTTGTAATCACTCTGTACAAATCTGGGCACACTCTTCGCCCCTAGGGATGGACATAGGAATTTTCGGATCTGTATGAGGGTTTGAGTTTAAGCTGGAATTTGTCCGGTGTGGCTTTTCCTGGGCTCCTCTCCTAGGAAATGGAGGGCCGGAGGGCTGGGAAGGGGGTTGACTTTTTAAAAATTACTGTAATTTTTTTCTCCTTTCTAATACACTTTAGAAATCTCATCCTGCTAAACGGTTTTCATTCACTTCCCTCTGCTGATAATGGATTATCGCAAAGTGAACACACATGTAAACCCCACCCAGATCAAGAATTAGAACTCTACCAGTACCACAGAAATGCACATCATTCCCCCTCCAGGCATTATGCCAAAAAAATACTAAAAATTTGTTTTGCCTGTATTTGAACTTTTGGAATCATATATGTATTCTTTTGTGTGTGACTCTGTCACTCAACATCATGGTTTTAAGATTCCTCCATGGTTTCTGTACTAGCGATTTGTTCATTTTCACCGTCACATATTATTCCTTTGTATGACTATGGCACAATTTATTTATCCATTTCATTACTGAGAGTACATTGGAGTTGTTTCCATTTGGGGCTATTAGGAATAATGTTGCTGCAAACATTCTTGAACAAAACGTTTGATGCACATATGTACTCATTTCTGATGTGTATATAACTCAAAGTAGATTTTAGCAGATAATGCCAAAAGTGGTTGGCAGATTTCCAAAGTGATGAGTTGTCACAATGATGGTGGGAGGGAGGATCATCTGTCACTTAGTTGGACAGAAATCAGGATGCTCAATGTCCTGCAATGTACAGAACAGTTCTACGCAGTGAAGACTGTTCTACATTCTGTTCCATTTATAAACATCTCATCAGACTTTCTTGTGAGCTTCTTGTGAGCCTAGAAAAAAATCTACTTTATGTATAAATATAAAGAATTTTTTGCTCAAATTCAATATCACTTAACTCCCCAAGAATTCAAGTCCAAGTAAATTGGGGGAAGATTATGCTTTTTTTTTTTTTCCCAGGATTTAAGAATTCTTCTTCACTACTTAGGAACACTTATCATCACTATCAGTGAGCTGTTGGTAACTGAGTAGTCAACACATCTGACCCAGGCTGCATTTGTAGCCGTTACATTCATTGTGATTCTTCCTATAGGTATACGCATGTAGTTACTTCATTTCTCTTTCAGTATAGTCATATCTGTACATATACATGTTAAAATAGGTATTATTTTACTGACCTTTAATTTATCTATTATATTATGACTTTAGACTTATGACTTTAAATTCATTTTTAAATATTAGGGTAGATAAACTAGATTATCCATAAACCTCATTTCAGGATAATAACAAAACATTACAAAATATGTGTTATTAAAAAAAAAACATTGTGTCTAATAGGACTGAGAACCTGTTTGCTAAAACATGGCAAGGTCTACGACTCAGCCTCTTTCTGTCTTGTCTACTAAGCGGTCAGAACTAAGTTTGGGGCCTTTCTTAAGCTAGTTTCTTGGAAAAATAATTTCCTCCCACTCTCCCTTTAACTGCCTGCCTTTGTCCTCTGGTCTATTGATGATGCTTTGAAGCACCTGTTCTTGCAGAGAAGGCTGTCTTAAATCCTTTAGGCAGAGAGTCAGTAGGCAGAGAATATTGCTGAATGGATCAGCAACAAGCAATGGGCAAACTCTTTTGTGACACTGTCTTAACAACTGCCGAGCCAGCTAATTTTTAGTGGCAATATCGGCATTATTGTTCTATCTTAAGATAATCATGGAATTATAAAAACAAATTAGTTTCTTAGAATAATAGATGAGATTTTGAGTTAAACATTGTGATGACACTTTTAGTCTCTAGAAAAACTGTCTTCAGTTTCAGAAGATGGTTATGAATGACCGTTATTAGTGAAATATAGATGGCCAAAGGAGGATATACAAATAATAAAGACAAAGACCTTTCTTTCAAGGTCTTCTTTTCCTTTTGTCAAAAGTCTCTTGATAAAAGAGGCTTTAGAGATACACATTACTCTGTGTTTACTAGCAACTTCCAATGAGCTATAAACATTATATGTCCTGAAAATACATACCCTTTGTCAATAGCAAAGCTAAGGCGAACCATGCAATTCCACTGCTAAGCATTTGCTCTTTGGATATACCTGAATGATACATACAAATAATATACATATATGTAACACTGTAATGCTAAATCTTAGAATTGACCTAAAATAATCATCATAGGGAAGAAGTTAAATTATAAAGCTGTACTTTGGAATACATTTTTAAGAGTTTGATTGAAAGAAAGCTGTACATTTATGTGCTTATACTTTAAAAGTTTCAATATATATTAAATGAAAACCTGTTGCAGAATAGTACTATAATATGATCCTACTTATTTCAAATATACACCTATATGTAAATATACATGCAAATTCATATGTATATTTGTAAATACATAGAATATTTAAGAAAAGATACACAAAAAAATATTAGCAGTGGTTGTTTTTAGATAGTGTGAAATTGTGTGTGGAGGTGAAAGGAGTTCAGAGAACTTTTATGTTCACTTTTTTCTTTTATTTTCTGTTAACCAAGAGCATGGATTACTTTAATAATATTTTAAAGACAATTTACCAAAGAAAAAGAGACAGAGAAAGAGGTACAGGCCATCTCTTGGTTCGCTGACCCAATGCAGCCAGTCTCCCTCCACCATTGATCAGATCACTTATTTCAGATGAGCACGTAATGAAACAGTTGGCTTGTGATTAGGAAACCAGTCTCGTTTGAAATATTCAACCAAATAGTAGAATTGCTCAGCACTGTGAGATGCTTACACTATGAGAGGTACTTGGGAACTGAGACAGACTGAAAATATACCAGATGCATATCTTCAATCTTGTGCTTGCTTAAGGGTTTACGCAGAAGTGGACTTATGGTTTTGCTCCATGCCAACTCAGCTAAGATAGAACTACATTTCCCAGAATCTCCTCCCTGATTCTAAGTTAGGGTTAATTAAAAGAGAAATTTGTGTGAGATTTGGAAGGCAGAAGTAAAGCACAACATTTTTATGCTCTGAAGATCACTGCAGGGTCAGACACTGATCTGCGGGCTCACCGTGTATGCACGTGCCAGCCGCCTGGCCTATAGTTCTCTAGCTCTCACCAGATCTCCTTCTCAGCTTCTCTGAGCCCTCTACTAAATGCATGTTCAACACAGTGGCCAAAGGCGCCACCTTGTCCTGCAGGCCACTCACATCACTGAATCTGGATGCAGTGAGAGATAGATGCAGGTTCTAATTTATCCTCACAGATTCTAGTTGTCTTTGTGGGTTCCAGCTTGTCTTCACCAGTTCCAGTCTTTCCTTAATCGCCCTCATTTTGTCACCATCTTTCCTTCCTGTCGGCCCTGATGACTTTAAACCCAGCACCAGACAGAGGCCAACACCAGACATAGACTGTGAACCAGCTCCTACAATCAATAACGGCTAATGCCCATAATAAATCCTGTATTCTCTATCATTCATAGGAGTTTTGCCTTCTGAAGCCTAACTGATACAGGCCTGGTGGTTAAAACGGAAGTATTTAAATTTAAGTTATTCTCTTGCAGCTATATACTTAGACTTGAATTCATATAAATTAAGTACTTGTGCACTGCAACTCTATTGTAAAGATATGTTCACTCTGATGTTAGAGGTAGGAAGACTATGTAATAGGAGTAACAGGGGAGGAAGATTACTTCTGAGATGACTGATCTGAATACTAAACAAAGAGGTTTGGGCTTTATTTGGAAGGTATAGATGGTTCTCAAAGGCCTTGGAATAAGAGGATAATCTGATCACTCACAGGCTATTATATTCTTCAGTATTGTATTAAAATGGGGTTTGTATTTTGTTACATGGTAAAAAGAATCCATATGTGAGATAGCAACTATAATCAGAAATTTCTGAGAGAGATGAGGGAAAGCTACTAAATAACTAAAAGGATAAGTGCTAGCTAGCCATGGGAAGGCTGGATACAGGATGATGAATGTCCTTGAGAGTGAAAGCTGATCATAAACTTTTCATGGATGAAACAGCAAAGATGCAACATAATATAAGAAAGGTAACTTAACAAATGTGACAAATGAGAATACTTTGAGATTAAGCTATGGAATGATCTCTCAAGGAAAAAATATAGAAAAACTCATCAAGTCAGACTATTTAAAAATAGACCATTTCAAGTAATAGATAGCACTGTCATTATCCTGCCTGGATTATCTGTAGCATAGAAGTCATACAATAGGACTTTTCCATGTTTAATAGATGAGACCTCAATGAATAATAAATATGATAATGATACTCATGTATGGATAACTATTTATGAATAGAAAGTTAATATTTGTTACATACTCATCTGACCTGCCCTGTTTGTAAACATTTTACACCATTTTTCCCTTTTACATATGATGAAATGAAAAATTTGGCACTTGAAGACCTGAATTCACATCTGATGTTAGCATAAATAATTTGTATGACTGAAAAAATATTAATATTTCTAAGCCTTAATTTTTATTGATAAAATAACAATAAAGATGATAAATACTAATAGAGAAAATTCCAGTATACTTAAGCAATGGGAAAAGTTAAAATGAGAAAGTATTTTGGCTTCCAAAAATTCTAAACTTACAGTTACTTTTCCAATTTTACCATTATATTACACCATTCAGCATTGGCAAAATGAAATGCATATTCTACAGACAAATGCCTCTTGACTATTTTTGGGGGTTATACTTATCAGAAAGGTAGATAGATGACTTTAGGCAATATGTGATAAGTTGGTCAGCAAAGTCACCTCATACAATACACAAAAATTAACTTAAAATGGATCAAAGAGCTAAATCTAAAAGTAAAAACTATAACACCCAAAATAAAACATAAAGGAAAACTCGTGATTTGGGGGTTAAGTAAATATTTCTTGGGACACAAAAAGCATGAATCATAAAAGTTAAAAATTTGATAAATGGGATTTTATCAAAATTTAAAGCTTTTAAACAGACACCATTAAGAAATGAAGGAAAGACACAACAGTAAAAATATTCACAATACAAATATCTGAATATATATATTTTCAATCTTCCTAAAACAATAATAAGACAGCTCAATTTTTAAAAGGGGCAAAATATTTGAACATACATTTTACAAAAGAAGATATACAAATGGCCAGAAAGCAGATGAAAAGATTCTCAACATAACTGATTATTAAGGAAACACATATTAAAACCACAAGAGATACCACTACAACATTACAATAGCTCTAGTTAAAAAGAATGACATATCAAGTGTTGGTGAATACATGAAGCAATTAGAACTTATATTCTGCAGGTGAGACTGTAAAGTGGTTCAATGTACTTTGAAAAACTGGCAGTTTCTTACAAAGCTAAAAATACTCATCTATTCCAGTTCTAAGTATTCAACTGAGAAAAATAAAAACAAAATGTTCACACAAAGCGTTATACACAAATATTCAGAAAGGCTTTATTCACAATAGACAAAATATGAAATGACCCATGTGTCCAAATCGTAAATGGATAAACAACAGGTAGTATATCCACACAATGTAACACTATTCAGTAATGGAAATGAATGAACTTACTGATACAGGTAATAATATGGATGAACATCAAAATCATTATATGGACAGACAGAAACTAGATACAAAGAATGCATATTGTGTGACTCCATTTATAAAAAAATTTTTTAAATGCAAACTAATTTAGAGTGACTCAGGCAATCAATGATTGGCTGGGGCCAGGATCAAAAGAAGAGGGTGAGAGAGAATTCTGTATCTTGAGTGTGGTGGTATTTTTATAGGGTATACCACTGTCAAAACTCATCAAAGTGTACTTTTTAAATGGGTGCAATTTTTACATAAAATATATCTCAATGAGAATTTTTCAGAAAGTAACCCAGAGTTCTGGAGGAAGTAATCTTATATAAATAAGTCATAAGTAAACTAAAAAATGAAGAATTAATTGGCGAATTTTAACAGTAGACTGAAAACAGCATGTGTCAGGATTAATGAACTTGTAGAAATTTTCCAATTGAACCTCAAAGAGGAAGATGGGTTAAAAGAACCTAACAGAGTAAGAGAAATATGAGACAAATGAAGTTCTAGGGAATGGAGGGAAGACAGAATAAGAAAGATGCAGTCATTTGAGAAACAGTGACTAGAAAAGTTACCAAACTGATGAAAGACAATAACCATTGCTAAATATTCTGAATACAAACAAAGAGACTAAAACTAAAGGGGTGGCAAAAACTATACCATGCTAACACCCATCAATTGAAAACTGGAGTTTTATTAACATCAGACACATTACATTTCAGAGCAAAGAATGTTACTAGTGATAGAGTGTCATTTCATAATTAAAAAGGGTCAATTCATGAAAGAGAAAACATAAAAATCTGAATTATTGCATCTTAATTATTCTACCATTCTATTTATGCTCTTAATAACAGAGCTTCAAAATACATGAAGCAAAAACTGATAAATTGGGGATTACCAGTTTTCAATAATCTTAATGTAAAGACATATCTGTAGCTTATTATTTTTATATAAACTTTTAATTCATCATTTAAGATACAATAATAAAAATAATTTTAAAAATACATAACACATCACAACCACTAGGGATTTATTCCAGGAATAAAAGGATATTCTAAAATTTAAAAATTCTATTGGTGCAATTCACATTAACAGAATGAAAAAATGGGGAAAAGCACAGTCATCTCAATAGATAAAGCACATTTAATAAAACATGAATTCTTGATTTAAGGAAAGAAATCCTCAACAAAGTAGAAGTGGAAGGCAAGTTCCTTGATCTTAAAAAGGTTATCTAGTAATAAAACCTTAAGCTACACCATTCTCAATGGCAAAATTGTCAAAACTTTCTCCCCAAGGTCAAAAACAAGATGAGAATGTCCACTACTGCAGTTTTAATTCACCATTGTGCTGGAGGGCCTAGACAGTGCTATAAGACTAGAAAGAGAAATAAAATATATGAGATTGGTAATAAAAAGTAAAACAGATTTTGTTTAAAAATTATATGGTTGTGAAGAGAAAATCTGAAAAGATATCAACTATTTGAACCAATAAATAAATTTAGCAACAAGCTCTTTAGATAAAAGGCTGACATATTAAAAAGTCATATTTCTATATACTAGCAAGAAATGATCAAAACAAAATTTTTAAAAATATCACATAGTAGAATCAAAAAATCAAATATCTAGGAACAAATTTAAGATAAGTTCTATAAGGCTAATATTGACTAGTACAAAATATTGTGAGTTTGTACTATAAAGAAAAAATAAAGATAACCTAAATGGAGAACTATATCATGTTTATGAATCAAAAGACTAAATATTGATAAAATATCAATTT
>NW_006494614.1:55159783-55193132 GCF_000325575.1 Pteropus alecto | reverse complement strand
CCTGAACCTTAAATTTATACAGAAATGCAAAAAACCTAAAATAGTCAAAACAATTGTAAAAAAGAATAAAGTTGGAGTATTTATACCATCAGAGTTCAAGACCTGCTATAGTAATTAAGACAGTGGAGTGTTGGTGCAAGGATAGACAAATAGACCAATGGAACAAAACAGAGTCCAGAAAAACATCCCTACTTATAAAGTCACTTGGTTTATGACAAAAGTATCACTACAATTCAGCAGGGAAATAATAGTCTTTTTCATTAAATGGTGCTTTGACAACTGCATATTCCTATGGGAAAAACAATAAGCCCTACCTCACATCAAACCCAAAAATTAGTTCAAGGTGGATCATATATCAAAATGTGAAAGCTAAAAAAATAAAGCTCTAAAAGAAAACATTAGAGAGTAACTTCACAACTTTGAGGTAGGCAAAGATTTCTTGAACATAACAGAAAAAGCACTAACCTTAAAAGACAAAGCTGATGATTTGACTTCATTAAAATTAAAAATTTCTATTACCAAAACCCATCAATAAGAAATCAAATAGGCAAATCGCAAACTGGGAGAATATGTCTATTGGCAATACATATATCTGATAAAGGATTATATCTATAATATATAAAGAACAAAGATCAATAATAAAAAAATGTTTTTAAAATGGGCAAAATACTAGAACAGGCCCTTCTCAAAAAAGGAAGCTAAACATACCATACGATGCAGCAATTCCACTCCTAAGTATATCCTCCCCTAAATAACATATCAAGTGCATATGTCTGTAAAAACTTATACAAGAATGTTTATAGAAGCTTTATTCCTAAAAACCAGAAACTGGCAACAATCTAAAATATCCATTAATAGTGAATGGATAAACAAATTATGGTATATTTATACAATGGAACATGACACGACAATAAAAAGAGGAAGAAACTACTGATATGCGCAACACAGATAAATCTCCAAAATATTATGATGAGCAAAAGAAGAGAAATGCAAGAGTACAAACTATACATTACATTTATACGAAGCTGAAGAACCAGCAAACTAATTTATGTGTTAGAAGTCAGAAAACTTACCTTTAGGATGTCAACTGGGAGGTAACACAGAGTTTGCCTGGGGTGTATCTTGTATCTTGTTCTGTATCTTGATGTGGGTGGTAGCTATAGAAGTATATACATCTATAAAAAAAAATACAGACATGCTTAAGATTTATTTTACCATGTGCAAATTAAACTCTAATTTTTAAAAAGTATTGGTCAGGGTGCACATATTATTTGACACGTTGCATGCACAGGCTTTATGCAGCATACTCTTTGGTATCAGGGCACTTGAAAATTAAACCTTCTTACTCCTATCTAGGTTCACAAATAAACAGACTGACTAAGAGCTTAGGTTTGAGAGTCAATCCTTCAACAAACATTTCTTGAGTGCCTTATTGTATGCCAGGCTGTGTTCTACTCAGTGGGATAATAAACAGTAAATAACACAGCCAAGACCCTGCCCTCACAAAGATCATACATAGCCTAGTGGAAGATACAGAAAACAAAATATAAATAATGTAATAGTAGTTACTACAAAGAAAAATAAGGCAGGACAATTGGACACAAAGAGAAGAGGCTACTTTAGAAAGGCTTCTCTAAGACATCTGAATGATGTAAAGAAGCCAGCAAACTAAACCGTAGGCCTTTAATTTTCTATTCTGGAAAGCTTGGATAAGCTACTCAACTTTTCTGAGTCTTAGTTTCATCATTAGTAAAATGGAGTTCATAATAACTCCAGGATGTATTAAGGACTGAATGAGATAACATGTAAAGTGCTAACACAGAATCTGACGTATCATAAGGACACAATAAATAATAATTTCTTAAATCATAAAATGAAATGCAAACAGAATGAATACATCAGGACTATAGGGTATGAGCTTTTTCTTATTCTTCTACATATACAATGTAGGTGTTCCATAAACATTTGGGGTTTACAGTATTTGAATCTAACACCTGTTTTGCAGTGAGTCTGTTCCAATACAGCTCTAGCACAGAAAAAGAAGGGATTAGAAAATGGGAAAGCCAGAGAACAAGAACTGGCTAAGAAAAGCAGTGGGATAGAATCAGAGTAGTTATTCTAAACAGACAGCTCACTTTTCCAAGTTCAAGTCATCATAGGATACAAAATTGAGATGACAAAATTATCCTTCAATAGTGCAGGAGAAATAGATGTCCTCAGGAAAAAAAAAAAAAAAACCTGAAATTCGTAACCAGCAGATCTGCCCTACGAAAAAATGCTAAAAGAAGTTCTTCAAGAAGGAAAATGATATAGGTCAGAAATTCAGTGTATTGGATAATTATAGCATATGGATAAGTGAAATGAATGACAGCAATGCCATAAAGGATGGGACAAAGGAACTGAGGATTCTCTAAGTTACCTGCACTACATGGGAAATAAAAGTGTTATTTGAAGGTGAACTTATATTAGTTAAAAATGTATATTGTTTGCTCAAATTTTTCTGTAAATCTAAAATTGTTCTAAAATAAAGCCTATTAATAATAAAAAAATTGAGATGAGCCAGATAACAAGCTAAACAATTAAATAGCCATGGTTGAATCTAAACTTCTGCATACATATTTCACACCTTTGTTCATCCTGCTTCCTCCACCTGGAATACTCTCCCTCTCTCCATCCCCAGCCCACTACCTCCAATTCCCAGAAGGCACTGTGCTTTCTCAAGCTTCTATACCTCTCTAGTGGTTCTTTCTTAAATCGGAAGTCCCCTCCTAATTTCTATCATGTCCTTGTGCTCCAGCCTCAGCTATTGTTAGGAAATCTTGGCCTCCCTATCTGTACGGGGAGTTTAGGTTTCCCTCATCTGGGCTCACATTTCTCATCTCCAATAGAAACTGAATATTTCTTGAATGATTGTTATGCAAAAGCACTTTGTAGACAGGCTTTTGAAAGTTTCTCCAAGATTCATATCACACTATCTATATGTTAAATCACCATCTGGTGGTGAAAGAAGATTACATCACCAAGATGTGCTTCAATACTGTTTTCAGAGAGCTTTAAAAGGTCCTGTTAGATGAAAAAGAAATGATGACTTGTATGTAGATATAGCTACTGCCAAAAACCAGTTTTTCCTGAGGAAACGTTTCCTGCTCTTTTACCTACTCATATTTTCATCACTTTCCTCCCCATTTCCTCCCATCCTTACTCCTAAATGCATTTCTCCAGCATTTCAACTCATCCATTGAAAATACAATTCTGGTTGTCATTTGTTTTGTTTTGGCTGCCCTAAGAGCATCTAGATTTCCTTTCTGAACTTACACATCCAGACAGTGTGTAATCTTGATGGGGCACTAATTTCTGGTGACCATATTCCATTACTGAGCTGAAGAAAACAGATCCTTGCCCTCCATAGCTCAGCAGCACCAGGGGCCACACATGTGACCCAATTTCAGTTATCTGATACTCTTTCTTGGGCCCAGATTGTTTAGCCAGTGACATAGGAATAGGGGCCACACATGTGACCCAATTTCAGTTATCTGATTAATACTCTTTCTTGGGCCCAGATGGTTTAGCCAGTGACATAGGAATAGGAAAGTCTGGAATATATGCACGGCAGGGATGGTGTGCTTTCCTCACTATCCTGCTTTATAGCGATTGCCAGGGTTCCTAATGCCCAGTCCTCCACAATCCCCTTGAATCCTGCCCATTTCTAAGTCTGATTCTCCCAGCTCCCATCACTCTGTGAGCTTCCTAATACTCTTCCAGAAACTCTCTTCTCCTTAAGTTAGCCCAACTCACCATCCTGGGTCTTGTCTGCTTACAAGTTAGACTAGAGTAGAGGCAAAAAATGAGGCTACCCATCCTCCCACTGCATTACCAGAGAATAAACTTGAGGATTAAAGAGAAACACTTAAATTCTATCTTTAGTCAGGCGGTTTAAGCAGCCACGTGCAGTCAATGTGAGGGTCCTTTGAAATGAAAAACAGAAAAAGAAAAGGGCAAATGTCAATAGGAAGATTAGACATTTCCAGTGTAGATTAGATTGGGTAGTCCTAGGATGAAAATTAATCCTCATAATAGCACACCAATTTGAGGTATTTTAGGAGAAAAGCAGCTGCAGCTGGGAAGCACTCAACAGACTCCTCTGCTCTCCTCCACTTTACAGAACCTCTCTGCATACAGAGACAAATGGAAGGGTGGAGGGAAGCAGAAAGAATGCATGTATACATCCAGTGAGTATATCATACAAGAGGATGAGACCCAAAAGAAACTAAGGGCTAAAACTTCTTAATTCTGTGGGCTGAAGAGTGTCTTGTCCAAAAGACAAAGAAACATGGAGAATCTCTCCTATATAGGAGAGATTCACCTGGTTGCTTATGCAGTGAGGGGCTCCTCTACTCTTGTGAAAGGAAGGGAAAGTTAACTAGACCAAAAGCCAAATGCCTGCTCCCTGCCTATAGACTCTATATGACTTTGAAACACTCATAAAAACAGCTTGAAGTTCTATAATGGTCTAGTGTGTATTCAGAGAAAAGAACTTATTTGGAGCAGGAAAACATAAACCTACTACATGGCTGCTAATAGCTTATTAAATTTTTCTTTCATGGATCATGATTTTGGTGTATCTAAAAAGTCATTGCCACATCTAAAGTCCAGATTTTCTGTTATCTTTTAGTTTTATAGTGTTGTGTTTTATATTTAGCTCTATCATCTATTTTAGGTTGATTTTTGTAAAGGGTGTAAGGTCTGCATCTAGATTCATTTTTTTGCATGTGGATGTTCGTTGTACCAGCACGATTTGTTGTAGAGACTATCATTGCTTCACTGTATTGCCTTTGTTCCTTTGTCAAAGATTAGTCGACTGTATTTATGAGGGTCTATTTCTGGGCTCTCTGTTGTTTCACTGATCTCTTTGTCTATTCTTTTGCCAATACTACACTGTCTTGATTATTGTAGCTTTAGAATAAACCTTGAAATTGGGAACTACCAGTCCTCCAACTTGGTTCTTTTACAACATTGAATTGGCTCTTCTAGGTCTTTTAGCCCTCCATATGAAATTTATAATCAGTTTGTTGATATCCACAAAGTAACTTGCTGGAATGTTAATGTGATTGCATTAAATCTTTAGGTCAAGTTAGGAAGAATTGACATCTTGCATCTTCCTATCCATAAACTGAATCTCTCTCCATTTATTTAGTTGATTTCTCTCCTCAGTTTTGTCGTTTTCCTCCTATATTATACATATTTTAGGTTTACACCAAGTATTTCATTTTGGGGGATGCTAATGTAAGTAGTAATGTTTTTAATTTCAAATTCCTCTTGCTCATTGATAGTATATAAGAAAGTGAATGGGTTTTGTATATTAACCTTGTATCATGCAACCTTGCTATAACCATGCAGTAGTTCGTTTTTTTTTTTCGTTGTCAATTCCTTCAGATTTTCTACATAGATGGTAACGTCATCTACAGAGTTTTATTTCTCCCTTCATAGTCAGTATGCCTTTTATTTCTTTTTCTTGTCTTATTGCATTAACTACAATACTGAAAAAGGACTGGCAAGAGGGGATATTCTTGTCTTGTTCCTGATCTTAGAAAGGCTTCTAGTTTCTTACAATTAAGTATGATGTTAGCTGTAGGTTTTCATAGATGTTCTTTAATAAGTTGAGGATGTTCTCCTCTAATCCTAGTTTAATGAAGAGGTTTTATCATAAATGGGTATTGGTTTTGTCAAATGCTTTTTCTGCATCTATTGATACAATCATGTGGTTTTTATCTTTTAGTCTATCAATGTGATGGATTACATTAACTGATTTTCAAATGTTGAACTGGCCTTGCATACCTGGAATAAATCTCACTAGGTTGTAATGTATAATTGTTTTTATACATTGTTGGATTCAATTTGCTAATATTTTGTTGAGAATTTTTGCATCTACATTCATGAAAGATCTTGGCCTTTAATTTCTTTTCTTGTAGTATCTTTTTCTGCTTTTGGTATCTGGGTGATGCTGGTCTCAGAATGAATTAGGAGGTATCACCTCTGCTTCTATCTTCCAGTAGAGACTGCAGATAATCGGTATAATTCCTTCTTCAAATGTTTGGTAGAATTCACTAATAAACTCATCTTAGATATGACACCAATAGCATAAGTGACAAAAGATAAAAAGATAAATTAGACGATACCAAAATTAACAACTGTGCTTCAACTAATACTCTCATCAAGAAAATGAAGACAACCTACAGAATGGTAGAAAATATTTGCAAATCAAATATTTGATTAGGGACTTGTATCCAGAATATATAATGAATGCTTACAAATCAACAATAAAAAGACAAATACCCAACTGAAAACTGGGCAAAGGATTTGAACATTTTTTCCGAAGAACATAAACAAATGGCCAATAAGTGCATGAAAAGATACTCGATATCATTAGTCATTAGAAAATTGCAAATCTAAACCAGAATGAGATACTTTATACTCACTGGAATGGCTACAAGCGAGAGATAATAACTATTGTTGGCAAATATGTGGAGATACTGAAACCCTCATACACTGCTGATGGGAATGTAAAATGGTGCAACTGTTTTGGAAAACAGTTTAGCAGTTCTTCAGAAAGTAAAACAAGAGTTACCATATAGCCTAGTTAACTCCACTCCTAAGTATATACCCCGGAGAAATTAAAGTATATACCCACATAAAAACTTGTGCATGAATCTTCATAGCAGCATTATTTCATAATAGCTTAAAAGTGTAAATAATCCAATGTCCATAACTGATGTATGGACAAAATGGGCATATTCATACATGAAATATTATCAGCAACAAAAAGAAATGGGTACTGATACATGCTATAACATAGATGAATCTTTAAAACCATTATTCTTAAGAAAAGGGAGCCAGCCACAGAAGACTTCATACTGTATGATTCCATTTATACAAAATACCCCCAAAATGCAAGAACATAGAAAGTAGATTAGTAGTTGCCTGGAGCTGGTGGGAGGAGGGTGCTGGGAGCTAGGGATTAACTACTAATGAGTACAGCACTATTTTTAGAGGGGAGAAGAAAATGTTCTAAAATTGTGATGGTTGAACAAACCTGTGAACATACTAAAAAACACTGAATTGTACACTGAATGTGATGGTATGTGAATTATATCTCAACAAAGCTTTTTAAAAAAAAAAGGCAAATACTGAAAACAGGTGTATATACAAAAGTTATGAAAATAGAAGATGCAGAAATGAAAAATTATTTGATCATTCTAACTGGTGGTTAAAAATGAAAATGTCTTACAATTATGGAACTAAGAAGATAGCCATCCTCTCCAACAAAATTACTTTGTCAGTTTTCAATTAATTCTTCATGTATTAATTTTGATAATGCGAGTACAAAAACCACAAAGTAATAAGGTAGAACCCATTAGCGATGTATTTGAAATCTAGTTTTACAAGATATGAATGAATATGTTGTTCCAGGTTCATACACGACAAGTGATGTAGTTAGTTACATTCACAAGACAATGCCCTTATCTTGTACATATATCAAAACTATGAAGATATGAAACATGTATTTGTGTTTGATATTTTCTCAATATTTTAAATTCCAATGAAGTTCCTTACTATCTTTTGTTCAGTAAATTATTCAAAAAGTGACTTAGAAAAATTTTTTTAAATGGACCTGACCTGCACAGATGGTAAATGGTGTTATTTTTCCTAGTATGCTGAATATAGGTATTAGCTAAAGACTATTTCTTGCCTTTTGATATTTTTGACTTATATTCTTGTCTCCTTTGACAAGTCATATTTTTGCCTTTCCTCAATCCAGGCATAATAAAATTATGAAGATGTCTCTTTTGCCTGAACTCTGGGTTTCTTTCACGTTATGGAAGAAATAATGGGAAAAATTGTTTGTTTTGCATTCTCCAAATTTTAACTAACTCAAAACTACTGTGAGTTCTTCAAAAAATCAAATTTAAAAGAAAAAATCTTGACAAATCATGAGTTCAGTCTTCCTAAACTATGCATGAGAAAAACTTGTTAATGTTTCAATGTACCTTAATCCATTCAAGCAACTATAACAAAATACCACAGAATGGGAAACATATAATCAACAGAAAGTTCTTTCTCACAATTTTAGAGGCTGCAAGTCCAAGATCAAGGTGTCAGTGTGGTCAGGTGAGGACCTTCTTCCAGGCTGCAAACTTTTCTATGTATCTTCACATGGTGTAAGGGGCAAGGGAGCTCTCTTTGGCCTCTTAAAGCTATTAATCTCATTCACGAGGGCTCTAATCACCTTCTAATACCATCTCATTGGGCATTAGGATTTCAGTGTATTTTGTGGGTACATACTCATTCAGACCATGGCTAATGACTGTATACATTTCAAGTAAAAAACACTCATGTTCATGGAAAGACTGATAATAACAACTATCTACAAAAAAATATACTTTATAAATTATAGGCCTAGAGAACTGATGCTGTACGTATGTTAGTAGTCTTATAATAATTCATAATAATCTTATAAATCAATTGTGTTATACCTAAATAGTAGATTACAGTCTCCTCCATTCTACGAAAACATCATTGTCTGTAACATCCTAAATCCTCAGCATATTTAGTCTTCTGGAAGAGACATCAGAGAAAAACTGCCCTCAATAAAAAATTGGCTGATCAGATACTGTAACCGCCAGCATGGTAGTAAAACTCCAAGATGGTGATTCCTGGATTCATTTTCCCAAATAAATGACAAATATCTTCTCTAGACAGCTGCACAACCATTCCATCAGGAGACTTTAAACCATTAATTCTTAGGAATCCTCCAGAAGCCAAATCTTTGCAGGAAGACTACTCATCAAGGCCTTCAAGTCAAGCAGATGACAACAGAAAGTGGATGGCTTCTGTGCAAGGTTAAAAAAATAACAAGACTAATTTTCTAATACCTTTGTTCCTTTTCCCTCTTTTGCTTATGATGGTTTGGTACATCTTCGAGATCATCTAATGGTTTCTTAATATGCTCTCACATATTTATCATTTTACTCTTAATACTATATGGTCTTTTTTAGTCACTTCAAGTAACGTGAAACTTTTCAATTTTCTCAGACCATAACTACTCTCTAAACCTACCAAATTCTACTACAAAAAGAAAGATTTAATACTTTTTCCTTTAAATGGAGACCAAGTTTCTCCCAAGGGTCCCTTCTGATAGTTGAATTTCCCTCATATCATTAGCCCTAATCTTCATTCTTTTAAAACTGGAACTTTACTCTAAGTCAACAAAATATGTCTGCTGTAACCATTATAGCACTGTCCCAGAACCATGCTCACCAATGGAGGAAACAAATGCTGGAGCTATTCTCCCTGCACTAGTCATTTTCTCTAAAGATTGTCCAGACTTCTATGGAGGAACTTAACTCCACTGAGAATGTGCCCACCTCAAGAAAACAATTACTGGCTCATTCCTGTTGTGATAAAATACTACTGGTTGGTAATCTAGGTGCCTGGCTTTGCATTCTAGTACAAGAATGATCATTTTGCTTCAATTACATTTTGCTGATGCTTTCTCTGTCCAGTCTTAAAATGCTGTTGTATAGCCACTGTCAAGACACATGATTCAACAACAATCAACCATTGTTAACATGAAGACCTAAGGCTAATGACTATCAATGAATACTTGATACACAATCATAACTCAGTAAAGAGCAATAAAAATCTGAATTGATTACAACTCCAGAAGATAATGGTCTATCCTTCAACTTAAGTTGAAGACCAGAAGAAAACAAAATTGAAAGTACAATTTGCAAAAATGTACAACTTACAAAATGCCATCAGTCTACCCAACTTTGACAATGCAAAAAGTTACCTAAGCTCAAACTTTTGGCACCAGTTCAATCAGATGCGTATGTTTCAAGACCACAAACTGATCTAATGACAATTCTGCACAGGTTTATGTATTCTAAAGATACTGACAATGCCAGTAACTCTCCAGTTTCCGAATTTTCACCAATCTCTGTCAAGACAATCTAAAACTAACTCCAGGCCCCAAACTCCTATATGTACCCTTCCTCTAGAGACACACCACAGTTTTTCCGGTGTTTATACTCCCTTGGTGCAAGGTAATAAACCTAGCTTTGATTTCGTGTGATAATCCTGGTGGTTTTGGTCAATGGGAATCACCAGTATAAATGAGTCAGAGCTCTCTTTTGAATGAGACACAACAGCTTTGTCTTCATATGCAAGATAATGAATCCTATATTCTATATAAAAACACCTAACAACATCACAAGTTTAAAATAAAACCTCATCAGTATTAATCATAGCAATTTTGTAAAACAAATACAAATGTATGAATTTGCAGATATAAAAACTGCCAACCTGTGTTAACTGAAAAGACTTGTAATCTTAAGCAATACTAACTGAAAATTTCTCCATATGTAAAAATGTATATTTGATGTTTTTTCAAAAATTCCCTCAAATTTAATATAATTAAGTTAACTAGTCTAGCAAACCAGTAAAAAAATAAAAGATTATGAATGTAATGGCATTTGGCACACTATGCTTGTGAAAATGCTTTATTTTTAAGTAAAAAAAAAAGTGAATCAGCCAAAACAAAATGTTTTGCCTCTGAATAATATTATCAGCTTAAAAGACAAAAGTCATTAATGAGGAACATATTTTCATTTTTCGATGTTTTTAATTTTTTATAAAGATTTTAATTAAGCTTCAGTCACTAAGCAGTTTTTAAACTTAGGTTTCATGATCCTTTAGACTTCATGCTTTTTTAAACAGTCATTTATCTTCAAAACATGACAAATTTCAGAATCCACTAAAAATTATTTTATTCAAATTATGTTTTCCAAAAGAGAGGGTTCTGTGCTAGCCGTCTTTGAAAGTTTTCATACCTACAAAAGAAAAAAGATATTTATAAGAAAATTAAAATAGAATCATAATTTGCCAAATAGCTTAACGAAAAGCAAACAATTTTACGTCATTTCCAAAAAGCTTAAAAGTTAATCTGAAAGTTTAATGACAAATTTACAAAAAAGATAGCATAGTGATTTAAGTATAACTGGCTTATATCAAAGAGCATAAATCATAATAAATTCTACTAATTGTTTGTCTTCTACAAATCTGAGAGTTAGAAGGAACCTAAGAAAAAAATCAAACCTAACTCCACCTTTATTTCACAGATAAGTAGATGAGAGTAATTTGCTCAAAGTCGTAACAAAACTCAAACCTGATATATTTCAGTGTTAGCCATGCTATATACCATGCTACCAATTCTCAACAAACTCTCTCTATGCATTCCCCACCATTGGGATATCCAAAGTAAAAAGAAATACCCAGAACACAGAAAGAATGGAAAGCTGGGAAAATGTATTTATTAATTTCTCATGTACAGGATGCAATATAAAGCACCTTGATGCCTTATAACATGTTTACTTTATTTTATTTATTTATTTTTTAGCGCCTACAGCGCCTGGTCTTCCTAGGTGGTCTCCTATCCAAGTACTAACCAGACTTGACCCTATAACATGTTTACTTTAGATCAAGACTTCTTAAAACTATGGAAAAAGAAAGCTAAGAAGGGTTGGGCCTGGTAGTACCTGGATGGGAGACCACCTAGGAAGACCAGGTGCTGTAGGCTTAAAAAAAAAAACAGCTATGGAAAAAAGTTTTGATTGGTATTTCAAGCCTCATATGTGGTACTTATTATTCAAAATATAAAAAAATTTACACTCCTTGTGGTCCATAAAACACCCGCAACTGTATTTTTCTGTCTTTATAAATTCAAAATGGCTACTATATAAAAGAATATTTAGGGTAAGAACCATTTTTACTCTGAACTCTACAGTACATACTTTATTATGACATGCAAATGGTAATGTATGCTGATGTCTACAATAAAAGAATATGTTTAAATGTCAAAGAAGAAATACATTCACAGCCAAAAAAATTTATATGGTTACTAAAACCTTTAATATTGGAGATAGAAAATGCCCCATACCATTTCAGAACCACATTTGCTGGAATGAACATTTCCGATGGACTTGGTGTCATCTGGGCCTGAGAGATAGCAAATGATGAAGCAAAATTGTAGAAGTTGTCCAACATCTTTTGTGTGAACTGAAAAGTTAATAATGAACAGATTAGTGGGTTATACTAAATATTCTATTTAGACTTTAATATTTTAAATTGAAAATGTTCCCACATTTAATTCGGTTTTAAGGACTGAGTTCTAACAAAGTCTAATGCTGAAAATTAAGGGAGGTCATAAAATGACATTATGGCACAAAAATCATAACAATCTGCCTTTCGTACTTTCTTTATAATTCTCAAAGAACTTCTGTTATCAACTGTTTTAAGTTCTTAACATATTTATTTTGGAAAAAAAAAGGGAAAAAAATTTTCCTTCAAAATATCTTCTTTTATCTCTATCTCTGTTACCAATTATGCCCATCTCCTCAAATACCACCCTCCTCAAATCAAACTATCTCCTCCTATAAAACAGTAACTATGTCTAAGAAGTCTGTTGCCAGAGAGATAAAACTTAAATATAATAAAAGAACAACTGTTTACTTGCCATGAATTGTAAGGAAGAGAAAGGTAACACTATTCCATTTCCTCTATTTCCTGGCCTGTTTCTTCTTATTGATCCTCAAATGGGCAAATCCACTAATATCCTTCACGACTCCTTGGTAGAAGCTAGAAGTAAACTGATTCATATTTCTTGAGAACCAAATGGGTTTAAGTGCTAACCCCAAAAGTAAACAAACTACTAAAGATAATACTACCTTCTAGTCACTCAAAAAGTCTTCCCAGTATCACTTTCGCAGAAACAGAAAACTAGCCAAAAAGACTCCTGCTGTCTCTTTTCTACATGAGAGGAAATGTCTTATTAGTTTTTGTTTAATAATATTAAGATAATTTAATCCAACAGAACCTACCATGAAGGCACCTGAACTAATATCAGAGTCCTGTAAGATCACTAAAAGATCAGTATGGGGGTGAGAGGGAATCGACAACAACCCTCCACACTAGCAACAAAAATTTTTAAATGTAACTTTAAACGAATCCAATTCAGAATAGAAACAAAGACTATAAAATACCTCAGAAGAATACTGAGACAAACTGATAATAAGATTTCTGGAAAATATTCTAAGACTATTGAGAGAGAAAAGAAAACAAAGGAAGGGACCTATCTACCATGTGCAGCAGATAAAACAAGTTCACTGATCAGAAGAGCTAATGTGATAATGGCAGCAATTCTCCCCAGATTAAACTTATAAATGCAATGTTATTTCAACTAAATTCCAACGACGTTTTTCATGGAACTCAACAAGCTGATACTAAAATTATTCTGAGGAATACCTAAGCCTATTTTGATGATTAGGAGGAGGGATTTTGCCTACCAGATATTAAGACTTTTACTTGCAAAGGGACAGGCAAATAAACTAACTGGAATAAAAGAAAGAGCCCAGAAACAAACCTAAGCATATGTGGCAATGTGACATATAACAAAGATGCTATTATTCAGAGTAAAAAAAAACAACAACTAACTACTCAGTCAATGGAGATAAGATAACTAGTTTTCCATAGGGGAAAAATGAATTTAGATACCGTTCTATACCACATACAAACACAATTCAAGAAGGAAATGTTAAAGCTTTAAGAACTAAGAGCATAACATCACATATCTGGGCAGGAAAGGATTTTTCAAATACAAAAAAAACTCCTCACAAATCATAAAGTAAACAACTGAAAAACCTGTCTACATAAAAATATATTAAGTCTATCTGCAAAGGACACCATAAACTATGTTAAAGGCAAGCAACATGCTAGAAGAATAAATTTGCACCATATATAATAGGATTATTATCCAGAACACATAAAAGTCTCTTCCCAAAAAGATAAAATGAAAAAGTACCAAAAATAACACAATATAAAACTGGGTGAACTATATAAACAGTCAATTCCTATAGAAGAAAATACAAATGCAGACCAAAATGTGAAAAGATGCTCAACTTCACTAGTAGTCAGAAAATATATATCAAAACAACAGATACATTCTAATTTTACCCATCAGGCTGGGCAAAAATTTAAGGTCTGATAAATAAAAGTGAGAATGTATAAACATCTATTGATACAGAAATTAAAAAACCAACTGTGGCTCAAACAATGGCATACTATACAATGAGTAAAACAAACTAGATCTATTCCATGTATCAGCACAGATAAACCTTTAAAATAATGTTGAGTGAACAATAACGGTAAGTAGAAGTTTGTGTAGTATGATAACATTTATATGCATTTTAAATATATACAAAAGAGTAAATTAACGAGAGAAAAACAGAGGAACCAGAGAACAAGGGATCCAATAAAAAGAAATAAATTTCTACAGTAATGGTGAAAGGAAGTAATACCGTGGCACAGGTATGCAACAGCTGAATAATCAGTCCACAGTAGAATGAAAAAAAGAGGAAGAGAGTTCTCAAATGTTTCTAAGACAAATTTTAAATTGCTATATTTAAATACATTAAATGGAAATTTACACTTGGCAGAATTTATGCATAAATTAGAAATGGAAACACGAATCCATGCAAAGGAAAAAATGAAGCATTTACTAACCAGGAAAAATGAAGTTACACAAGAATGTAATCATACCATTACACATGGCTCAGCTCTAAAAATATTTTCCTAATCATAATATTGAAAACTCTGAATATTAATTTAATGAAAATCTATATTGGAAAGGTAGAGAAAGAAAGACGTCCATGTTTATTGGGGAGCAGAGAGCTAAGTCATGTTATGTGCCACGTATTGGTAAGTCAATGGAAAACACCTACAACAGATAAACAGAGAAAAGTTTAAGTTTTTCTGACATGGAAGAAAATACAGAAAAAAAATAGGTAAAAAAAAATAATAATGGGGGAGCAGAATATAAGAAGTATAACAGAGGACTGCTGTTTTACATGTGTGGCTATTTGACTTTTTAAACTATGTACATGTACTACTGGTAAAAAACTAAAATGAAATGAGAGTAAGAATATAAACTAGACAAAAAATAAATCTAGGAAGAAGACACATGAAAGTCTTCATACATATCCCACTATACAGAGAGTTCTACAAAGACAGGTATTATTGCATTTTGTCTACTCATTTTTATCTATTTGTGCTTAGAAAACACCTGACACAGTAGGTACACAATAAATATTTGCAACCTGTACTTTACTGTATACTTAAAATATTTCACAATAAAATGTTTAATAAAAATACATAAGCTTTATAATACTCCTTTCTCCACAGGGGATAAGTTCCAAGACTCCCAGTAGATGCCTGAAGCTGCAGATAGTACCAAATCCCATATATACTATGTTTTTTCCTATACATAAATACTTATGATAAATTTTAATTTATAAATTATGCAATTTCACAGAAAAAAATTCATTTTTACTATAGATCTTAGCAACCTCGGCATTTTTTTTTTTTATTAAGTCAAGAACTTTTCACTTCAAGGAAGCACTTTATAACTTCTCTTTGGCAACATCACTACTTATATTTTGGGGCCATGATTAAATAAAATAAGGGTTGAACATAAGCACTGTTACGCCAAGACAGTTGATCTGATAAGCAAGACAGCTATATACAGCATGGATATACTGGACAAAGGGATGAATTCACATCCCAGGCAAGACAGAAAGGAACGGTGAGAGATTTCATCACGCTACTCAGAACAGCATGCAATTTAAAACTTATGAATTGCTTATTTCTGGAATTTTCCATTTAATATTTACAGACCGCAGCTGACCACAGGTAACTGAAACTGCAAAAAGCAAAACTACAGTTAAGAAAGGACTACTGTAATTTATAAATATACAGAGTGAAATAAATGTCTTGTCCCTCTCCAGGAATAAAATCACTTTGGTATATATTTTCCAGATATTTTTTCAAATACAGTCTATATGAGATACTATAAATAACATTTTACAACTTCTTTTTCAGCACAGTCAATTTTTAAATTATTGAAAAAAATCTGAAGACCCAGACTCTGACATTCTTAATTTAGCCCATTCAAAAAGATCATGTGACAAGCCTGCCTTCAAATTCATGGCAACAACCCTCAAAAGTGTGCTGAGCAGCAAACCCATATGGTTTCCCTAGTCCATTCACCCTCCTCCTCTCCTATCAAACTTATTAGTAATCGTTTTAATTTATATTTCCAATATTTCCTTTCCTCTTGATCTTAGCTGATGACCTCTGCTTCCTAATTTAACTGAGCAAATAGACGGAATCAAGAGATAACTCACATAAATTTTCATCACCAAACTGCATCTGTACCTATACCCATTACTATAAACACTGTCCATTACCCTATCTAGTCAATACCTCCAAATGTGCTCACATTTCCTACTCAAGGACAGCCACTTCTGCAATTCTCCCTGCTCTCCTGCATCATCCTTTTTTCTCTCCCTAATGCTTCATTCCTGTCAGTCAAACAGTATATTATCTCCCATTAGAAACGGAGGTCAGGGGGCAGGGAGGCGAGATGGAATTCCTTGTCTCCACAAGCCTTCTCAAGTAACCAAACTATCTGCCTGCCGTCCTTCATAACAAAACTCATCAAGAGTCATCTATATTCACCGTTTCCATTTCTTCCTCTCCAATTCACTCAGACTCTCAGACGCAGTCCGAACTCCCCTTCTACCTCTCTGAACTCTACTCAAAGTTGTTAATGACTTCTACCTGCTGAATCCAATGGTTAATTCTTAGCCTTCATTATCAGCAATGATACTATTGATCACTTCTTCCTTCTTAAAAACCAGTCTTCACTTGGCTTCCAAAGTACCATTTTGGGACTCCTCCTATTTCAGACTGCTTCTTTGCTTTTATTTCCTATCATCTTCTAAGCTTCTCAATTTTGAAATGGCCCTGAGCTCAGTCATTGGTCAACTTTTCTATTTATAGTTACTTCTCTAGTGATCACACTCCCTCAAAACTTTAAATACCATCTCTATACTGATGACTCCCAAATGTGGATCTTTATCCTTGACCTCTTTTTGAACTCTAGACCTGTCACTTCCAATTGGATATCTAACAGACATCCCAAACATAGTATAACCAAAATCCAACTCCTGATTCCACTCCTAACCCATACTTGTTCTTTTCGCAATATTCCTGTGTTCCATTCCTCAAGCCAAAATCTTTGGAGCAATAGTTGATGTCTCAAATCTTTATCTCAGACCTCGCATGTGACCCATGCCATGAAACATTACTACTTCTATCTTCAAATGATCTCCAGAAATCAACTACTTTTTATCACCTCTACTTCTACCTTTCATACCCTTTGGTTCAAGTCATCATCTCTCATATAAATTTTCGCAAGAGCTTCCTAACAGTTCTTCATTCCATCTTTTCCCCACTAGTTTCTCTCCAGACATAAAAGCGAACTTTTTTAAAATGTAAGTTAGATCAATTTACTCTTCTGCTCAAAACTCTTATGTTTTCTCTTCCAAACAAAATATAAGCCAAAGTCCTTATAAAAGGCAATGAGGGCCTATATAATTTATCCTGCAGCCACCTCCCCCATAATCTCCAACTTCATCTTCCGTATCTCATCCTTGCTCACATTACTCCAGCCACAAGGACCTTCATGATATTCTTCAAACTTTAACAGATTTCTACCTCAGTGCCTTTGTACTAGGTATACTTCTGCCTAGATCATCTTCTCCTTCAGGCCTTTGCCACATAGAAGTTAAAAGTCAACCCTTATTAACGACTCCAAATCAATCTTTAAACTCAGTGACTATACCTGTTAGTTGAAATCAAATCCCAATAAAACCATTTTTACTATGCTTTTAAGTTTTTTTGATAATAGTGCTTTGGTGTTAGTTGCCGGAGAAAAATGTGATTGATTGCTTGAGACTTGTAAATTTTCCTTATATACAATCTCCATTTTTTTTTTAATCATTCTATTAAAATTTTTTACACAGAAAAGGAAAAGTCAACCCATATAAATTATATCACTTTTAAGCTCCATGAGGACAAGGATCTTGCTCTTCAGGTTCACAACTATACACTCACAGCCTAGAATACTAATTGTGAGAGGGAAAGATTTGGAAAGAGGGAAACTTAATATTCGAACCCATTCTTATCACTATAAAAACTTAAGTGTCATAAAAGCATTTACAAATTTTAAAATATAGAGAAAGCTGACAAACTGAAAATATCTGTGGAAGCCAATAATCTGTCATATATGTTTACCTTCATTTTTACATTTTCTACCACCAGGCTAATTTTCAACGTATAGAATTTTTAAATTATTTTAGAAAAGAATGAAATGTGCATTGCATTACCTGAGTGAATGAGTCAACTGAGGATACAGCAGCATTACCTACAGGAGTCTGCTGAGCCAGATTGTCCAATAATTCCACTGAAATTCCAATCTGAGCAACAGATGCAGTTCGGACAATATTCATGGCTCCAAATGGGTGTTGGCTTCCTTCTCCTGAAAGAAACCAACATGTGTCACATATTTCAAGTCTAACTTCCATCCATACAAATTCCTTTGTTAGTATGTGAAGAACTTTTGGCCTAAAAAGTTCTGCTACATGAAAGTTTATCTCTTTTCAGATAAATGTAAAAAGCTATAAAGTTTTTACCGTATTAACAAAGAGTAAAATTTTTACCGTATTAACAAAGAGTAAAATTTTCCCCACCAGAAAAATAGCTGTTATTCCTTTCTAAAACTTATTTAAACTACTGCAGCTTATTAAAATGTAAGAAAATTATTTTTTTAAATGAAACTGATAAAATTTCCATTAGAAATAGAAATTAGATAAGTTAGATAAAAGATCCTTAACGCTAATTCTGAGGGAAGGATTTTTTTTAAAGATTTCCAGAATTAGTTTTAACATTTCCTGATTATTCCACTAAAGAAAAATCTTTAAATTGCATTACTGATAAATGACATGGTATATTTTACTAAATGTCATGGATTACCCAACATCTAATGAACTGTTATCAAATAGGCAATAAAGAAATTTGCAGCTTATTCATGAAAGATATTTAATAACTTTTCTCCTTTATGTTTTATAATATATTTCATATTTTCCCCTTTAAAATATATCAAGTATACATCTGATCTTATAAGTGCCAGCTAACTTATACATGGAAAATAGAGGCCAATTTTATTAATCTACATAAGACATAATCAGAAAAGTTAGTCTGATGAGATGAAAAGAACCATACAATGAATAGATTTTTGGATTATCTGATGTTTTTATATGACTATTAAATATTTAAACAGATATTAAAGAACAAAATTCTGAAACAACACACATTCCTAAAAACTACATTCAAGTATCAAAACTATTCTTAAATTTTCAAGCATATGAATAAAAACTTATGTATTTTTCTGTGCTTAAAAAACACACACACCTCACTAAACATGACTTATTTTCAGTATTGTTTTAATTTTCACATATTTGTGAATTTTCCACATTTACTTCTATTATTTATAATTTCTATCAATGTGGGTGGAGAACATACTTTCTATGAATTCAATCTTCAAAATATATTGAGACTTGTATTTTGGCCCAATAAATGGTCTATCTAAAGAAACAGTCCATATGTACTTGAGAAGAATGTGTATTCTGCTGTTGTTAGAAGTCTGTTAGGTTTAGGTGACTTAGAGTGTTGTTCAGGTCTTTTATTTCCTTGATGATTTTCTATCTAGTTGTTCTATCCATTACTGAAAGGAGGGTACTGAAGTTTCCACTATTATTGCTAACCTATTTACCTCTCCCTTCAATTCTGTGAGTTTTGCTTCGTGTATTTTGAGGCTCTGCTGTTAGGTGCACATTAAGTTTATACTTATTATATCTTTTCCATGAATTGACCCTTTTATCATTATGTAATGTCCTCCTTCTACCTCTCATAACAATTTTTGCCCTCACTCTATTTAGTCTCATTTTAGTACAGTCACTCCAGCTCTCCCTTGGTTTCTGCTTGTATATACTTTTTTTATCCTTTACTTTCAACCAATCTATATCTTTGAATCAATAGTTTATTTACCCATGTTTATTTAATCATGTTTATTTACCCATTCTGCAAATCTCTGCCTTTTAATTGCAAAGTTTAATTTTGTGTTAAATAGATACTTGCTAGTATACTATTTTAATTCTCCATGATTTCTTTTAATATATATATATTTTGTTATTTTCTTAGTGATTGCACTGGAGATTAAATTAACATCTTAATTTATAACAACTCAGTTTAGATTAATACAAATTTAATTTCAATAGTATACAAAAACTTTGCTCTTATATAAGTCCTCTCCCTTATGTTGCTATTGTCATAAATTACATTTTTATACATAGTATGCCCATGAACACAAGACTTACAGCTTTTGTTTTATGTAGTCGTCTTTTATAACAGGTTGGAAAAAAAGGAGGCGTTATAAACAAAATGTACATTAATACTGACTTTTATAATTACCTAGTTACCTTTACCTGTGTTCTTTTTTTCCTTCATGTGAATTCAAATTACTATCTCATGTCCTCTTATTTCAATCTAAAGTACTCCCTTTAGCATTTCTTGTAGGATGGGTCTTTTGGGAATGTCATTTCTCCTAACAGGTTGGAAAAAAAGGAGGAGTTATAAACAAAATGTACATTAATACTGACTTTTATAATTACCTAGTTACCTTTACCTGTGTTCTTTTTTTCCTTCATGTGAATTCAAATTACTATCTCATGTCCTCTTATTTCAATCTAAAGTACTCCCTTTAGCATTTCTTGTAGGATGGGTCTTTTGGGAATGTCATTTCTTGTAGGATGGGTCTTTTGGGAATGTCATGTCTCATTTCTGATGGACAGTTTTGATAGAGAATTTGACTAATAGCTTTTTACTTTCAGTCCTTTACATATGTAATCCCACTGCCTTCTAGATTCCATTGTTTCTGGTGAGAAATAGTTATAATCTTAAGGATCCTTGTATGTGATGAGTTGCTCCTCTTGCTGCTTTCAAGACGTTCTTTGTTTTTGGCAGTTTGATTATATGTCTTGGCATGGTTTATCCTACTTGGAGTTCATTGAGCTTTTTAAGCGTGTAGATTGTTTTTTCATGAAATTTAGAAAGTTTTAGGGTCTTATTTCTTAAATATTCTTTCCACTCCTTGTCTCCTCTCTAGGACTCTGATTATACATATGTTGGTATACTTTATGGTGTCTCATAGATCTTTAAAGGTCTGTTCATTCTCTTCATTCTTTTTTCTTTCTGTTCTTCAAATAGACATTTCAAATGAACTATCTTCAAGTTTGTTGATTCTTCTGCCTACTCAAATCTGCTATTAAAATCCTCTAGAGAATTTTGTTACTGTACTTTTTTTTTTTTTAATTATTATTTATGCCTACAGCACCTAGTTTTCCTAGGTGGTCTCCCTTCCAAGTACTAACCAGGCCTGACCCTGCTTAGCTTCCGAGATCAGACATCGGGCTTGTTTAGGGTGGCATGGCTGTTGCCCCACTGGGGCACGAACCCAGACTTTCTGCATGTAAAGCAGAAATGCTAACCGCTACACTATGGAACCACGTCCATTACTTTATTTTTTAGCTCTATAATTTGTATTTAGTTCCTTTTATAATTTATCAATATACTCTATTTGATGATACATCATTCTTGGGATTTCTTTCAGTTCTTAAGCACATTTGAGACAATTTACTTAAAGTTTGACTGTAAGTCCGTCCAATGTTTGTGCTTCTTAGAGACAGTTTCTGTTCATTTCTTCTGTGAAATGGCCTTACTTTCTTGTTTTTTTGCATGCCTCATTACTTTTTCTAGAAAACTGGATGTTGACTATTATAATGTGGTAACTCTAGCAATCACATGTTCCCCTCCCTTTCAGTGTTTACTGTTACTTTTTGCTGTAATTGTTTCTTTTTAAATGACTTTTCTGAATACTGCAAAGTTTGTATTTTTTGTCATGGGTGACCACTGAAGTCTCTATTAGCTTAGTGGTCAGCTAGTAATTGGAAAGAAATTTCCTTAAAATCCTAGAATCAAAAACTTCTCCCAGTCTTTGCAGATGGTCTCTGTGTGTTGGGACATGCCTTCAATATTAAAGCAAAAAGTTTACAATTCTTCACTTCCTGCTTATGCAGAACCTCAAGGTCAACCAGAGGTGAGAGCATAGGGCCTTCCCAGGCACATGCAGAGCCCTGGACAAGTGTGTGGTCTTTTATTCCTAGGTCAAAAAATTTTAAAGCCCTTATTCTTCAAGGTATCTTATTCCCAGTCTTTCCTCTCAACTTTTTTTATTAGTCTATTTTTTGCCTCAACTGTTGTCACTACCTCAAACAGCAGTGACTAATACCTCTGCCTATATTTTTGACAAACACTTCCAGCGTAGTCACTTTAACATGGAAGATTTCAAGTTAGGTGAGATAAAGTCGAGTCTTTTGAATCAGTCATTCAGGGAGCCACCACACAGATCAAAACAAATTCATTCCAATTTTTTGTGAATGAGGTCTATTCTGCTCTCTCTACTACCAGTACCAGTACCAAGAACAGGGGCTATTATTTTCAAGGCTACTGATGAATTGAGGAGCAGGGGATGGGACCAGGGTACATTAAAATGCCACAAGATTCAGCAGTTTTTCTTGACTAAATGTTCTCCTGGTTGCTATAAGCTTTGGGTCAGTCTCCAGAGTCCTGAAAAAGTTGATTTGTAGTTTTGGTCAGCTTTCTGCTGTTGTTGCTTTTATGGAGGCATGAACTTTTGTAGTTTCTTACTCCACCATGTTTATTGTTTTAAACTTAGAATTATGCTAAGTTCATAAAATGTACTGCTATTTGTCTCCAATCATTTCAGTCAAGGAAAGAGGTTCCATACAACCTTCTATTGCCTTAGTTATAACCATCCAGGGAGAGATCTGCCCAAGCAGAAAGGCTTTTCATCTCTAACCTTCATCTTTTATCACACACAAACCCTTGGCAAATGAGTAAGGCCCTTAAATAAAACTGGCTAAGACCCATTGTAAAAGACTCAGGAAATATTCTGACTTCTTCATTTTAAAATTCTCTGGGACTAAGACAACTAAAGAGGGGAAAAAAAGAGAGATTCAAGTCTTCAACAATCTTTAATCTATATGGTCAAAGAGATCTACTGTACAATTATCATTCCTTTAGTCATTCTTATTCTCAAAATGAGTTTGACACAGTAATTGATACTCTCCAAGTACAAAGGTTCTTATTTGCAAACATGAAATAAAATACTGGGAAGAAACATATGAACATAGTATACAAATTTACAGTTAGTGCTCAATTTTGGATCTGAATTCATGACAGCCCAAGTTAAAACAAAAATCCAAAATAGTCTTATGTCAAAAAAAAAAAAAAGAAAGAAAGAAAAAAAAAAGGAACAGCTGAGAAAGTAAAACATCTGACCTGCCCTGGTTTTAAGAAATACATTACATAAAGTCCTCAATAACATTCCAGTAGTAAAAGCAGCACCAAAAATTTTAAGGCTGTTTCTCAAAGTGTCTACCTGCAAGGTAAGTCAAGAGCCTAAACACAAGGTAAAACTCAGAGAAAGAAATCCTACAGGAAACTAGTCCTTATCATTACTTCTGATTCTTCTTCTGGCAATTGCATTGTCAAAATGTAATACTTGAAACTGAAATTTTGAAACTTTTAAGGGCTCACAATTTGTTGAAGAAAAGATGGCTATTTTCTCTGATCCATAATTTGCAAAATATTATCATTTTTACATTTATAAACATTAGTTAGAATAATCGATCCAATCAATTTTTTTTTCTAATCACATTTGTATAAACACCCACTTTCAGCAATGTCCAATTACAACTGTATCTGATCAATTTTGGAACACAAATATAAGAAATGAAAATACTAGCACACATCCTCTTATCCCATAGCCAAGACTTTGTCACAAAATATTGTGTGATTACTTCTTCCTTGTTGAATGATAAAATGGGTAAAAATACCATATTTTCCTTTGGCCCTTAGAAATATACTGCTCAATTATCAATTTTTTTTAGTTTGAGAAAATTCACCTATGAGATCATTATCTGAAGATTCAGTCTGAGATTTTGTTTATATCATCTACTTCACCATCATCATTAAAGCCTAGAATGCTATTTCTTTGTTTTCATTTTCTGATTCATGCAATAATTGTGAAACTTGTTCCTCTGTCAAGTTTTTTCTCTTTGCCATTATGAACAAAATATGAAAAATTATGAATTCCCAATTCTGTTCAATACAAGTGAAAAGCAGACAATAAAGATGGTGTCTCTGGTCTCCTTTTATACTTCTTGAAAGACGAGATAATACTTTGGACAGTGCAATATGAAAACTGGAATAATGCAATGGCAAACTAAGGCTTACAGGCTAAATCTGGCCCAGACCTATTTTGTATGACCTGGAAGCTAAGTATGGTTTTTACATTTTTAAAAGATTATTTAAAGAAGAAAACGCCAGAGAGACCATATGTGGCCTATAAAACCTAGAATATTTACTAGCTTACCCTATACAGAAATATTTGCCAACCTCCGCTCTAAGTAATTCCATCATTTTTCCTTTTTCTTATTATTTCAACTTTTTTTTTTTGCATAGTTGAGAATAACTGATGAGTAATGAAGAAATAATTCTTTGGATGAAATAGCAAGATGTAGAAAAAATAAGATCACTAATATCGTCAAATGCAACTTAGATTTATAAATTGTCCACAGTCTACAGCCATGCCACCCTGAACACGCCCAATCTTGTCTGATTGCAGAAGCTAAGCAGGGTTGGGCCTGGTTAGTACTTGGATGAGAGACCACCTAGAAATATGAGGTGCTGTAGGTGGTAAAGAAAAAAAGAAAAGAAAAAGATATAAAATTGTCCACAGAACCAATATGGTAATTGCAAGATAAAATGAGTTTAAAAAATACATTACTGTTATTTGGAAGACCTCTACAAAAGAATAAAGCTCATGGTGTATAGTTCTTTCTAAGAGTTATAAGTGCCCCCAAAAGAAACTAAAAAACTAAAAGTGAGTCCATTGGTTAAGATATTATAGGTATGCATGGAAGCAAAGAGTTAAGAACTAGAGAAAACAGTTATGCCAAAAATAAATTATTTACTATGAAATGGCATTTGAATATGACTTATGCTAAAAAGCTACATAAAAACAGCTTAATTATTCCTGCTTAAAAGCCTTCTTAGTATTGAATATAAGTATTTAAAAAATTATGTATATATAATTTCTAAAACGTCTTTGCTTCACTTCTATTGATAGTCTGACAAGCCTGAATTATATTTTTCATATTCTGAGAAGAATGTGACTCTCAAAGATTTATCAACAACATTTTAAACCAGATAAAAATTGCAACTCATTTAACATTATATCTAGAATTTGGATGTCTGAAATGTGTCTGAACAAGCAATATTTTCCAAGCACTAAAGTCTATGCTCTCTATACATGCTAAAGCAGGGGTCCCCAACCCCGAGGCTGTGGACCATGGCCTGTTAGGAACTGAGCCGCACAGCAGGAGGTGAGAGGCAGGTGGGCAAGCAAAACTTCATCTGTATTTGCAGCTGCTCCCCAACGCTAGCATCACTGCCTCAGCTCCATCTCAGATCACTTGGGGCATTAGATTCTCATAGGAGCACTGGTCTCTGGTGCCAAAAAGGTTGGAGACCGCTGCTCTAAAGAACATAAAGTAAAAAATACAAACAGTCCCTACTCTCAAAGAGTTTATACTCTAATGGGGGCAGTAACAGTCACTTAACGTTTCTGAACAGGTTTCATTATCTGGGTGATTTTTTAAGACTCCTCCTAGAGCTGTCTTTGATGATTTTACAAAAACCGAATAACCACTTCTTCAGCACCAACTATGTGCCAGGCACTATCATGCATTTTGCATTCATTATCACTAATGCTTGCAAAAACACTTGCACTATAGCTATTATTATCTCTCTTTTACCTGAATTCTCTAAGGTAAAATAACTTGATCAAGACTACTTAGCTAGTAAAGAGAATCATCAGATTCAAAACAGATCTATCAAGCTCCAAAGTTGATGCTCATTTGTTCATTATCCTACCTGCTTAGACCAAATTCTATGGTATGCACTCTTAATTGATTTTAACTCATTATTTAATTCACAATAAGCCATTCAAGAAAGCCAGTCAAGAAATATCAAGAAGTAAAAGATTCTCATTCTGGCTCACTAGCCATTTCATGTGAATAGACTAATATTAGCATCCTGAGCTTTTTTTTGTCCTTTTTACTCCTCCTTGACAAGCTGAACCCAATTTTAAAATGAAAACTAAAATAAGTTTAGAAGTATCTTCCTAGCATCTGAGCTAGATGAAATGAGAAGAGACCATATATTCATGTGTAGAGAAAGCCAAAGCAATGACATTAAAATATGGCAGCAATCCCAAACAGGAAAGAGCAGAATTATAAAGAAGAAATTCAAATGATGATTTATAACAAATTCTAATTTTAATATTTCTTAAAAATTCCTCTTGGGTGCTAAGCATTTTTTCATGGGTATTTTTAATGTCACTGACATGAAAGACAAAGAAAAGCTGAGCAATTGTACCAAACTGAAAACTAAAAAAGTATGACAAATGCAATGCACAATCCTGATTGGATCCTAGGTGGAGGGAGAGGAGGGACTGTTATAAAAGGCATTACTGAGAAAACTGGCAAAATTTTAATGCAGACTATATATCAGACAAGAGAACTGTATTAATGTTAAATTTACTAAATATGAACCCTTTAGTTCCCTTCCCATTGGATCTGAACACCGGTCTTGGTCATAAAAGTAGAAAAAGCAATACTAAAGCTGGCCTCACAGTGTTTGTGGTCTATTATGTAGCATGTGGGCTAGTTTCAAAAAGGGTCAAAAAGAAGAAAAAAAATGTAAAATAATTTTGCTAAGATAATTATACTGTGATTACATAAGAGAATACCCTTGTTCTAGAAAATATATGCTGACGTATTTAGGAGTAAAGAGGCATGATGTCCACAACTCATTCTCAAAATTTTCAGAAAAAAGAACACACACACACACACATCTCATAAACAACAAGTAGCAAAATTGATGAATATGGGAGAAGAATGTAAGAAATTCTTGACACTATTCTTATAATTTTTTCTAATCATAAAAATATTTCAAAATAAAGTTGTTTTAAACTCCTAATACAAAATATACATATATTTTTAAACATCAGAACTGATATGTTTAGAATTTCATTCCACACTAACTCAATCTCACAGTAAGGCCTTGGCAAAAAAAAAGATAAAACCCCACCATAAGGTATCTGATTTTCTCTGAAGGCCTAAAACATAAAATACTAACCAAAGCTCTACCACATTCATTACTCTGTATTACTGATTTGATCGACTATTTCTTATTTTTCTATTAAGTACAATCATATATTAAAGTGCTATAGACCAATAAAAAATAAGTTCCACATAAGTGTTTTCACTATATCTAACCTAATGTCCTACTCCCCCACCTGCTCTTCCAATCTTGGCCTCTTCTGTTTCTCATCTCCACATAATTCTCCACTGCAGATGTCACTGGAATTCTCCCTGACTGAGGCATTGAGCCATTTCCTCATTTTCTTGAAACATTTTACAAATAGTTAACCTACAGAGAAAAGGAAGGTTTCAAGTTGAACTTTGTGTGCATCAGAGTACGTAGATGTGGCTTAAACGAACTCTTCAAATAGTATATGAACTCTACAAATATTTACCTTTGATAGAAAAATGTATATAAATATGCATAAATATGTGCAATATAAATTCTTTCAGTTACATATTTTTGGTAAGAGGAACTGCTTCCACCTTCCAAATTTAAATCAAAATTTTAAACCATAATTTAAAAGATACTGTACTCATGTTCCCTGTGTAATCATGATCCAAAACTTCTTAAACTTAACATTACATGGCAACCTATAATTCATAGTTGTTAAAGGTTTTATTAGATGTTTAATTCATTATAAGTAGACATCAACACTCAGCTGACCTACTATATGAAATGTTGAGTTTTCTTATGCATCTTACAGTTTAATGGTACTACTAAGGCTAAATATCACTTTCAGAAGTCAGGTAAGATATTTTAAGAAAAAAACTTCAAAAAGCACTACGAGATCTGACAATACTAACATCATAGACCTAGAACTACTTAAGTGTATATGGAAACTGGATTTCTAATTCTAAATACAAATACCTTTTGTTTTAGAAATGGACAAATATCAAAAAAGCAGCTATCTCTCAAAAGACTTCATTGAGAAAATAAAAACTACAATCCACTGAGAAAATTCCCAGTACAAACTGGACCAGATCCAGAAAAGCTCTGGGCCAGCTAGTCAAAGCAAAAGTGAGTAAATAATCCTTTTGCCTCTGCTCTGAAGAATGTGAAAATTATGATCTTTGAGAATAATATGTAGAGTGTTTATAATAGCCCTTTTGGCTTCCTACTATCCATATCTGACTCTCTCAGGTGCTAGTAAAAGTTGCGATATTGAACTTTGGTACAAAGATGATGACAATAAAGATAAATATCTTTAATCCAAAATAAGCACCAAAATGTGAATTTTTTCCCTAATGATTTTTGTCATTATATTCAGAATTCCACTAAGTGGATTGATATACCAAGAAAAGCTGAAGATGAGGCCTGAAAAAAATGATCAAATCCAGGTTCATAACTGTCAAACACAGGTATTTGTTAATATTCATTCACCGGACACTGTGAAAAGTTAACCATGTAGCACAGTCTCCAGAGCAACCACTAAAAAAGTAATGCAAAGGTACATAACTAAAAAGCCAAGAGAAGAAATATGTATTAAAAAAATAATAAAAACAAAAGAAGCGCCCCCCCCCAAAAAAGGAAAAAGAAATAGATAAAAACTTAAACCTAACCATACCAATAATATTAAATTTTATGGACTAAACACCTCTTTAAAAGGCAGAGACTGTAAGAAGTAGTCAAAAAAAGAGGCAGCGCCCAACTATATACTGTTTACAAGACACAGATGTAGGTCTAAAGTAGAAAGTATAGAAAAAATATAGCCTGTGAACACTAATCATTAAGAAAGCTAGAGAAGCTGTATAAATTTTAGACAAAGTAGATTTCACATCAGGAGATTACCAGAGATAAAGAGCATTTCATATTAATGAAATGGCCAATTCATTAACCTTACATATTCATAAAATAGAGGAAGAGAGAACAATTGCTATGCCTTTTCTTTTTCCTGCCTAATTGCACTCTTATTACTTGTATTCAACATGGTACTAGAAGGAGGCCTGGGCAATGCAATAAAAAAATAAAAAGAAATAAAAAGCATAAAAATTGGAAGGAAAGAAGTAAAAAGTCTTTTTCACAGATATCATGTTCCTCTACATAGAAAATTCTAAGAAGCTACTAGAACTAATAAGAGACTTTAGCAAGATATTCTACATATGTTAATCTTTCCTTATCCTTCAGGATACAAAGTCAATATACAAAAATCAATTGTGTAACACCACCAAATGCAGGCAAGTATGTAGAGCTACAGGTAATCTCATACATTGCTGGTGAAAATGCAAAATGGTACAGCCACTTTGGAAGGCAGTTTTTTTTACAAAACTAAACATACTCTTACCAAATAATCCAGAAACTGATATTTACCCAAAGAGTTGAAAATTTCTGTGCACACAAAAACCGATGCATGGATGTTTATAGCAGTTTTATTTATAACTGCCAACATTTGAAGGCAACCAGACATCCTTCAGTAGGTGAATGGATAAACTGTGGTACATCCAGACACTAAAAAGAAATGAGCTATCAAGCCATGAAAAGACATGGAGGAAACTTAAATACACAATACTAAGTGAAAGAAGCCCATATAAAAAGGCAATATATTATATGACTCCAAGTATACGACATTCTGAAAGAGGCAAAACTATAGAGATAAGAAAAAAAAATCAGTGGCTACCAGGGGTAGAGGTAAGGTAGAGAGGTGAACAGGAAGAGTGCAGAGGATTTTTAGGGCAGTGAAAATACCCTATGATATTATAATTATGGTTATATGTCATTATACATTTGTCCAAACACATAGAATGTATAACAGCAAGAGGGAACTCTAAGGTAAACTGTTGACTTTGGGGTGATTATAATGTGCCAATTATAGGTTCACCTTTGGTAAATAATGTACCATTCTGGTGAATGATGTTGATAACGAGGGAGCCTAAGCATGTGTGGGGTTGGGGTACACAGGAAATCTTTGTACCCTCTTCTCGATTTTGTTGTAAACTGCTCTAAAAAAATTAAGTCCTAAAAAGAATCAATTGTACTTCTATATACTAGTAACAAACAACTGGAAATACAAAGTATGATCAGAGATTTTGGGACAAAAAGCCAAAATGCCTGACAATAGGTAAACTATATCTATCAACAAAATGTAATATTGTACTACCATTTAAAACGAGTAGAAATAAGGACCATATGCTCTACCTCAGTGTTTCTGAAACTCGTGTTACCTTTTTTTTTTAAATAAACTTAAAAATCTCGTCTTCTACTCACACTTCAGCCCACCTGAAGATCAGAATGTGTCTGTTCCTCACTTTGCTTGGTTAGTAGAAAAGGAGGAAAACAAAAAAGATGGGAAAACTAAATACTTAATACTTTTTAAACACATTATTATTTCACAAACCATTATGAAATAATATTAACTAAAAATGGCAGAAAACAGCAGTTATGACATATGAACTACATACACATGTAAAATAATGGAAAGAAATTTGAAAGTAGTTTTCTCTTTAAACTACTTTGGTAGGGGAAAAGACCTACTACATTTAGACTAATGAATCAAAAATGAGTATCCAAATCCTAATTCCTGCTCTATTTTAGGAACACTCTAAAACTTTCTAGATGTCAAGAGTCTCAACAGTAAAATTAAGAATTAGACTAAATTATTTTTAGGAACTTCCATTCTAACATTCTACGGCTTACTCTGTTATTATACTTGGCAAGAATATGCTCTATTAGTTTTTTATGTAGTACCAAGTACACTGTACCTTTGTTACGACTCTCTAAAAACTGCCATGACAATCATGATCCATTATCCACATTCAGTACCCTTTCTCCAGGCCTCTATACCACTTGTTTTAAAGCCATTTTAATCCAGGAATTCAGTTCCACTTCTAGGAGTTTCTTCTACAGAAATACAGTGCTAGAAAATATGTACAAAGATACATGTAAGAATATTTATTGCAGCATTACTAGTAAAACTAAAAAAATATGGAAACAACCCAAATTTCCATCAACAGGTATTTGTTAAATAAATTACAGTATTACCAAATAATATAAAACTGTTTGAAAGAGGTAGATGTATACATACTGCTTAAAAGTTAGCAGACTTTCTTTTCCGAGCAAAATATTAAATTCCTCTGACATGTGGCCTCTTGAAAACCAGAGGCTAATAATTCCTACCTGTTGTTAAAGATTAACTAGATAATACACATGAAAGCCTAGCAGTGTATTGCACAAGCAGATATTCAAGGTCTACCCTTTCTTCATCCTTTAATTATTGTAAAATCTTCCCGACTTCTCTGGATCTAATCTCAACAAGATTCTCCAAGCCATCCCAGATAATGATTTTCCTGAAACATTATTTTTAATATCATACTCTTGCTCAAACAGTTGCCTACCAAAAAAATTAAACCCCCAATTCCTGACCATTACACAACAGCTCCACTTTGCCTTTAAAACCTTAAACTTTACCCCTGCCCATACCTCTCAAATAGGAGCCTATCATACCACTCTTAAGACTCCTCCTCACTGTCACTTAAAGGTGTAGGGCGTATTATTACTTTTGACTTTGATCATCTCCAAATGCAATTCTCATCCTCCTACTTTGATCCCATTCGAACCTGTTCATACTTCAAGTTCATGGTCCAGTCTCATCTTCCATAGAGCCATTTTCAATCACCTCAGCTCACTAATCTGTTCCTTTCAATACTGTCTTGGAGTGATTTTAACACACACATGTACAAGATCCTAAGATCCTACAAGAGGAGCTATCAATTTGAAAAGTATGTACTAAGAATGAAGAAGACAGTCAATAATTACTTGAAGAGTAAAATATACAACAAAGTTTTAACTACACAAGCAGGTACTTTTTTTTTCCCTGTAACTTATTTAATGGAAATGCCTAAAGTAATTCCTAGTATATTTTCCAAGCCTTTACAATGTAAATAAGACAACTTAAAAATCATGGTATAGCAAAAGACCTATAGTACCCATAGCTAACCACTTTTTTAAGACCCATACCATTTTTAATTTTTAGTATTATTTTTAATAATACACCATTCTCTAATATGAATAACAAGTCTAACCTTTTATACATAAATTAAGAATTCTAATACTTTACGCTTCCAAAACATACTATAAAGAAAACACCCAGAACATTTTAACAGCATGTTATCATTTGTTTAATGTTGATAATGCACTAAGTCTCTAAATATTTTAAGCTGCTTTATTTTTCTTTAATAAAGCATTGTGCTTTCCCCATTACAAATACCACCTTGAAATTTTCAGAGATAAAACTATCAATAGCCATGTTATAATGGAAATGATGAGAAAATTTATTTTTTAAAAGGCAGAAGAAAAAAACCTAGTCATTATCATAATGGAAATAAATCCATTAGCCCGTACTAAATCAAGTATTGCTCTGGAATTGGGTTTTGGACTATTTTATCTAACTCTACGACAGAAAACATATCTCACTGAGTAATTATTATTATTAAAGTTTTGGCAAAAGCAGTTAGATTAATTCATTTTTGATTGCTGAATTTCCTCCAGGTTGGATGAATCTTAAGATCCCAGAATACCCATCCCTCAACTTTTTGAGTGTCACAAGAGAAAAGGGAAAAGACAGCCAAAAGCAATGCAAATAAAAAAGAGGAGGAGGAAGAAGAGAAGGAGGAGGAGGAGAAGGAGGAAGAGAAGAAGAAAGAAAAAAAGAAAGAAAGAAAAAGAAAGAGAGAGAGAAAGCATCTGCAGCAAGGAATATAGTGATAATCATAAACAAAAAAGAAATGTACCCCTTTTCAAACTCAAAATGTTGGCAAAGCTAGGGCAAAAGAAGAGAGGGCAAAGTGAGGACAACTGACAATTTAATTGCTATGTCTCCAGAAACAATCAAAGGGTCCTGGTCTACTGGCTCACAGCCAATATTAATCAATGCATATGAGTCTGGGTACAAAATAAGCCTACACTTTCCCACTATGCAAAAGGTTAATAGCAACTACGAGCCTATTGCTATACCAGCAAAACCTACCACTTTATTTTTAAGGCACTGCTA
>NW_006494614.1:55100535-55159727 GCF_000325575.1 Pteropus alecto | reverse complement strand
CTTTTTTCTGTATTGCTCATTACTATATTTACCAGTATCCATCTAATCTTCTAGCATGTTTTTCAACTAGTAATTTGTTAAAAAAAAATACCATAACATCTATTTGTTTCTTTCCTTTTTAAGTCAATACATAAATATTCATATAAATACTTATCTGTATATGTTTATATTTTACTTTAAAATGGAGCAGTTTAAGAGCTTCCAAGTGAATATGCTTGATAATGGGATGCAGAAAAATGTGTCATCAGTTCCTCCTTTCAACAAATGGTATTGAACAGTTTGATATCCATTTGCAGAAAAAAAATAAAATTGAACTTCAATTCATACTTTGCACTAAATACAAAAACGTGAAATTGGATTCCAGATATAAATGTAAAATCTGAAACTATAAAACAAACCTTTGTGATCCTGCATTAGGCAAAAATTTCCTAGCCACAACACCCAAAAGCACAATCCAGAAAAACAAACTGAAAAACTGGGCTTCATCAAAACCAAAAACTTCTGCTCTCTACAAAAGACACTGTTAAAAGACAAGCCAAAGACTAGAAAAAAAATCTTTTCAAGTCACATCTTACAACTTTATTGAGAATATATACAGAACTTTCAAAACGTAATAATAAGAAAACAACCCAATTTAAAAAGTAGCAAAAGATCTGAACAGACACTTCACGAAGGAAGATATATCAAGAGCAAATAAGCACGTGGAAAAAATGTTCAATATCATTAGTCATTAGGGAAGGGCAAATTTAACACAACTGGATACCAATACACACCTATTAGAATCCCTAAAACTGACCATACCAAGTATTGGCAAGGTCATGGAGGGAACTAGAACTTTCATATATTACTGGTTGAAATGTAAAATAGAACTACCGCATTGCAAATTAGTTTGGCAGTTTCTTGAAAAGTTAAACATACAAGTGCCATATGATCCAGCTAATACACTACTAGTAGCAAAACAGTTTGGCATTTTCTAAAAAAGTCTAACATACAAATACCATATGACCCAGCCACTGCACTCCTAGGTATTTAGCTAAGAGAAACGAAAGAGTATGTCCATATAAAGACTTGAACACAGATGGTCCTAGCAGATTTTATGAACCAAAACTAGAACAACCTAAAATGTGAATAAACACCAAAAAGGTGAATAAACAAATTGTGGTATATCCAAACAATAGAAAACTACCTATCAATAAAAAGGAATTACACATATACACTACACAACATGAATGACACTAAAAATAATTATACTGAGTGAAAGCAGCCAGGCAAAAAAAGAGTACATACTGTATGATTTCATTTAGATAAAACTGTAGAAAATTCAAAGTATTTTTATAGCGATAGACAGTAGACCAGTAGTTGCCTAGGGTGGGGAGAAGATAGGAAAGGGAATTGCAAAAGCACTAGGAAATGTTTAAGGGTGATGGATATGTTCATTATCTTGATTGTGGTGAGGGTTTTACAGGTACATACATATATCAAAATTTTCAAACTGTACACTTTAAATATGTGCAGTTTATTATATGTCAATATAACTCAATCAAGCTGTTAAAATTGCTAATTAACCAAAAAAAGGTTAATTTTCTCTGTTCTTTAAAATTTCCTAAGACGTGATAAAAGTCATGAAATATCAGTATCTGCCTAAAAAAGAAAGTGAAAAATTAAAATTTGGTCCAGTGTATCCTGACAGTACACCAATGGTTAGAACATATACATGTAAATAAATACACACAAAGATATCCATGATTTTATAATTCTTCATAAAATTTTTTTATTACTTCTGAGGATTGTTAGGGATCAACTCATTTTTTTGAACATTGGTATATAAAGAGAAAGATTCAAGCATTTATCCTGCCTTTCCTAATGATTCAATCCCTGGGTAACCAAATAGTAGATATGCAATTGGTCTTTACAGCTCATAAATGAAATGATAGAATTAGATTCTCATGTTCAACCCTTACTGAATTAACAAATCTAGGCACTGTATATGAATGGCTGCTAATTTCACAGAGAGAAATATATATAGGTACTTCTGAATCAAAAAAACGTACCACTGCCTATAATAATCCTGCCAAAAAATTTTAAAAATGAATTCAAATAAAATCTGATCAAATCTCTAAATCCAATTAATTTACTGAAAATAGAGAACAGAGAATACACTAAATCTTCGATTTTTATAAATGACACTTGAGAGAGCTATCAACCAATTGGAATGTAAGGACCTTACATAGATGCTGATTGAAAGTATTTAAACACTTTATAATATATAAACAAAACTTCTGAGACCTCTGGAAATCAGAACACTTATTAGATATTCAATATTAAGAAATTATCATTTGGTTTTGTGATGACAGTTTTTATCGTTTTTTAAAAAAAGACCTTGCCTTTTATAGACATTAACATATTTACAAATTACATGTGGTGATTCTGGAATCTACTTCCAAATACTATCAGGGAGAAATGAGTGGGAATATAAATGAAATAATATTATCCATGAGTAGGCCATTTTTGAAGCTGGGTGATGAGTAAAGAGAGGTTCAATATTCTACTTGGTCTTCTTTTATATATGCTTGAATTTTTTCAATAAAGTTTTTTAAAATAATATACCTTGTTGAATCTACTTTGTAACTTTTTTATGTATACAGATGTAAAAATTCAAAATAAAAAAAGGTGGCTTAGGCCAATTTCTTCTCTCATATTGGCCTTGTCCTTTTTGATATGAAGGTTATATAGCTTCAAAATATAAACTGTGTAATTCTGCCTCTTTTCCTATTTTCTGACAGATAAGAACAATTTGTTTCATAAAAGTTTAGTTGAACTTTGTAAAATTATCTGGGCCTGATAGTTACACATGGAAGAGAGAGGTGTATTTTTAACTACTTATTTTAAATCTTTATTGACATTATATCTATTCAGGATTTTAATTTATTCTTGAGTCAGTTTTAAGATATTTTTCTAGAAAATAGCCAATTTCATCTGTTCCTGTCATTCTCAAATGTAGTGGCAAAAAATTCCTCATAAACGTTAATCTCTACTGTATTTATAATTACGTTTCCATTTTTAAATTTTTAATAACATTATTTGTGCCTTCTTTTTCTCTAATACATCTTTTCAGTGGCTCATTATCTTATGTCTTTTCAAAGAATCGGATTTTTATTTCATTACCCTCTGTTTCTTTGCTATCATTAATTTGTTCTTAGAATTATCATTTTCTTCTACTTTCTTGGGTTGCTTATGTTAAATATTTAGCTCACTCATTTCAAGCTCTCTTTTCACATATATGCATTTAAGTCTATTAAACTCTTTAGTACTACTTTACCTGCATTCAAAAAGTTTGATATGTGATGTTTTATTTGGTTTTGGTTTCTGTAGAAGTTTAATTCCCATAATCATTTCTTCTATGACTCATGAATTAAAATATTTATTAATTTCTAAACATGACAAGGTTTTTTCTTTTGATTTTTAATTACATTGCATTGAGTTATATATTGTCTACCATTTGCTGCAGCTTGCTTTGTGACTTGGTAAGTGATGAAATTTAACAAATGTTCTGTGTATGTGTATGATCTTAAAAATGTATATGACCTAATAATTAGTTGCAGGGTTCCATTAGCTCAAGCTTGTTAATTTTTATTCAAATCTTCCTTCACTAAGATTTACTGATATGTTGAGAGATATATTAAAATATTAAGGCTGTCCATTTATATTTGTCAATATTTTTTCTTCACATATTTGAAGTTATATACACACAAATTCATAACATTTACCTTTTCCTAGAAATATTTAAGTCTTCTTAGTGAATTAACTCATTCCTAGTGAATAAATCCCTTAATCTTTAATAACGCTTTTGCCTTAGTCTAAGTTTTCTTAAGATTAATATACCTATGACAGATTTTTTTTTTTTGGTTCCTTGTGTTACAATATTTTAGACCCATTACTCAAAAACAAAAATATAAATATTTGTTTGCTGACTTAAAAAAAAAAATTCATCCTGTGGTCTCCAATGTTTTCTCTGATAGTTTACTCTGTTTACATTTGTTTTGATAACTGATATAGTTGAAATTATTTCCTTATTTTGTTTTTAATATACTATGCGTCCCCCACTTTTTTTTTAGTTTTCCTTAAAATTCTAACAGGACTACTTGAAAGTAGAATCAACATTACTATTCTTTTTCTCAACAATAGGACCTCAGAAATCTTTAACTCAGATCACTACCCTTCCTGTCATATGTACTGTTTTCTAGTACGGCATTTAATTCTTGTGCATTTAAGTTATTTATTATGTTGTTTTATAAAATCAGGTTGTCCCAATTTGTCTACATGTTTACCACTTTCTTTGCTAACTTTGTGTCTTGCATCTTCTGCATTCTTGAGTCAATTTCCTCCTCTAAGTACAAGTACTTTTAGTAATTATTTCAGTAATGGTAAAGTCTACCTCCATCTGAAAATAGTTTTATTTCTCCTTCATTTCAAAATGACAGTTTTCAGTTATTTTATTTTTCCTTGGTACTTTGAAGATATTAATCTATTGATTTTTGACCTCTATTCATGTTCTTGATATATCTGCTAAGCTAACTGCTGTTCAGGTATAAATGACTTGTCTTCTCTTATATCTGCTAAGCTAATTGCTGTTCAGGTATAAATGACTTGTCCTTCTCTCCTTGGTTCCTTTATTACTTTCTCTTTATAATTTATGCCCAGTATTTTCATTAGAATGTATTGAATTGTCTATTTATATCTTTTCTACTTATAGATTATCTATTTAGTATTCTTAGGCACAGCCACAGCGAAAAAAAAAAAGTGATTTGAGATTGACATTAATTCACTACATACAATAAATGCCCTACTAGGGCAGTGGTTCTCAAAGTTTAACATGCAACACAAATACTTAAGAAACTTATTTAAATACAAACTATTGGTCTCCATCCAGTTTGATTCAGTATTGTCTAGGGTCCTATCAAGAATATACATTTCCAACAAGTTCCCAGATGATGCTGCTTGTTATGCCTTAGGGATAAAAAATAATCTCATTGAGAAAGACCCTAGAGATCCGTCCTGCTTCTTAATCTAGAGATTAGTATTTATCATCAACTCTAAACAGTTTTTAATTTAAATATTGCTCTCTCCCATTTCTTCCCATAGAATTCCAACTACACAAAATAATAGCAGCTAACCAGTCCATCATCTGCCCAGAACTGCTCCAGTTCTTCACATAGTCCTCAGACTAAAAAAATTTGATGTCATTCCCCTACCTAAAATTGTTTACTGGCTCCTCTATACTGACAGGAACAGTTCTTTTTGGGGAAAGTTACATGAATGAGATTCAGAGTACTTACAAATTGTTAAGCTTTTACATTGTGTTTACTCTATGTTTATATTATGTTACACATACTTTTTATAATACTTTCAAGTAGGTCTGTGATCTAAACATGTTAAAAATTGTGATCTATTAAATTCGAATGAGTCAGTGTGACATACAAAGCTTTTTATGATCCATGCCTGCCTATCTTACCATTATATATACCCTGCCTTGTGCCATTCTGAGCACACCACACTTTCAAACTTTCATCATTATACCCATATTTCTTCTACCTAGAAAAGAAGGCCCCAACAGGCCTCTCAAAAGGCTAACTACTAATCTTCTCAAGATGTCCTAATATCACCTTTTCCAGGAAACTTTTCCCAATCTAATTAAGAGTTAATTGCTTCCTTTCCTATTCTAAGCAGTTTGTATAAACATCCATTATTACTTTATACCCTTCTAATTAATGTTCTACAGAATTATCAGAATTATAAGAATATGAGTTATCTCAGGCAAGAATTTAATCATTATCTTTAAATCTCCACAGCAGATACTCAAATGCTTGTTAAATATATAAATATTTGTCTAAATATAATTTTTCTTCATAGTCTACAATCTCTAAGAGAATGTATATTTACATTCTAAACATATTCATGTCTGTTTTCATTTAGATTTTCAAGGAGAACCAGAGATTCAATGAGAGTAAATGGTACCTAGCTTCATTCTCATATTTCTTTACAAGATAACTCAAAGCATCAAAACAAGGATTATGTCTATGTAAGGTCTAACATCTGCCAATGTCAATACAAACAACAGAACACTGAAGAGGTAATCAAATCTAAATGTTCAAAAATCTTTATAGGAAAAAAGAACTCTCATTTTATTTCCTATATAAGTCTACTTGGTTATCTGTTTATTTAAAACTTAGATGTACATATTACAAATTATGAGAAGATTCTTCTCGTTATTTTAAAATACCCACTAATTCAGAAAAATCCCTTTACAAAGGTATATACCATACGAAGAGAACAGGGAGTGGTTTTCTCTAGGGGCAGAGGATGGGAGTATGAGGAGCTAAGGAGGTCTTTCACTTAGTATTTCTGAAATGTTTTAGTATCATCTAATTCTTTTAAAAATGTTATATATTACTTTAGCAACCAGAAAAACAAAAAGTTTTAAAAAGCCACTATTCTGTTATATAAAAACCAGTTTAATTATGAAACTATTTTATTATTCTTACCAGATTTAAGACCTGAAATTTTGAAGATCGCACTTGGTTTCCCATTTGTGACAAATCCTAGGAGTTGCCATACTGGCATTCCATTCGAATCAGGATAGGAAAAGTAGACAGATCCTCCCATTCCCTCAGGAAATGGAATTGTTCCCAGCATAAAAACTACAACATGGTTGATATTTTCATAATCAGGCAAGTCAAAAACAAATTTATCTTCTGCCACTTGATGTGCAGCTGTTTGCACCTAGAAAATAAGAAACCCATCTTAGTTCAGTAGTTTGACTACTTTTTGTAACCCTTAGAGTATTGCTACATGCTGTTTCTAAGTAGAGTCAATTACAGTCATTATAACAAGTATAATGTTGGGCTAACCTGATATTTTAGTTATGGAATTACCAACTATACAAGTGTTAATAGGGAATCTTATAAAAATAGGGACTGTAAAGTACAGCAAAGGAAATACAGTCCATAATATTGTAATAACTATGTATGGTGTCAGATGGGTACTAGACTTATTAGAGGAATCACTTCATAAATTAAATAAATGTCCAATCACTTTCTTATACACCTGAAACTAACATAATATTGTAGGTCAACTGTAATTAAAAACTTAAAAAATTATTTAGAATAGGGAATCCAAAAATTATAGCCTTAAAATGATTTAATTAATCTTTTAAAATATAACTAAATTATTTCAGAAGTGCCCTGCAAGGATTTTACTTACATAAGTAAACTACAGTTTTGGAATGCTATAAAAAAATGAAAGGTTGTTCAAAATACACCACAAAACCTTGATCTTCTAATCTGAAGGTAAAGAACCTCAGGCAATTAACACTGGTAAGCAATCCAAAAGTAATTATAGTTGACCTTCATTATTTGCAGATTCCATATTTGCTCATTTGCTTACTCACTAAAATATATCTGTAACCCCCAAATCATTATTCATTGCACTTTCAAAGCAGCAAAAAAATGAGTTGCCTGATGCCCATGTTCCCAGCTGAAGTGGAACAAAGCTACACTGTGCCTTCTTGTTTCAGCTCTCATACTGTAAACAAGTATCCTTTTCACAGTCTATTTAGTGCCGTGTTTGTCTGTATTTTTTGTTGGTGATTTGACTGTTTAAAATGGCTAAGCTAAAATGCTGGCTAGTGTTCCTAAGCCCAAGGCTATTATGTGCCTTATTGAGAACATAGGTGTTATATTAAGTTTCGTTCAGACATGAGTTACAGTGCTATCGGCTGATTTAAAAATGCGATCAGAAGCTTGCAGGAACCTAACCCTGTATTTCCCTTAGGGGCAACGATTCAGTATTTACCAATTCAGTGTTCCCAGCGACTTTACAGAACATAATTACTGCAAATAATGAGAACAGACTCTACATAAGATGTAAAAATTCTACCTTCAATGTACTAAGTGGGAACTTTTAAAAGTTTCCTCTTGACTCGTTTGATAATCTAATTTTCTGTTCTAGAACTGAACAAGCTATAAAGTGAAATCATCTCATTTTGAAGTTTGAGAAATCTACTTGCATCAAAATTCCTTTTTACACTTTTAGAAAATAATTGATAATGGCTATACCACATTCATTAGCAAAAAGGTATCAATTCTGAGTGCTCTATGGTCAATAGGCTGTCAAGAGCTTATCTTCCATGAGAATTTTTGGCTTTGTTTTTTAATTACTGTTGCCTCTCTAGTTACCAAACCACCAAATCTGAAATACTACCAGTGTATTTGGAGACTCAAAATAGTCAATTCTTATTACCTAGAATGTAACTTTTCCTTTCCTAATATTTGTTGATTGTTACTAAAATGCTTACTTTCTTCCTCTATAATATCCTATCAACTAATACAAAGTCACTTAAGAAAAATATACTGCTATGAAACTGAATTTATGTATTAGTGATAAAGTAATATCAACTGCCCTAAATTTGTTCCCAAGAGACCAAGGATAAGTGTTCATAAAGTCAAGCTGATTCTCTCTTCTGAAATTTTCCAACCCAATTAAAAACCCTCTGGTTTAATATAGAGGAACAAAGGAAGAACACAAATATTAGTATTAAATTCAATTTCACAGGTTTTGGCATGTACATAATCTGAAAAGGCACATAAAATTATGGCATTTACAAATCTTAAATAATCACATGGCAAAGTAAATACTTCTTAAATGTCAACTCTGTATAAGGCACCAGTCTGTAAATCTGCATTATGACACTCTAATTCCTAATCTTAAGAAAAAAGGTATAGCTTTTAAGAAAAAAATGTTCAAGGAATGAAAATTGAGGTCATAACTTTAGATAAGTGGAGTTTTCTAGGAAGAGAATAATGTTGTTAAGCTTTGAGATGTTGCTAGGTCTATCTGCCCTTCATTTTGATTAACGTGTTCTAACCCAGAATTAAAGAGTTTAACACCCCAAAAAAGTCTTCTCTTGAAGCAGTTCTTAGTAATGAATATCTATTACTAAAATTAGGCTTTAGATAAATACAGGTATCACTATATCTAAACTTCCTTCCAAATTAGTCAATATGAGATATACATGGATTCCATTTAGTGTTTTTTATTCTTTAAGAAAACACACACGTTTTAAATGTCACTCATTAATGACACTTATTAATCCGACCCACACTCATCCCAGGCTGATCCTTTTTTCTATGGAGAGCAAGGACAACTCAAAATTATTTCATCAGTATTAGGAATTTTCACCATTACCAAAAGGGGCCTCCCAGTCATTCAAGAGACAAACGATAAACTTTATGAGGCCAGTGTCTCCAATTTATCTTTGTGATTCCTTAGAATTGTGTACGGAAAGCGCATTATCAAAAACTTATAAAAATCATTCAACAAGGGGGCTGCCACATTTAACAAAGCAGAGAGAAAAAAGAAAAAGAAATCCATGTGAAAGAAGTCAGGTCTGAAATGGATTTCTAAATGGCTTCTAAGGAAGCAAGCAAAATTCACCTTCCAGATTATTCTTGAACAATTCCAAGTGCTGATCTCCTTTAATTATAGTAATCCGGCAAGGAAGGTTATCATCTTTCTGACCAATAAAGAAACTCGCTGCTCACATTCTTCAAGTGTCATCTTAGATATGGTCAAACAAGTTTCAGGCGTTTCTATCAGTCAACTTAAAATTAACGTTAAGCACATTTTTAGTAGGGCCCTTCCAAAAGGACCCAGCAGATACACATTGCCCGAACACCTTAATCTTTGAGAAACAGTACGCTACAGACCAGATTCAAATGCCAAATTTATATCTAACTCACTATATGAGCTAGCTTAGGAGAGTACTTATAGTGTCGACTGAGCTTCAGTTCAACTGCAAAATGGATCGAATGATAACCATCTGAAGTTGTGAGGGTTAAATGTGAGGTGCCAACTAACTCAAGATAGTAGGATGAAATATCGAGAAAGAGACAAAAGGCGTGCACTGCCTAGTATATAATACACACTAGATAAACGGCAGCTAATGTAACTACTCAAATGACTCCGAACAGATGAGCTGGGGGCAAAGGAGAACGAACACCCCAGCGTCCCTCTCCACCTCCACACTCTCAGCTGGAAAGTAGACAAGGGAAGTGGGGGTGGAGGGTTTTCCCCGCATCCCTCGAACCAAAGCACCATCCTCTTCCCGGAGCTCTGCCCTCGGTGTCCTACCCGCTTCCTGATAGCACCCAGCCCCATCCTCACCAGCCTTCCCGCCACCAAGCAGCCAAACATGGCGGCGGCGGCTCCGCTTAGCCGGCAGGGACCAGGGGCCGGCAACTAGAAGTCCTGGGGCCACTATGCTAGTGGAGCCCAAGATCCTTCCAGAACTGCCAGGAGGGCTCCGGCCACCCCACTACATAGCGACTTCGCTAGCGGCAGGAACGCCTTCTGCCCCGGTGACCTCTGACCCCCATCCCTAACCAGCACGCCTCTCAGGAGACGAGTACTTCCGGGGCTTACTACCAGCCTCCCCAATTAAGGGGAAAGGAGAGCAGGAGCCGGTACAAGACTACAAGTCCCAGAGGGCTCTGCGCGGGTTTCCGGGAGAACCTGTTGGGGTTAGTATTCCGGATCCCAGATTTCCGAATCCAGTCCTAGGAGTTGTTTCTCACAGTGGGCTTTTACAGTCATCATTTCACAAGATCCTTACAAAAACTCTATAAGGTAGGTATTATCTCCATGTTGTACTTGAGGAAATTGCCCAGAATGACCAACCCCAAATCTTTACACTGGCACTAAGATTTGGTGGCAGAATCCAGGTCCCGATCCAGATCGGGTCTTTTTGTCACACAGTAGGTCGGTCAGAAGCACTAATTTTTAACTATCTGTTTTCTACTTATTGTAGTTCTTTCCAGCTTCACTTAGCTTCCTCACTAATTTACTGTAACGCTGTAAGCAAGTTATATAATAACCTTTGTGCTTTAATGTCCCCATATGTAAAATATATTAATTGTACCTCTCTCCTAGGGTTACTGTGAGGATTAAATTAATACACACACACACACACACACACACACACACACACACACACACACACACTTAGAATAACGCCTGGCAGTGCTTAATTAATGGGAGTTTTATTGTAAAATGTCTTTTTTTCTATTGTCATTTTCAGAAAAGGGTCATAGGAAACAAAAAACAAAAGCCACAACAACTGACATCAAGTGCTGAATGCCACCAATACTCATTCTACTTTTCAGAGCTTCAATTCACTTTTCTCTACTATAGGAAGGTAGAATATCCTCTCCAGAAGGATCTCTACCCAACTTGAAATACCTGAGTTTAGTCTACCAGCCATTAGCAGGTCTGTCCTCCAAACCTCAGATTATATGTGGAAGATCAGAATGTTTGGAACTGTTATAATGAAGGTTCTTACATGCTATAAACTTGGACCACCTACCTTATCTCAGATACTCCTTTGAGATAGCCAAATCCAAGATGAAGAGATAGAAGAGGATCTTTCTACCAATGTCTCCAACTTTCTACCTAAGAACCTTCAAAATAAAAAGACCATTAATGATGAGACCATCTCATGAGGGGCAGACAAACCGCCTGGGTTCAGAGCCCATCTCTGTCATTTATTAGCTATATAATCTTAGGCTAGTTAACCTAATACTTTCATTCCTCCTTTTCCCCATCTGTAAAATGGGATAATAATAGTATCTACATCATAAGGTTATAATGAAGGTTCTATAAAGTAGGACATAGTAGCCAGAATATAGATAGCTTAATAAAATGTTAGCACTTAGTATAGTTACCTTTCTTGACTAATTTCCCATGTCTTCATACCGCCTGTGAAATAATAAGAAATAAATATATAGGTCTCTGTCCCCCTGTTCCTGACACAGGGCCCCTGAAACCCTTGTAAATTCCTAAGTGATAAGAGCACTAGGAGCATCTTTTGTTCTGAGGTGACTCTGAGTGAGCTCCTGGATAGCTCCTATGTAGCTCTTGGTCATCAAAAGACAAAGCCATGATCAGAAGCTTCGTATGTCAACCACCCCACCCCCACTTCCAGAGAGAGGAGAAAGCTGGAAATGGAGTTAACCGATCATGCCTATGTGAGGAAGCTTCCATAAAATCCAATAGTATGGGATTTGGAGAGCTTCCAGGTTAGTGAACACATCTATGAACCAGAAGGGTGAACTCTGAGAGGACAGATGCTCCTGTACTTGGGACCCTCTCAGACCTTGCCTTATGTATTTCTTCATCTGGCTGTTCATTTGTATCCTTTATCGTATCCTTTAATAAACTGGTAAATGTATGCAAGTGTTTCCCTGAGTTCTCTGAGCTGTTCTAGTAAATAATCTAATTCAAGCAAGAGAAGGTCATGGGAACTTCTGATTTGTAGCCATGTTGGACCAAAGGAGTAAGTAACCTGAGTACCTACTACTTGCAGTTGGCATCTGAAGTGAGGGCCAGTCTGTGGGACTGAGCCTTTAACCTGTGAGATTTGATGCTATCTCCAGGTGGGTAGTGTTAGAATTGAGTCAAAATATGGGACACCCACCTGGGAAAACCCCCCCCATACATCTGGGTCATAAGTGCTGTGAATGTGGTAGTGGTGTGAGAGTAAAGGATAAACAGGAAAGGGAGACCAGATTTTTTCCTTTGCATACCTTAACCATACTTTTGATTCTCTGAGCAACGCATGCTTTTCAACCTTTCTCTGCTTACACAGATTGTTTAATCTGCCGTCATATTCACTTGGCAATTTCTTACACATCCTACCAACTGGCTTGAATATTTTCTTCAGAAAGCTTTCCATAACCTATCTGATAATTAGTTATTCCTTCTCTTAGCAATATTATTCAATGAATTGAGAGCTGGCTAAGGAACTTAGCATAATACATGGTAAGGAATAAAATCATTAGTACTCAACTAAAAATATAGCTATTACTATTGAAAATTCAATAGTGTGGTCCCTGGGCCAGCAGCACCAAGGGACCTAGGAACTTGTTAAAAATGCAAATTCTCTGGCCCCACCCCAAACCTACTGAATCAGACACGCTGAGATGGGGCACAGCAGTGTGTGATTTAACAAGCCCTTCAGATAGTTCCAATACATGTAAGTTCCAATACATCGTAAGGCCACCAAAGGAAAGAGGGTCAGCCAGTGAGGGGCTCTGGCCAGGAAGAAGAGAGACCCTCAGTCTATGTTAGGCCTTGAACAGTTCGTGTCAAGTCCTGATCTGTTTACAGCTGTCTCTCTTAAATGTCCTGGCCTTGGTTGTAGCCCAGAAGACTAGAGAGCAGGGCCATAGAGAAGAGTCCTGGCAGGAAGCTGAATGAAGCCCAGATCTAGGGACCTAGGACAGAATGCTAAATCCTTGACACACAGGTGACCCAACAGACAGCAGAAGTAATCTCCACCACTCCCACCAGTAGCCTTGAACATGAATTTGGGAAGCAATAGTTACCCACAATGAGAAAGTTTCAAATGACTGGAAGGTCGTGCTGGGCTGAGCCAAGATAAACTTAATCTGTCCTTTAGAATCATCTGGACAAACTTTTTAAAGAATACTGAATTCAAATCTCTCAGGATGGGACTCAGAGATCTGTCTTATGCTCTCGAAATAACTCATTCTTCCACAGCCCAGCATTTGGGAACCATTACATGGCACAGGTTTATACAGGGGCCTAAGTAATGCAATGCTTTGTACACCTGGCAATAAAATGTATAAGTGAATTCTCTCCTGTTTACTAGGAGCTCATATTTTAAGGCAAAGATAAGAAATTATTTTTTTGGAAGCCTTTCACAAAGGGTTCTGACTTTCAAGAGTTACCAACACCATTGCAGCCAGTTGTACTTGGGAACTGGAGGGAAACAGTGCAGAATACTTACTCAAACCGGGCTTATTAAGGCTTAACTCCCAGTCTTTCAGAAAGATAAACTAAACCTTTTTTATGCAAAATCATAGCAGTTTAAAAAGTAATTTTGCATCAAATTAAAAAAATCAAATAATGGCCAATACAGTACTATATATTTCTCACAATCGGTGATTTTCTGACAAATCACAATTTAATAGTTTTAGAATTAAACACAAATACCACTCCCTCATCACTCATTACACAAAATGTAACAGAAATCACTCAACTTATTACACTTCGCATCGACCCTGGGGTAAATGAAGCAAGGGAAGGTGAAATGAGTCTGCTTTCATTCATCTGAAGTTTTGCTCTGCATCAAAAAATAACCACAAAATAACAACTGTTGAATTTCAAAACTAAGGTCATTTTTACAAATCACAACAGGGAAAAACCACAGATGATAAAGTAGGGTGGGAAAGTAACAAACTTAACAGTGCTGTGGTTAAAGAGACCATGTAGCATTTTTTACATAGTCTTGTATTTCTGACAGTGTGAATCCTGTTTCCAGTCTCCTTGGTAAAAGCCATCTAGACTCCTTTCCCGTAGATCAATGTGTTTCAAACTGCAGGTTGAGAACTATTGTTAGGTTGTGAAATTAATTATGTCACAACTGCATTGCAAAAAAAAAAAAAAGTTTAATACATTAAACATGATCAGTGTATTGTTTCGTGGACCTTTTTTTTTTCAGTTCTGTATATGTATGTGAGATTGGGATATAATATATGTAGTCTATTTCTTACTGTGGGGTACATTTTTTAAAGTTTAAAAATTACTGTCTTAGATAATACTTCAACCAAGCTTGAAGACGCAGTTGAGCTGAATGACTGTCTCCTTTGCCTCCACTGAGCATTTTAATTCTTTAAGCATTTCTGGACAAGGTGACTATTAGTTCTTTAGACCTTCTCAGGCACTGGCTTAAGCAACTTTAAAATTATCTAATTTCTATCGAGTCCTTTTCTAATATTGTGTAGTAGGATGATACACCCAAAGCGACATCCCAGTCTTTTCTTAGCCAATTTTTTTTCCCTTCTGAATGCCTTGAGACCTAATCGTACTTCTCATCTCTGCAACAGAAACCACCATCCTACTATGCCTCATAAATTTCAGACTCAGTTCCCCTACCCACAGAGCATAACATGGCTTCTAGCTTCTCCCCTATTTCCTGTTAGTGAAACATTTAATTGTTTTTATTTTGGGGGCAAATGTGGGGAGAAGGGGAACAGGTGGAGAGAATTGTCCTATTCATTTTACTTAATGAAGCAAAGAAATCAAGATAGAGCTAGGAAGAGACAGATAACAAGACTAAAGTTTAGAAATGAGAACCTGTTAACAAAGATTTAAGTGCCAGATGTAGCTGCTGGGAACAGGAAGGCACAGGACCTCTGGTCAGCCCCAGGCATGGTCAGTTTCATGGGCATGTGACCTGTACAGGGCACTGAACCCAGAAAGACTCCATACTTGGTTTAATGCTCTGCTGTTCCCAACTTCACATTCTTAATAATTTTATCTTTGATCTTATATTTTGTAAGTAAAGTCCAGTGAGACAATGGAATATGCGTGTGAAGAGGGGGAACATGCAGTATGCACTTCCACTGTTCCTTGCCTTTCTGTTCACATATAACATCCATGATTCCCCTGAGCACAGAATTCCACTGGACCCATAATGTGTGGAATTTTCAGTAAGATTTAAACAAGTGCAAAGGTAAAGCCTGTTACATCTAGAACTGAATAGGCAAGAGTAATGTCAGTTTTAACCAGAACTTGGTTTAACAAAGGGCATTTTAAGAAAACCAAGGAACATAAGCAAGGAAAAACAATCTTGCTTATGTTACTTCCTTACATTAACCAGCTACTTACACTGAAGATGATGGCACAGAAGAGAAAGATAAGGCAACCAATAGTTTTTTCTTTCAATTTGTCTTTACACATAGTTAAGTCAAATGCAGAGAATGTTGGCAGAATGTGTGGCATCAAGAAGTGAAATAAAGATGAGTTACTTTTGTCCATATTACCACTGTACTGATAAGAACAAAATACACATGAATGTATAAGCTACAAAATACCAATTATATAGTATCAATGATTCTGCATAGGAGTTAAATGCTTTTGTTTGCATTGATAACTGTCATTATACAATATGAAGATGGAAAAATTCATGCTAACATATAATTTTTTCTCTAGACTACCATTAAAAAGCAAATTTGAAAATACCGTAAGTTGAGGGGGGAAAAATCAACAGAAGGAAAAAGCTTTATATTTCAGTATTTTTAAAGGTACCTTTTCCCTGCTTTTGAAACAAGAGGCTTGTATTTTCATTTTGCGTTGGGCCCTGCAACTTAAGAAGCTGACCCTTCCTTCAGAACTAGAAACGAAACTATCCTGTTCCTCTTGAGTTATTGTACATTTCTTTCCCAAAGAGCTAGTTGAGGGGTCCATGAGGCACAGGGGGCTCCAGAAAGGCTTCGTTTTGAAATCCATAAACAATTCTGTGATCTTTAACCATGCTCTGGCATGTATCATGACTTTGGCTCCCTTGGGGGCAATAAGCATGATCTTGGCCTGCATGGACAAATGTCATAGTGCTTAACACCTCCATTTGGAGGTTGTTGGTCCTGGTGAGCTAAGTTAAGTGTGCACTTTCAAAAGTGCCCTCACTATCCAAAGTGCAATTCTAATCCAGGAAGAAAATGTGAAATTAAATGGAGAACTCATGGCTCATCACAGCACTGGAGTTCTCGTGGAAAAATGACTGGGAAAGGGAGTTTAGATCAAGCATCAGGCCCTGGGTAAGACAGTATAGGGATGCCAATCCTTGGTTCCCATTGTTCAGAAACAAAACCACCCAGGGACTTCCACATCTTGTCCTTCAAATTGTGCTATAGACAGCCTTGGAAGAACCTGCTGCCCTGTGAGCACATTGCCTCACCACAGGTGGCTACAAAAGGGATATAGCATCAGTTGGCCCTTTGTCCAACTTCAGTAAACTGTAAGGCTTTTTTTTTTCAGGAAGCAATACAGATCAGGGTGAAATTCTGGGTTTGGTAGACTGAAGCCACAGGTGTATTAGTGACTGACTGCAATGGAAGTGGGAGATATGAAGATGCCAGAACCACCAGCTATCTCCTAGTTCTGTCACACACACCCACATTACCCTTAGATATCATAGTAGCGAGTAAAATGATTCTCCAAACACAGCCTTTAATTTTTTTTCCTGGATCTCCAATAGTATCATTAGACCTTTTCATCTTATCCCCTATAGTTCTTATATTCTCTATTTCCATGATTCTCTACACCACATTGTTAGGATCTATCTCTTCCAGTTACTAATTTATATTCACCTGTGTCTAGTATAGCCCATCCACTGTTTGTCAATCATATTTTTCATTTCTAAAAGTTCTATTTATTCCCTTTTCAAATCCTTGTCTTAGTATTTTCTTACTGCTCACTCATTTTTGTGATTGACATGTTTTGTGTTTCATTCATTCGACAAATATTGAGTACCTACTATGTGCAAAGAACCATTCTAGATGCTGGGGTTTTATGTCAAACAAAATAAATACACCCTTATAAAGCCTACATCCCAGTGGAAGGAGAAATATAACAAACCAAGTAAGTTGTGCAGTACATTAGGTGATAACTGAAATGGAGAATAAGGAATGATTTTAAAATAAGTATTCTCTGGTAATTCCAAAATCTGAAGTCTGGTGGTCTTAGTATAGCATGTATGTTTTAACTCAGAACAGCTTGTTTCATTGTCTTTGGTAATCTTTTTATTTGGTTGAACTAAATTTTCAGTAATCTTAGGGGCTCCTTAAGGGTTCTTTAATAGCTCATATCCACAGGAAGGGTTAGCAAGATGCGGTTTGTGGACTGAATATGGCCCACTGCGTTTTTATAGTTTTATTGGAACACATCCAGGCCCATTGCATTACATATAGCAGCTGCTTTCGTGCTATAGTAGCGAGTTGATATGACAGATTATACAGCTCATAAAGCCTAAAATATTTAGTCTTTGCTGTTTACAGAAAAAGTATGCTGACCTGTCTACAGATAAACACAGGAACTAAAAACCACACTGAAATGGGCACTAACGTATACTATTGGAACAAGTGAATTTGGTACAACCTTAATAAAAATACTTTCATTCAGTAACTAATTCTGACAAATGAGCCTAAGGAAATAAACTGAGAGGTCCACAAAGGCTGGATGTTAATCAAAATTTTATGAGCGATAAATCAGAAGCAATTAACATATCCAAAAAGGTAATAAACAATGATATGTTCAATGGAAATGTATGGATTTATAGAAAAGAGCTCATGAATGTAAAAACTTGACAAAATCCAATCTTCTGTATTTTACCATGGCCCCTTCATTTTACCTACCTTATATCTTTGTGATCACCTAGGTTCTCTTCATTCTCTCTGCTTCAGGTTAATGCCTCCACATGTGATCTTTGGTCCATTTTGGGGATTTTTATCTCAATTTCATTTTTGCTGTTTCTTATCCATAAATATAAGCAAAACACGTTATCTATGTTTGGGACAAAACAACCGACTACTCTCAACCCTATGACCTCTTCAATCTACTTATTTCTCTTAATCAATATACCCTTCTAGAAAAGAGAACACTAACTCATTGTATGGACATATTCCCCATTTCTTTCATTTTTCTTTTTTCCCATCGCACTATATTTAAGCTTCTATGTCCTATCCTCCCTTACTCAAATGATAACATCTTTCACTAAGATTTCTAATGGTCAAGTTGTAAATCGAATGACAATAATATTTAACTGTAAAGATAGATAGGTTATTAAACCACTGTTAAAAGTCTAAAATTTTAAATTACTTATTACATTAGATTTCTCCAGTTAAACCACAAAAATGATCATTTCAAAAAGATAAGGCATAATTTTATTATTTTCAACATTTCATCACAATGAAAATAAAAATAACATGGCTTTATAAAAATAAATTTTTATTAAAAGCAGTAGAGTCTGAGCAGGAGACAGTACAAAGAGTGTAAACAATGTAAACATCACTACATTCAGCTCAGCCTGATTGAATGCTGAAAGACAACTATAAATGCTGTAGGTGCCCTTACTAGCAAGATACATTAACTCTACTGTACACAGAAAACACACTCATTTTTATTAGGAAAAAGTATTTTATCGAAGTCGGTCCCAGCGCCAAATACTGGCGTCATCACAAACAGCTATAAGAATGCTGCTATCCCTGCTAAAACTGGTTTGTCGAATAGCAGCACCACATTTATGATGAGTCAGTGTTGTACACCTAGGGAGAAAACATGACAACAGGTTAAATATCATACATACATAATGTCATCAGTATCTAACTTAAAACAATGAATTAGAAAATGAAGATATTCTGAGTCATTCAGAAAGCATCTGAAACCTGAATATACTATAAGCTCAAGCTCAAATTTCATAAAATTTGGGTATACTTTAAATTCAAGAGGCACCATTTAACTTAAAGAGAAATAAGATGTTATCAAGGTACTGATGAAAAACAATCATTAGAATAAAAAATACTTCAAAATACTCTGAGACATATAAATGTTACAAAAGGCTTAAAGATGGCCTTGCAAGTATTAATTACTTATATGTAGCTTAACACTTTGAAAAAAAGGCAGAAACTATGAACAGGAATTTCTGAATACTTACTTGGCTTTATGAGGATCTTCTACTTCTAAATCCCAAACATAAAGTTTGCCAACCTGATTGCCCAATGCAAGCATCTGTAAAAACGTATTTTTAAAAACACAAAATTATTAAAATAAGCTATTAAAGATTTCAAGCAATCCTAAAACATCTTTCTTATTTCAAAAAAACCTCAGCACGAGGCTTTGGCTTTGTTCTTGATTACTTCTTTGCATCATATATTCCTGATTTTAAGTGGAGATAAAGAGCAACTAATGCTTCAGAGGTGTCTTGAGTAAATTAAGAAGGCATTTTTTTAAATTTATGAAGGGTTTTACTAAATAACCTACATCGTTAGTATGTACTCTTTATTCTTCCTTAAAACTGTAGCAAAAGCTATAGAAAGCTCCATCAAAGCTTTCTTATAAATACCCAGGTAATCTGTTCCAACAAAATTCTAACACCGAATTTCTTTAAAATTTTAGATAACTAGAGTATCTCCCACGTTGATTTTTTCTTGAAATTTTTCTAGGAAAAAAACACATAAAAATCTTAACACTCTAATCACCAAAACATTAAGTCTTAGTAACACATGTTATGGAAAGTAAACACCTAACTGCCACCACTGACACCTGTCAATTTTATTTATGATAACCACAGGTGGTATGCAGAGCCACGAGGGCAGAATAAGTAACATAAGTAACATCGAAGGTCAAAGCAAATAATACAGACCAAGGTAGATTCTTAAAAGAGAACACAGATGCAAAACAGAAAACTATTACCATGGTTTTAAGTCAAATAATTTTAAAATGTAAAAATGTTGCTACCTTTTGCCAGAAATCCATAGAAAACCTCATGTACCAAATGTCACACTGGCTGTAATCAAATCGCCCAAGAATAGTCACATTAGACTCACTGGGCTTAATTTTATCTATATCATCTTCCATTTTGCCAGGTTTCCAGCACACAATGGCGTTTTCACAAGACTTTAAAAAAGAGACATGAGAAAAAAAGAAATATTACTTGCACATCTGAATTAAAAATGTTGAAACAAAGCTTTTTGTCTCCTATCATTTTAGAATTGACAGCTCATAGAGCCTGGTTATCCATCTACTAAGTACAGTGATATACATTCATTTATATTTACAAAGAACAAGAAGTCTGATTATCAATAGATTTTGACCAAAAGCATTATCTGGAGCCTATTCCTTTTGGAAGTCACAAATTCTCTTACAAACCAAATTCAGCTTTAGATACTTTAGCATCCAGAGACTTGAAGTGTTTTATAGCAAAGGTAAAATTACACTGTATTAGAATATAAGGCTCTTCAATATGGCCCTTGCTTACTTTACTAGTTTCATCTTTCTCCATCCAGCTGTTCACTACACTTCTAACCCTTTATGGTTCCTTTTATCTCGTTAACTGTTAATCCTTCTTCCTCAGTGTCTGTGCTACATGGTAGGTACTCAATAGCAGTCATAGGAAGGCTAATGAATCCATAAAAAAGGACCTTAGAGATTGGATTATATAGAAGGCATAAAAGCAGTGGTTTTAACATTAAGACATTGATATGGGGATAGGATTGAAATAGGCTGCATTATACCTTCTCTATCCTCTTAACACCAAATCTCTGCACAAATTCTACTTAAGCAGCCAGTGGTAAAGAGTACAATGGAAGAAAATTTATAAAACAGCAGACACTATTAATATTACCATGTAGCCCAGTGGTTTGCAAGTTAAGAGACAATGGCAATGTCTCTGGCCTCTGCTGAATACAGGCCAGAGAAGCTGCTCAACACCTTACAATGCACCTCAGCACATGCCAGGACTAAAAATTCCCGCTGTAGGTGAAGACTGCCTCTTGAAGTTTCACAGGACAAAGCCTACACAACCACATGTGGCAGTCCTGTAGGGGTTGACTGGTATTTAAACAGTTTAACAGTAGGGCCACAGGAAGATTGCGGGCGAGGGTCTGTGCTTTTCTTCTTCTCTGCCTTTTTTAGATTATTTAAATTCCCAGGGCTATGTTACACAAGTTCTTTACTGTAAAGTACCTTAGAGATCACCTAGTCTGATGACTCTTAACTAAGTGCACGATTGTATCAACAGCCTGTAGTTTTATCAACTCATCTTGGCCCCAACCCTACTGAATCAGAAGCTGAGGCAGGAGGCCAAAGCAGAATTCTAAAATAACTGTTCAAGTGCTTCTTACTGACTATGCTGGTAAATTATCCTTAATTACTAGAGTCCCTTCATGGAGAACTACAGCACAGGGAGTTAAAAGGATTTACTCACACTAATGGATGACTGCACTCAAAATTATCTAGAGAGCTGTTAGAATTACAAATTCCTAGCTCCTTGTGCCAGATTTAGAATCTCTGGGTGTGATAAGGTCTAGGAATCTATTTTTACAATGTTCTCTCAATGATTCTGATACAGAGCCAGGTTTGAGATCACCAATATAATTCATTCAGTTCAGCTTCCCACCTAAATAAAATGCAGAAATCTTTTCCTATCATCTGATTAAGTTCTAAGAGCAAAAATTTTAGAGCCTTTTAATTTCTGCTCACAAAGCGACATAGTTAAATGCACTTTCCCCTATTTGTCCCATTAAGTACAGCTTAAAAAGTATGAGGAGGCAGACCGATTAGGAATCCTGGGACATGAAGGAAATTGAGTTCCCTAGTTTTCTTTTCCCTCATTTATGTATCTTGGACTGGATGCTAGAGAAGGCAGCAACTCAACAAACCCAACAAAAGCCTGCTCTCTACAAGGGACCAGGAAAGTGGCAACCTACCAGAGAGAGAAAATTTTCAGACAAATGCTCTACTACAGCCAAATAACCACAGGGGTGCGAAAAAAAAACTGTGGACTTGCATCCATTTGAACCAGCAAAGACTCAGTGTGAAACCCTTCTCAGTTGGTAACTAAGCACCTCAAGTACATAATACCCCTGATTTCTCCCTGCCCTTTATGGTAATGAGGTGACTCTCCTCTTGCCCTCTGGCTAGGGTTCTAGGGTGGTATCAGAGAATGCCAAGTAGAGTCAGGATATCCACAACCACCTACCACTACCTACATACAGTATCAGTGGAGACTATCTGTGGAGCAGTAATGAGTCATGTCAGCCCCTCCTGCTAGGGTAGTATTCTCCTAAGGCCCAGTGGAAAGCCTGAACTCCCAACCCAACAGTTATGAAACACCATCACCAAGTCAATCAAGTGGGGAACCTGGACTTACTTCCCTTGCTATCTGTCAATCATGAAGCGATGCTCCCCTACCCCAGTTGAAAATTTATCAGAGGGAGCCTGCTGTAGGATATCTAAATAAGATCCAGAGTTTCATAACATAATACTCAAAATATCCAGATCTCAATGAAAAATCACTCATCATACCAAGAAACATAAAAATCTCAACTTTAATGAGAAAAGAGAATAGATGCCAACAAAGATGACATAGATGTTAGATCTGACAAAGGTTTGAAAGCAGCCATCATAAAAATGCTTCAATAAGCAATTATAGACACACTTAAGACATACTAAGTGAAGGTAAGTGAACCCCAATAAGAAGGTAAGTGAACCCCAATAAGATAAACTCAAAGAAATCTGTATCAAGACACATCATAGTCAAATTTCTGAAAACTAAACACAAAGAAAAAAATTCCTGAAAGCAGTCAAGACAGAAAGAACACCTCAGCTATAGGAGAAAAACAATTCCAATAGTGGCAGATTTCTCATCAGAAATCAAAGAGATCAAAAAAGAGGGAGCTCAACATTTTGCAAATGTTTAAAGAAAAGAACTATCAACACAAAATCCTATATTCAGGAAAAAGGGGAAATGAGGACATTCTCAGATTAAGAAAAAAACTATATTAAGGAAAAAGTGGAAATGAGGACATTCTCAGATTAAGAAAAACTAAGAATCTGTCACCAGCAGACCGACCCTAAAAAAATGGCTACAGGAGGTTTTATTGGAAAAAATAGGGGAGGTTGTATAAGAAGGAATCTTGGAACATCAGGAAGGAAGAAAGAACAATGGAAAAAGCAAAATGAGTAAATACAATAGTGTCCTTTTACACTTGAGTTTTTAAATTATGTTTGATGGTTGAAGCAAAAATGGTAATACTATTTGTTGTAGTTCTCAACTGTAAAGGGATTTAAGACAATTATAAATGGAGGACAAAGGGATGTAAATTAAAGTTTCTATACCTTTTTTGAAGTGGTAAAATGTTGATACAGTTAAGTATACATTTATTATATACATATATAAAAATATATAATAAGGCAAACACCAAAAAAGCTACACAAAGAAATATACTCAAAAACAGTATAGACAAATCAAAATGGGATTCTAAAATATATTCACATAACCCACAGGAAGTTAGGGGGAAAAACCCAGAGAAATTAAAAACTGGAAAAAATTAAATGGCAGACTTAATAACTGATACAGAAAGGCTCAAATAGAAATGGTCTAAATATACCAACTAAGACAGTTTAACGAGGTTGATTAAAAAGTAAGACTCAACTATATGCTGTGCACAAGAAACTCAGATTAAAAGTAAACTTCAGATTAAAAGTAAAAATTGGAAAAAAATATACCAAGCAAGCATTAATCAGAAGAAAGCAGAAATGGCTATATTACTACCAGATAAAGGAGACTTCAAAGCAAAGAAAATTATAGAGATGAACATTACATAATGATAAAAGGGTCAAGCCATCAAGACATAGCCACACTAAATGTGTAAGCACCAACAGCAAGATGTCACGAAACTGGAAAATCCAGTTATTGCTGGATATTCAACACTATCAATAATTAATAAAACAAGCAGAGAGAAAATCAACTAAGATATAGACAAATTCAACCACATTATCAACCAGTAGGATCTGATATTTACAGAACACTACACCCAACGGCAGATAAACATTCTTTTCAAGCTTCCATGGAACATAACGAAAATAGGGTCATGAAACAAATCTCAAAAAATTTAAAAGAATCAAAATCATAGAGTATGTTCTGACCACAACAGAATCAAACTAGAATTCAAGATGAAAATAATAACAAAATCTCCCAATACCTAGAAACGAAACATATTTCATATCAAAATTTGTGAAATGCACCTAAGTAGTGCTAACAGGGACATTCATAGCACCAAATGCTTATACTAGGAAAGGTAAATCTCAATTGAATAATTAATAAAAGTCTCAACTCAATAATCTAAACTCCCGCCTTAAGAAACTAGCAATAGAACAAAATACACCCACAGCAAATGAAAGAGATTTAAAAAATTAACAACCCTTTAGCAGGACTTTAAAAAAAAAACAACACATAAATTACCAATTTCAGAAATGAAACATGGGCTAGAGACCTTGCAGATACCAAATAACAAAGGAATACTACAAACTCTATACCCATGTATTTTACATTAGATGGAATGAACCAATTCGTCAAACAGCACAAACTACCACAACTCATGCAATATAAATTAATTTGAATAGCCCTTTCACTATTAACGAAATGGAATTTGGGATCTTAAACACCCCCCTCAAAACCTTTTAGGCCCAGGTGACTTATGTGGAGAATTCTACAAGCCATTAAAGAATTAACACCAATTCCATGTAATCTCTTCCATAAGAGGGAAGACTTGAAATTCATTTTATGGAGCAAGTATTATCAATAACAAAATCAAACAAAAACTGTACAAAAAAGAAAACTTCAGATCAATATCATACCTCATGAATAAAGACACAAAAATCTTTAACAAAATATTAGCGAATTCAGCAACTTATAAAAGAATTATGTATACACTTTGACCAATCAATGACATCTACTGCATTAACAGGCTAAAGAAAACCACATGATCATATCAACTGATGCACAAAATGCATTTAACCGAATTCAGCACCCATTCATAGAACTCTCAGAAAATTAGAAAAAGGGGGAAACATTTCTTGATAGACATCTACAAAAAACATACAGCTAATAAACATAATTGTGAAAAACTGAATTACCCTTAACCTCAGAAACAAGTCAGTGTCTGCTTTTAACAAGGCTTGACACTGCTAATCAAAATAGTACTGGAAGTATGCCAGTACAATAAGGCAAGAAAAGGAAATAAAATGCATCCAGATCAGAAAAGATATAACACTGTCCCTATTTGCAGATGACAAGATGGTCTATGTAGAAAATATAAACTAATTAAAAAACACTTCTAGAAATAAAGTCAAATAGGTCACAGGATTCAAGATTAATATGCAAAAATCCAACTATATTTCTGTATTCCAGCAATGAACATAGAACTGGAAACTAGAAATACCATTTATAATCAAGAGAAATACTTAGGTATAAGTCTAACAAAGCAGGTATAGGACTCATATGTTAAAAACTACAAAATGCTAATCATAAAAGTCAAAGATTTAAATAAATGGACAGACATACCATGTTCATGAATTAGAAGACTGATAGTAAATCCCCACCAAACTGATATATTGGTCCAACACAATTCTGATCAAAAGCTTCCCTCCCCTCAAAAAAACCCAGCAAGATTTTCTATAAATGCAGACAAGATTATTCTAAAATTTCTATGGAAAGGCACAGAAACTAGAAGAGCTAAAGTAATTTTGGAAAAGAGTAATAAAATGGAAGAAATCACACTAACCCATTCCAGAACTTATTACAGAGCTAGAGTAATCAAGACTGTTTATATAGTACTGGTGGAGGGAACAGAATAGAAAAATCAGAAACAGCCTCACACAAGTATGACCAAACAATTATGACAAAGGTACAAAATTCAAAGGAGAAAGAATAGTCTTTCAATAAATAGTGCTGAAACAATTGGATATCTATAGGCAAAAAATAAACTTCTACTGAACTTCATATAAAAATTAACTTAAAATGGATCATATATTTAACATAAAACATAACACTATAAAACTTTTTGAAGAAAACACAGCATAAAATCTTTAGGATCTATGGCTTGGTAAAGAGCATTTAAACACAACATCAAACATGATCCATAAAATTTTTTTTAAAAAAATCAATAACTTGAACTTCATCAAAATTAGAAATATTTGCTGTGTAAAAGATCTTTTTAAGAGGATGAAAAGAAAAGCTACAGACTAGAAGGAAATATCTGCAAAGTATATATCTGACACAGGATTCATATTTAGAATATATTAAGAACTCTCAAAACTCAACAGTAAAAATAAAAACAAAACCAATCCAATTAGAAAATGAGCAAAAGATATAAAGAGACATCATCGAAAAGGATATATGGATGGTAAATAAGCACATGAAAAAGATGTTCAACATCACTAGCCATCAGGGAAATGCAAATTAAGACCACGATGAGATATCACTACACACCTATCAGAACAGCTAAAATAAAAAATAGTGACAATACCAAATGCCGGCGAAGATTCCGAGACACTCGATCTTTCATACATTTCTGGTGGGAATGTAAAATGGCACGGCCACTCTGGAAAATAGTTTGGCAGTTTCTTAAAAAACTAAACAAACTTAACCATGACCCAGCAATTGCCCTTCTAGGCATTTATCCCAGAGAAATGAAAACTTAAGTCCACACAAAACCTGTACACGATTGTTCATTAGCAGCTTTATTTGTAATAGCCCCAATCTGGAAAGGACCGAAATGTCCTACAATAGATGAATGGCTCAATGAACTGTGGTAAATCCCATACCATGGAATGCTACTCAGCAATAAAAAGGGAAAGCAATTGATACACACAACAACTTGGATGGCATTATACTGAGTGAATAAAAAAAAAAAAAATCTTTAAGGCCCCATAGTATAACATTCTTGAAATGACAAAATCACATGTGATAAAATGACATAGAACTACACACATACATTGTACAATGTCAATTTCCTGGATTTAATATTGTATTATAGTTATATGTAAGATGTAACCACTAGGAGAAATTTGATGAAGGGCAATATGGGGCCCTACTATACTATCTTTGAAAACTTCCTTTGAATCTAATGTCAAGATTAAAAGTTAAAAAAAAAAAAAAAAGGAAAAACTGTATCTGCAAGGTCAAGAAAAAAAATAAATCAGGCTCTGCCCAAGAAAATATGAAATGCCCTGAAATCCACACAAGGAAAGAAACTGGATAGCAATTTCTCCAAATTTGACAATCCTCAATGTTCACATGACATCACCAACAACTTCCCTAAATTATCAGCAAAAAAATTTGACATATATACATATACATATATATGTATATCAACACTCCAGGGAAGGGCTTGGCAAACGAAAGTCCTTAAGCCAACTCTAGCTGTCTGTTTTTACACATGAAAGTTTACTGAAATGGACACAAACATTAAAAAAAAAAAAAACCTACTGGCTTTAGATGCTGGTTATTTTATAATAACACTGGATATCCGAGAACACTATCACCTTACAAATTAACATTTTTCATTTTACTAGAGCACAAATTATATAATTCATTGGGATGTTTTAAACCTAAAACAAGTTTCCAAGAATCTATCAAAATATCATGAGACTTAAAAAAAAAAAAAAAAACAACAAAAAAAAACACAACGCAATTTCCCATCTGCCATCCAATTTACCAAACTGCATAAAAAATGGTGCTCCCTAAAAAGTTCCAACTCACACAATGGAAGTACAGCTTAACAGCAGTTACCATACCTTGGAAAGTATCAAATCACCTAACCATCGCACACAATCGACATAATTCCTATGTATGTCTCTGGTAGAAAAGTCGGGAAAGTGAATTTTCTGAGAAATAAATGGCCTGAAATGGAAATGTCAAAAGTTCAGAGAAAAAAGTATAATAGAATCAGACTTTTTATTTTTTGATTTATAAGACTTTGAAAAATAAAATATACAACTACTGATTTTTGTGTTCCTAGAAAAGTGAATATCTTATCTGTTTATTGAGAGCTTAAGTCTCATTTTATTTTGGTTTCTATATTTTATTCCATTATTGGCTCTCAATTCAATTTTGTTTTTATCCCATGAACTTTCATTTATATAAATTGCATCTTCCTACCTTACTATATGCAGGCCAATTTTAATCGATTCAATTCTGGCTGTCCTAACCAATGATAAGCAAACACATCTGGTAACAGAGCTGAAAAAGTTTCTCATAGAAAATAGAAAGCCACCTACTCAATTCTTTAAAATTAGTCTGTGAAAGTCATCGCATCTGGATTATTTCAAAAGATAATCATTTTTCTAGGAACAATAACACATCATTCCAAAGGCTGCTAAAGATTACATGAAAGTCCTTCCTTGAGCAACCATTTTTGAAAATGGTATCTTAGAAGAATTTGACATTAGGACTTTTCTTGTATTTAAGAAAGTAAAATATGGTGCCATTTTTTTCCTTACAGATGTTTGTGAGCCAGAGAAATTGCTACCAATTCTGAAGTTAATTAAAAATAGACCTAACATTTCTAATCTAGTAAATGGTTCAGTTTACATTTATACTGAAATAACTATAAAAGTCTGATAAGCCATGAATTAGTTATACTTTAGGCAACACATGTCCTCTCTTTACTTTTGGCTCATATGTAAAAAGGATATTGGGCTGATTCATTTCAAACATTCATTCCAATTCTAGAATCTTTTCTTTATTAAAACATTAAAATGTTATTGATGATCTGATATATATTCCTAACCCTGCCATAATTATGTTGATTGCTTTTAAAGCAAATACATATTATAATCTATGGTTAAACCTCTCTTAAGATCAGCATAACTCCCTGTTATTTTCTGTAAACTATGAAATATAATTTCTATGTATTCCAGAGCTCCAGAAAATATAAAAACATAAATTTGGTATTGTACTAGCCTTTAGTGTTTTAAAATAGAAATCTGAAAGTTGTACCAATCTTTAGAGGCCACTGAGGTCTGATGAATGTTAGTGCACTGAAATATTTACCGACGACTAAATTTTACTAACGATCTGTTAAGAATCTGGCTTGATAACTAGAAAATAAACTTTAGCTCTTGCTAAAACAAAAGTGCAAACAAAGTTAATATACACAAATATATGATAGTTACAGTGAAAGTGTTCTGAAAAGAGTTACTGAATTAAGAACTGAGGCATTTCAAAAATATATTATGAAAACTGGAATTCCTACATCTTAGTCCCATGGAGCAAGGCTCCTGTTTTTGAATTCTCTCCATTTAATGAAATGAACATCAATTAAGGGAAAGCATTATATCATCATGAATTAAAGCTAAGAACCCCACTGAAAACACAAGTATGATTTACTGTCTTGAATTAGAATTTAGCATTGACAAATAATGCTAATAACATTATTCTGAAGGGTCTTCTGCTTTATTCCACAGTAAGTTTAAGAGGCTTAAAATTTTTATCTCAAAAGGCCAAGCATATGTATACCCAAATAAAGGTAAGTCAATGTGCTACTAATAAGTCAGTGAAAACAAAATTTAAAGAATATTTTGAATATAAATCACAAATAAATTAAAATAAATGACTCTCAAAGAAAACCAGTGAATTTTTATGGTATCTAAATTATATCTTCAAATGATTAAAAGAAGGGTTTCTAAACTCAGTGTTGGGGACTTATATATATATATAACAAATTTAGAAAAAGTAAAACTCATCTATTTAACAGCATGAGACAGAAAATTGTCTTAAGTACCACAATGTTACCTGTTAGTTTTATTTGGGTTATAATCATAAGATTCCTTAATTGCATTAATCATTCTCTTTGAATTGATCCTCCAAAGTTTAAGAGAGTGATCCATACCACAGGACATAATTTTTTCACCCAAAAGATCATAATCCTGTATGTAAAACAGAAAAGCTAAAATTAAATGTTTAAATTATTTTTCCAAATTATAGTATCCAATTTTCACCTGATACACACTATTGTGAAAATTGTATTTCAAAACACAACAGTAACATTTTGGGTTTCATCTATGTAGAACATAAAACAGTTTTTACTACTGTCAAGATTTAGTTTTAAGTGATTTGCCATCACCACAGTATATGAACTTATATAATATGGAAGGCAAGAAAGTATAGTGATTGAATTGTTTTTTCTATTTAATTATCTTTAAAATATTTCCTTTGCTTGATTTTGAAGGTAAATCAAATGCCGAGGTATGACATAAAAACCTGAAGTTATATTACTTTTCTTTGTTCAGCCCGATAAAGTGATGAAATTGACATCGAGTCCTTAAACAATTAAAATTTTATTTTATCGTACATCTAAATCAAAAACTTCAGGTACATTGGTTTTAGAGTTTACTTTTTAAATGAATAAAAAAATTGTCTTAAAGTAAATAACATTTAAAGATTTTTATTTGCTGTTTACTAATTTTTAATAGGTACCTAATAGATGATCTATTGTTAACTTTATTCCACCTCATTTCACAGATAAGACACTGAGGTACAGAAATGCTGTTTAATTTAGTTCATGTAACACATGTGTTAATGTAATCTCACACATCAATCCTTCTAAGTAGTGAACTCTTGTATTATAGAGAAGAGATACAGATTGTCTCCTACACTCATTTTAAGAAATAACAGTAGAGAGTTCTATTTAAGGAAGATATTTTCCTTAGTAATCTAGATATTCTATTACTCTAACATTTAATTAAACATGAACAATGTTTTACAAGAGCCTAAGAGTTTTTAGGTTGGTGGTTACTGAATTCACCAGTCTGGTTGCTGCTACTTTTCCTAATTACCGCAATTTAGAATCCTTAATAGAGGACAGAAGTTTTGGCTCTTTAACATATAATGCCAGATGGAGAATGCTACTGCAACTTCTAGAAAATCTATATTGCCAGGGTATATTAAGGTAGGTATGATTCTCACAAAAGCATATAAACCCCAACTATAGGAATATTTACTACCTCCAATTAAAATGCTATATGCTTCAAAAAATGATGCCCCTTTAATGAAAAAGAACTGAATAGCTGTAAAATTACTAATTAAGTTAGCTATATAGAGAACTTAAGTAAAGCTAAAATAATGTAAAAAACTGAAACCTGACTAGAAATTCCGATATCGTATCATTATAGAATACATTAGAACATAACACCATGACATCAGAGAAGTTATCTAAAACTCAGTATGAGCACAAAATATTTCCTAAAAATGGATAACTTATATTTTAACTTCAAATAAGAGTTTCTTAATTGCTAAGTAGTTTAATCCTTTCTTTAATAAATGAGAAACAAAATTAATAAATGAGTAAAACAAAAGTTAACTTAGTGATTTTAGATCAATAAAGGAAAAGAACAAGTTCATAGTATTCTTTCATGAGAATCCAGGCACTGATATAAAAAAGTACCAATAAAACACAAAGAACCTTACTTGCTTTATTCCTTCACATGTAAGATAAACCTTGCATGTCACAAGTAAATGAAATGGCTGCCTGCCAGGCTGTATGAAAAAAACCCCATATGCTTCCTAATAACAGCTCCATGGGGGTTGTTCACAACTATGTGCACCCGAAAGTCAATGCCCTGCAACATTCAACTTACAGCACTTAGAACTTCATCTCTGTGCCCTTCTACACCTCCAAATATTGCCACGAGTGTGTCCGTTTGGATATTCCATAATCGTAAGGCATGATCTAGTGTAAACATAAAACAATTAGGAAAAATTTTTGTCATTCATTTACTGTGGACTTTCAAAACAGCTTTAACAAAGTAAAAATTACAAAAGTTTGGACTTACTTATGCACAGTAAAGACTAAGAATGAAATATATATTATATAGCAACTTAAAATATTTTACCACATAGAGATCCAATGAGGCATGAGCTTTCAAAAATATTTATGTGGTCTTAAAAATATTTTAAACTTATTTATTTCACGTAATTTATTTTAAATAATATCCTAATTTGATGAAGATATGCTTAAAATAAGAAAATACTTAGGAATTTGACTAATATTTGTATTATGCCATAGAACAAGATACTAGCTGTCCTCCACCAGTCACATTTACGCATTGAAGAAGACTGGGTAGATTCATAAAATTTATAAAATTTATAAGATTTCTGCAGTAAATCCAAAAACAGGATTGAAACCTACATACATCATGACATAATTTATAGTATCACAGACCTTTAAAAAATTACATAACTATAATTTAAGCAATCTCATTTTCTACTAAACATTAGCAACAAAATAGAGTACGGCAACAGTTAATATAAATGCAAACATGTAGATGAATATTAATATTACATATAATTACAATGTACTTGTTGCTAATTATAATGTATATACTAATTACAGCACTTACTACAATGTACATATTACACTAATACATTGTAACACATTGTGTTAATACATAATGGAAATTAGCAAAGCCATAAAAATAATTTCTTGATTCCAGATATATTTATGTGGACATTTGTTTTCACTTTTTTTGAATGTGTGCATGCACGCGTGCATACATACACACACACACCAACCCCCACCCCAACCCCTGAGTAGTAATTTTATGTTTAACTCGTTGCCAGAGTGTTTTTCACTCTGGAACTGCCACATTCCCAACAGCAATATAAGAGTGGGTGCTCCAATTTCTTCACATTCTAGTCAACATGTTATTGTGTCTTTTTTGGTTATAGCCATCCTAAATAGGTATGAAGTGGTATCTCATTGTTTTTGATTTGCATTTCTCTAATGATTAAGGATACTTAGTGCCTTTTCATGTGCTCATCGGATATTTGAGTATGTTCTTTGGAAAAATGTCTGTTCAACATTTTGCCCATTTTTTAATTTGGATGTCTTATTGTTAAACTGTAAGTACTTTTGATACAAGTCCCTTATTAGATGTATGATTTGCAAATATTTTCTCCTATTCTATAGGGTTTCTTTTCACTTTCTTGATGGTACTGTTTGCATCAAAATTCCTATTCATTTTGAAGGGCTGTTTGATTAAAAAAAAAATGCTCTTACTGACATAAGGGGGAAGAGCAGGGTTAAAAAGTTGTAATATTTAGAACAAGTGAAGCATTATGGCCTCTGTCACTTGGAATACCTGAGTTCAACTACTGATATCAAGAAAAAGTTATCAGCTCTTCTTAGGTGTCAATTTCCAAATATAAGAAACATTTTCATATGTTTTAATCTGAGGACATCTTTTAATAAGAGCAGATTATAGAAGGGAGGTTATAAATAGGACAAGCCTTTAAGAATAAACTTGACTAGAATAATGCAGAAATGAAAAAAAAAAGGACAGTCAAGAACAGAATGTAGCTTTAAGAACCCAAATTGTTTCAGAGAGCCTTTCTGACTCAGAATAAACTTACAATTACGATACAGACATAAAGAGTAAGGTAATGTTAAGTATGGGAAATATTTCAAAGACCTTATGCTGAAAAATTAGCATTTTCAAGAATCCAATAGGGAATCCTTTATAAAAAGTTTTTAAAATATATAATATGAATTTTCTCCTTATTTCTTATCACAGTGATGACTTGCAAAGCTCATAAAAACTTATAAATATCATAACTTGGTGATCTGCCACTTAAAATTATGAAGTTTATTAACACAATGATTTAGTTGAGGACAAAGCTCCAGAACTATCATGCTCCAATATGGTAAATAAGAGTAAAAAAACTAATTCTCAGTACCAATTAATTCATTTGATGTAACTGTATTTTACATTTCCTTTCCCCAGTTCTTGGTTTGAGGATTCTAATGTAGCCCATGATGATTTCCCTAGTAAAACTTACTGTTACAAATTTTTAAATTTGGCTATTTTCCTTATAATGGTTTGTCCCTTAAAAAATAATCATTTCCAAATAACCAACACTATAACATTTGCTTACCTTTACTGACTGACAGGAGAAGATTTGGATCTCTTGGGTGGAATTTCAGCTCATTGATAGCATTTCCATGGCCAACATAGTGCTACAATAAATTTAAAATACATCATCTCTCACATAAAAATAAATTTTTCATTAATCTTAAGAGTATGGAAAAATAGTTTCACTCAAAGTAGTGGTTCTCAAACTTGGCCGTGTATTAAAATTGCCCGACAAATTTGAAAAAAAAAAAAAGGTGGTTAAGTCCCACCTGCAAGTATTCTGATTTGATTGGATTAGCTGAGGCAAGGATTCTACTGTGCCCCCATGGTTAAAAATATCCAATTGAAGTGATCTGCAAAACTTAGTTATCAACTTCCAAGGCTTCAACTTTCAGTCTTCTATAACAGAGATCCCCAACCTTTTTGGCACCAGGGACTGGTGCCATGAGAATCTAATGCCTGATGATCTGAGGTGGAGCTGAGGCGGTGATGCTAATGCTGGGGAGCGGCTGCAAATACAGATGAAGCTTTGCTTGCTCTTTCGCTGCTCACATCCTGCTGTGCAGCCTGGTTCCTAACAGACCACAGACTGGGATTGGGGAACCCTGCTCTATAAGGTGCTCTTGACTCTACACCCTTACTTAGGGTGTCTTGAAAGTGGACTCACTCTTCTATTATTGCTCATTTAGGGCCTCTCAGAATAAGGCGAGGCAGAAGGAGGTAAATGATTTAAAACAAAAATTGCAAATACTTTCCCACTTATTCCTTATTTTGCATTACCCTAATGTGACAAATGTCTCAAAAGACTTATCTAAAGGGTGCAATAAACAAAGTACAAATCAAATGATAAATCTGATTCCATTAGTTTTAAGTTCAACATGACAAGTTTTCACAGGTATACATTCAAAGCTAATCTACAAATTAACCAGAAAACCCACCTTTATGCACTGCATTGTTATGGGATTAATTATCCTAATTATGCCTCTAGATCCAGCCACAGCAAGCAGAGGATGGCTTGTATTGCTGTCATATGTCCATGCACAAGTGTAAAAGTTTTCATCCGCCTAAGAAATGCCAGTTAAGAAATGTAATTTGTTTTTGAAAATTAAACATATCAACAATTACAACACATGGAAACCTCCAAAGAACTTCTGCTAAAGTTTTTGTCATAAAAGTTCTTATTTCTCTTTATATTTCCAGATTTAAATAGAGATTTGTATCTATATCAGATTTGTATCTAAAATCTATACCAAATGATCAAACAAAACCAGTCCTTCCACTCAATTTTGATTGCTATTTAGCTGTTTGCAAAACTTTGTCTTTAGAAAGCAGCCACAGACAGTACGTAAATGAACAGGCATGGTTATATCCAAATAAAACTTTATTTACAGAAATAGGGGGCCCATAACCTCAATAAAAAAAGCAAAAATAAACAAATGGCCAGCCCGAGGGGCTGTACTTTACAGACCTTTGATATATCCCAATACTTCTGACTATTTGCTTCTAAAGATAAATAACTATCTAATTTTCCACCTTTTCCTGTGTGAACTTCCCAATATGGCTGCAGGTCACTTCCTTTCATATCATCTAGGAAAGACTGAATGTCCATGTCTTTTCCTGTTTGCTAAGTTTTTTAAGCGAATATGGGAAAAACATCGCCAAGCTGTGACTACTATCTAACCCTCTGGCTTAAATCCTTTTCTTTACGAATCCATATTTTGCAATATTTATTCCATAAACAAACTGCCCATGTTTATTTTTTCCCTATAGAGCTAGACGATCATATACTTGGTATGACTGCCAGTCAACAGCTCCTGATCAACCCAAGTTCATCAATGTAACTACTCTGAAATGATAAAATTCAAGGTCAAAAAAACCAGGAGGTTTTAGCTACTCTCTTATCATTTCCTATTACTGGATTTCCAATGCTCATTTCCAGCCTCCTGCACCCTCCTCCCTCATATCCACCCTACAATGGATTTCTAGGAATCCGGGAAGACTGGATAACTAGATACCAGAAATCTCCTGGATGGTAGTGAAGGAACAGAATTGGTTATAGTTAAGAAAGAACAATGTAACTTTAGGGAAATAATTTCGAAAAGTTTCACTGTACTTATTCAAAGTCAATTTCTTTAGTCAAAGATACAGAAAACCCAGGAAAGGATACATCAGCATCCACGTAAGATTGCAACAACCGGATTTCGCCTTGTGAATGGCATTCATATAAAGTAACCTAATGAAAACAAAACAGTAAATTTTATCTCAAATATAGAAACACATACTTTAGCTTTCACACATATTTTAGTCACAACTGTATCTTTAAGATACTACAGAAACTACTGCTTTAAAATAGCTCCTTTAACTTAAGAAAGCTATTATAGACATTTAAAAACTAATCTTTACTAAACATTAATGAGGGAAAAAAAACTATTATAAAGTCTAAGGTATTACATAATTTCCAGACTATACTGAATATTATAATACTAACAACTCCCTTGTTATCAAGTTAATTTTGATTGAGAACAGAACACCAACACTGAGAAACAGAAAACAAATGTAAGTGTAGAGATGTAGATGTGAAGAAAAACCCATCTCCTGTGTCCTTTCATGCTATGGCCTTTGACCAACCTCCCTGTCCTTAGTTAGCATATCAAAGCCTTCTGGTTAATGATTATCTTGTGTTCTCTAAAAGGTAACCACAAATGCTTTTGATAGCAATGGCCTAGAGGAGTATCAAACTGATGACAGCGTTGACCACTAGGACTTAAGGCCTCTGACATTACTGCATTCTTTGCCCTTTGTCTTGGCTATCAGTAGCCCCAGAGTTATGAAGCATAAAATTTTATTTTACTCAATTAAAATAACTTATAGAATATCTCTCAGATTTACCCCACTTCCCCTCTTGGGCTATAAGCAGAGTAAGTGAATTGTATTTCTTGTCAACTCATATCCAGCTAGTGTATTTCCTCATTTTTCTAAATACACCAATCTATTTCTACATTACTTCTTATAATTCCTAGTACAGTATTGATGTATATCCAGGATGTTACCTAATAAAGACAGGACAATTTTTCCCTGCGGTGATTTCAATTAATAAGAAAACTGATACTCTCTAGAAATCACTGGGGAATCTTCCTGTTCTCCATTTATTTAGATGTAAATAGAAAGAATGAGTAAGTCTTTGCAATCCACAAGTTCAGCCCCAAGTGCAACTAAAAAGTTTAATAGTAATGGTTTACATTAACAGGTGCCCAGCATGGCTTTTTCAATGCACTTATCTCAGTTCAAGATACTCTTGGCTTCCTTAAATAAAAACAAAACCACCAAATGTTTACTGCAAATAAATAATTAAAAAACACTTTCAATAACTACTATATAAATCCACTGGATTTACACTTGCATTGAGGGGGAGCCACTAAATGATGTTTATTTTTAAGAAATCATAGACTTCTTTTCCGAATTAGAATAAACTATTAACATCACTCCCAAAAAGAGCAGTTAATTATTTCAACCACTCGAGACAATTTCTATAATGCTTCATGTTTTACATAATATTGTCAAACCAGTTCTACAAAATTTATTTCAAAACGATTACATTTCAAAATTATATTAACACTGCAGAGTCTGATGATCAAGCCAAATGCCAAACAGATCCCTTAACACTCACTCTGTTGCTTCCTACGGTTGCAAACACTAGTGGATCTCCTTCTTTACTGTGCCAGTTGAACTGAACTCCAAACAATGGTTGATTATGATCTTCCTATAAAATAATCATTAAAGAAAAATTACTATCTTTTAGAAGGCAAGAAATGGTAGTAAAATGACCACCCCCTTAAAACTTTTTTCCAAAATGAAGCCACTATTTTGTAATATACATAAACTGGCTTTTGACACTAAAAAGATATCTACTAGTCCAGTTTTCACATTTTAAAATATTGGTATATGATAGTTTTATAACAATTAACAACTTAAAAGCAACAAGCATTTATCTATGAAAATACTTTGAAATTTGCCTTCTATTTTCTTACACCCGACCATATTCTGAATCAAAATAAACTGGATAATTGTGGCAGATGCGTTTAATAATCTCAGGACATATGGACGAAATCTATTTTTCGGAAAGAGGAAATTAAAAATGACCTAAGAGTTAATACAACTTCTCTAGCACTTGCCAAAGTTTATTAGATTTAATTTTTTCTTTGTAAAAGAAAGCATATCAGACTCCAATCAAATCACTACTTTTTAGTAGTCCTACAGAACAATTTAAAATAACCCTGAAATCGGTTCCTAACAGAAAAAATTCCAAGAAGTTTTATAATGAACATGTTTTGTAACTGAACAATGGGGGCTACGGGAGGCAATGGACTATAACTTCAGTTACCAGGATGCTATAAAGAGGTATATAAAAAGCAAGTTCACAACTTTGTTCACAAAGTTATTTTTCGGCCGTAGGATTTTATTGACAATCTTGGCATTTAACAGTAACTTTCATATTCACATGAAGGCACTGTTTTCACTTTTAAAGTGTAAACTTTCATTTCTCATTCCTTGAAAAACCACAGCTTTATCCTTTGAGATATTTAATCAAAATATTTAACCAACATTTAAAACCACCTTCCAGACATAAGATCTAACATATGATTTAGTTGTAGGTTAATATAACTAAATATTAACATGAAACTATAACACTTTACCTTTCCAACCATAGTTGTCTATGCTTTCTGAAGACTGCCTAAAAGTATATTTAGATATTTAGAAAAGATTTTAACCTATAAGACAATGTAATGTATATTTTTCTTCAGCAGAGAGAGAGTACCCCTAAATTTAAAACAGAAAATGAATACACGTAAAGGAAAACATTTTAAATAATATCAGTAATCCCTTTTATAAATAAAAATGCTTTTGAGGAAGCAGTAATTGAAATAACTCCAACCACTTGTTTTCTACAAATATGGGATATTCAAAAGTTTAAACTTAAATACTTTTCTTTGAAAACAATTACAAATAAAGGATAGGAGTTACATTTTTTAAACAGCAGAAACTAAGACATCTGTTTCAATTTAAGCTAGCTCTAAGTTAATGAGTTACATTCAGTTCTTTTTAAGTAACAAGTACCAGGAAGTGGCTTATGTTTTTAAGTTTTATCTAAGTATGAAGATTAACATTTTCTAAAATCTTTAATTTGAATACAAACAAAAAAAAAACCAGCCTGCAGTACTAGGTATTACACATTTAAGTTAAAACAAAACAAAAAAAGCTAAACAGATGTGGAATGGATTATAATAACTATGTAGTCTGCACTACAAAAAATTTCCAAGTATTGTAATTTAAAAATATTTTTAACTTGACGGAGTATCTTGAGCACAAAATGTTTAGCACTGAGAAATAATTCTGAAACCTAGCATTGAGTCCACAGGATCTTCTTTTTGCACATACCTTGAGGCTATTTACACATTTGAAAGAATATTTGCATTTCTTTGACTTCCATTTTCCCTTCCCCCAACTTTTCCTTCCAGGCGCATTTGGCGTATTTGTAGGTGTATCAGGGCGTTCAGTGTTTGTACCGCTTTCTATACTGATAGCATCATCCTGTAAGCAGTAAATTAGAAAAAATTACTTAAAACAGCAATACTGTACTCAGGCAGCAAATGACCTAAAAAGAATAAGTTCTGCAAGAAATGTAAAATTTTATTCCTGTTTCCAAAGGATAAAATGCAAACCAGCTATACATTAGGCTCTGTGGATATATAATATTTCATCAAAAATATAACAAAAAAGCAGCTAATCAGAATGATAATGGTAATAATAATATTGCCTTTAAATAACAAGCTATTGGTCCTTTATAGCTCTTTAAGAAGTTATTATAAGGAAATGTAAGAGAGAGCCTAAGTGGTCTCTTGTTTGTTAAAGATTCAAACTTAAAGCTGTGACTCTTAAATCTGACTTAACTGCATGTCTTCATTATTTATTTGACTGCTGCTCAGTTTGGAGCATGCAGGTAGTTAGGGTGGCCATTTAAAGCTGAACTGTTAGTGTTTCCTACTTTAGATGCAGTTTCTGAAAATCCTGTTATTCAAATTCTGCTTATTTAAAATACTTAAACTATTTAGAATTTTTTAAAAGTCCTATACATCATGTACAAGTGAGATATGACTCATAGCATTCTAAATACTTCTAAATACTTAGAACTCCAGAAACACTATAAACTCCATCCAAATGTAGAAATGGCTCCAGGAAGCCCTGAAAATTCACCTAATTTATACCTCATCTCCAGTCCACAAATTTATTAATGGCCCTCTAATCTCAGAAGAGAATTTCACTATTTTCTTTGATTACAGACTCCAATGTGTTCTTTGGAATAGATTTATTTAACCCCATCACCTTAGGGCAGTATTTACTTAAATTCATTCCAGAGGAAGCCTTTTTTTCATAGAGTGTCTATTAACAGCTATGAGAACAGTCTAGGAAGCATTGCTTTGGGGGCTATTTCTAACTTACTGCTTCCTAAAACTGGTTTTATACTACACAAAGGTCAAAAATAACTACTGTGGCAAAATTACATAAAAATTTCATTTAAAAACAAAAAAGTATTATTATACAATAGTTCTTGGGGGTGGTTTTCAAAAATACAAATGGTCCTACCAAAATGAGCTTTTTAAAAAAAATACAATTATTCTGAAACATACTGATTATCTGGGGTGAAATAAGGAATGAAGTGGATAGATGGTAGACAATAGGTGCTTGATAAAAATTTAAATAGTAATTTAATGTAAATATAATCAGCCTTTATAGAATTAGAAAATGTAAAATTTTAAAGTTCAGTTTCTAGGCTGAAATCAATGCTTTTCTCTCTCCCAATTCCTAACCTTTTAGTTAGTTGCATTTACAGTTAAATCTAGTGTAGAAAATGATTTTGTATTTCAGTGGAAAACTGCATTCTTCCACTTTATCAGATTATAGCCCTCTTAGTAGCCTTTGAACAATCTTACATTTCTTTTAAGTTGTAGATAACTGGTAGAGCAAATTGTCTTTAAAGGTAGAAATTCAAAATGTCTTCCCTTCCACTCTGAAAGTTTTTTGTCTTCATTTGTAATTTCACCTCTACATTCCTTTAACCCATATAAATTTGTCATGTTTGACTTACATGTGCCCAGTTCTCTCAAATGAGCAAAATAAAAATTTTAACATGTGTTCACTTACTTTTTTCTGGAAATTATCTTTTAACACTAGAGAAATGAAATAATAAAACTATTACGGTTATTCAGGAGCTTCTTTACATTCTGGCTAAAAATTCAACTGCTAATCAAGAAGCCACACAAACACTGTCAATAACAGGACACATTGGATTTTTTTCTTCCTTTCCTTTTGACCACTTAATTTACCCACCTTCTCCAAAGGCCAATCAAGATGAAATCAAATGGAAATGCAATAGTCACAATGCTTTCATTTTATCTTTAAATTAAAATTAAACCTTTGCTGAGTATCTAATACGTATACAGGTTGATTTCCACCTTTGTCCCTCCTCAAAGTATGTAATGATAATGTGCAACAGATATGGTACTACTACCTTCATTTGCCCAACAATTAAACACTGAGTACTGTCCCTTAATCTTGCCACAGGTTACCTAAGCAAAAGACAAATCTCCAGACTCAACCCCCAGATTCTATCAGGAAACCATTAGTTCTCTTCCAGAAGCTAGCTACTCTGTAACCATGATCTTACAAAGTTCAATAAAATGGCAGATAACTACAGAAAAAACTTAAACATACTGGATGTTAACTAGACTTCTGTGGCGATCATTTCACAACGTATACAAATGTCAAATCATTATGCTGTATACCTGAAATTAATGTCATGTCGATTATACCTCAAAAAACACATTTAAAAAATTTTCAATATGTTCTTTCGATTCTTTGATTCATTTAACAGTAGCGACTGCACAGGTTACCTTAATTCCAATTCAAAAACCACATTCCTTCCCCACTTGTTTTTGGCCTTGTCATTCATTATGCAGCTCCCTCAAGAGTAAAACCACTGCCCTTGTTAGCTTTTTCTAAACTCATTATTATACAGAGTTCTCTATTCCCTTCCCTTAACCTATGTCCTAGATCTGGGATTCCTGGATTAATTCAGAGGGCCTGTGAACTGAAATGGCCAAAAACAAACAAAATTTAATTTTCACCATCTTTATCTAAAATTTAGCACTTCTTTCTATTATAATGCAGGTAACATATGTGCTACTGTTATTGTAGCTGTGACTTTCTCACCAATGGAAATTAGGTCTTTTGATATCACATTATAGATGCAGACCTCAAAAACTTGTCCATGCTCATCATTACTATCAGACCTACTGCAAGATCTAGATAGTTACTTAATGTGTTAATAAATTTAATTCTTAAAAGAAATCTCAAATTTGTTTAAAAAAAAATATTTTTAGAAAAAATTTTTTATAAGTTTATAATTTTGTAATTGATTTTGTTAGTAAACTTATATACTGTATTTTATACATTTAAAAATGTTATTCTGAGGAGGCTTCAGAGGATTCATAAAGGTGTCCAAGGCACAAAAAAGGTTAAAAGTCCCCATTTAGATGAAGGAACCAAAACAGGCTTAATCCAATTATTTGGTTGTAAATAGCTTTACAATGCATCAAAGAATATATTTCCTTAAGAGTACACAAAAAGAACATAAGCTTTCCATTTATTTGGTTCCCAGAAATTTCCCCAGGCTACATATTTACTGACATTTTCATTACATTTCTGCCTGATTATTTAGTATGTGGAAGGGTAAGAAACATGTATACTATGTAATCCCAAAATAAGTAATAGTATATTAAATAACACTCGTATAGGCCTTACTATGAGGCAGGCACTCTTAAGTACTTTTCATATTCTACTTCATGTAATCCTCACAAATACCATTATAATGCCCATTTTTAAGATGAGAAACTGAGGCAATGAGGTCAAGTACCTTGCTCAAGGTCAGGGATCCATTAAATACTAATACAGTGAAGATTTTAACCTAACTTTTGGATCCAGTCTATACTCCTAATTACTAACCTAACCTGCCTAAAGAAATTTTTAAAAAGGCAGAAATAAAACAGGCTACACAGACTGGAATGAAAAGAATCAAAAATGTTACTTATACAGTACATATGTAATAAGATTAAGAACTAAAAAAAGATTTTAAAGTAACATTCAAAACCTAAGCTTCCCAGAAATTTCAAGTCCAAATCCCACAAACAGACAATTCTATAAATATCTTTCTCCTATCTGCAAAAAAAAAAAAAAAAAAAAAAAAAAAAAAAATTCTTTCCCATGTCTTCAGTAAAAATTTTGGTCATGACACCATGCCATGTATATGCTTCAATCAATGGTGTAGTGAAATGTTAAATTTAAAAACTGGGTGCGTAAAATGTTACCTTTATTCCTAAAACCAGCCAAACTGAGAAAATGAAGAACTTATACCACCCTCCTATAACACCTTAACATCTTTCAATTGTCAAGACATTTTGCTGACCTTATTGGATATAAAACTTAAAAAACATGAGACTGAATTCATGTCAACTCAATTATTACTGTAGTCTCACCTAAACACAGCTGGAAATAGATTATTACCAAGATTCATTTGAATCGGAGTTTTGAATCGGATTCCAAAACACTTTACACTTTGCGAGACCACGAGGCCACACCTAAAGACTTGTACTTTTACCATCGTTGCCTAAATCTTCCAGGTTGTCCCCTTTAAGTTTTGTAAAAACTTTCAAAAGAGTAACCATCCCTTTTCATTCCTTCCTCAAGGGCGGTTTCCCCCTCCATGGTAGAAGACGACCCCCTCAACTCTGTTCCTCCCTAAGAAAAGCCGGTTGACCGTCAGGCACACCCCCATCTGCACGAATGGGACAGAAGCAGACACAAAACTCCCTTTAAAAATCACCGAAACCCTTTAAGATGTACTTTTCCCAATCTGCTGTCTGTAGGGTCTAAGAGTGACAGGGTTCCTAAATTCCTTTAAGAGTGTATAAAACAACTTTCTTAGAAAAACCTCTAACTTGCCTTTTAAACTACTGGAATCTCAGCTCCGCGCTCTCGCTAAATCTCCCAAAGGCCCAAACACTCCCCCCCACACACGCAAAAGGATCCAAGTAGATCCCTCGGACCCTCCGCCCACCACGCTCTCTCTTAAGACACTCCACCAAGTTTCTCTTGCTCTTGGCCCCAGCTCAAAAGCCCTATAGAGAAAAGTTCGGTTTTCTCCTCCACACCCGCGTTTTCGTGAGTAAAGAGTGACACCTCTCCCTCCCCCACAGACACCCTCCCCGCTCCTACAGTTTAAAAAGAATTAAAAACTTTCACTCCAGAGTCCCATCCGGACTGCTCAGGGTTCCACTCACATTCTCGTCTCCAGAGAGGTCCGGATTGCTGTTCTCATCGCTGCTCAGTTTCTGCTTCTTGGCCGCAGGCATGTCTGTTCCCGCCGGAGCTGTCGACACTTCCCTCTCGGACATATTCCTCCGCCTCCCCCCAGGTTCCTGCCGCCTAGGGCGGGGCCTCCGCCACACCGCCGTCAAGCAAGCCCGGCCAGAGCTTGCCGCAAAGTTGCCACTGCCGCCGCCACCTCCACCGCTCCCCCCACTGTCGCAAACTGCGCCCAGCCGCCGAGGCGGGCGTGCGTGCGACCCCGCCACACTGCTGAAAAAGGGGCGCGCGCGCGCGCCCTACCGCGCGGCTTCCTGGCTCCTTCCCTCTCCCTACTGCCGTCTTGCCCTTTTCCCGCCGCCCTCCCGGCAGTTTGCTTGGAGAGCTGTGATCCGTTGGCTTTCGAGGGTAGTATTTCGTACGTCCCCGTTCCCCACTACCGCCTCGAAAAAGAAAAATATGGAACTCAAATGGATGCTCCCTCACCCCCTTCCTCCTTCCAAAGACGTTTCAGTCGCAATTGGCCCAATCCTTCGAACCCCGACCCGCTGCAAGGACTCGAAAGTCTGTGGAATGGACTAGACCACCAATGTCCCAGGGGACGGGGAAGATACGAGAAGTCACATATCGCTTTAGCGGTATACGCCAAGTATCCTTAATTTCGAACTCAGAGAATAACGTCCTCACATTACTTACGGTACTGTTCACAGTGTAATTTTTGGTAAAGAATAGAAATTCAAAAACTGTAGATTGCTTCTCACTGGCGTCCCCCGTCTAGCAAATGGAAGTTACCCAGTAGGAGGTGCGCATGCGCCGGTGCGTATTCTCGCGCTGGGTTGTCCCGACCCGCCTCTCCCAAGCCCCTCCTCTTAGAAGTCTTGTTCGCCGAAGCAGGTAGTCTTCCACCGCGTTTCTTTAGGTTAGGCTAGTTTTCAAATCGCTACGAAATCGTGATCGAGGGGCGCATCCTAAATTATTGATGAATGTTTATTGCAATGAATGATTGCTTTCATCTAACTGGTGCCGATATTGGGTAAGGTTTAAGTAGGAATACCAAAAATTATATTCTAGACGCCAGTGAGTTTTTTAACTGTTAAAGAATTATCAAGGCTCTGAACAAACGCCAAGGCCTTAAAATCAGTGGTCATCTCCATCTGTGCATGAGGCTTAATTGACGGACAATATTTTTTGGCACACCAGGTACAAAAAGATTTTAGGGGAAGGCAACGAAATTTATACTTCACCAAAATGTTTATCTCTGTAAATATTACCATATCTAGACGCTTGACATCCTCAGTACATTGATGAGCCTCGTGGATCTGTTAGATAGGTCATGAAGCCAAAACCGAATGAGCAGCAGAAAAAGGAGAATGGCGAGTAAAAGATATTCTCTGCCTTTTTTTAGAACTTGATTGTGACTACCTTTTTGGGCTTCATTGTCCTCATCTGTAAAAATATGGGGATAGTAAGGGACCTAACATTTCTTGAGCACACACTTGATATTATATCTTCTCTTTTAGACCTCATTACATTGCCCGTTGGATAACCAGTGTGGAGTGCCCATCCACAAAATTCTAGGGTACTGAATTACTTCCGCATGATGCCTTAACAGAATATCTTTACCTCTCTTTCCTTATCAGCAGATTGCAAGTCACTTTTCCCTTTAGAGATAAGGACAAAACACAGTTGAGAATCAGAAAAGGAAGGTAAAGCAAAGGTGGGGCAGAATAAGAGGTTTTCTCAATGAAGACTCGAGAAAAATAAGCTGAAAAAAAATGAAAATTTGGGTTTTAATAATATTAATTGCAGTTTTTGGGTGAACTCTTCTAATGTGCCAGGCACTGCCAAGCACTTCTCAGTTGATGAGACATGAGATGGGTATGGTGTCAGCCACTGAGAAAATAAGATGTGCTTTGGTATATTTTTGTGAGCAGAGATAAACATACTCCCCTTGTTGGCTGAGAAGGAGGTTTGTGAAATATAGCTCTACGAATAAAGGATCAACAACTAAAGCATTTCCAAACCAAATTAATTTTATTAAAATTAGTTAAATTTTAATAAAATTTAAAACTTATTAAAAGTTGGAAGGATATTTTTAAATTTTTCTAATGAGTCAGGGGTAATAAATAGAAATTAGTCAATATTATTAATGTTAAAAAATTAAAACTTATTAAAAAATGGAAGGATTTTTAAATTTTTCTAATGAGTCAGGGGTGATAAATGGAAATTAGTCAATATTATTAATGTTAAAAAGTATTCTGATACTTGTTAAAACAGTAAGGAATTTTATTCAGGACTACTGAATAAGTGTCAAGACTATTGTAATAGGAGAAAGGTAGGACTCAACTTTGAATACCGCAAGAACATGAGGGGATTTATAACCAAGGATCAGTGTCGAGGGTGAAAGAGTTCGGGACATGCCACCCACAATATGCTGCTTGATAAATTATTTTGAAGTGAAACACTTGAAAAACAGGTTTTCTCTGAACTCTCCTTATCTTCCTAAAGACAGATCCTCTAACAGGAACTCAACTGTCATAAATCCCCTCCCCAGGAGTTTCATCAACCAGGGAAGATTGACTCTTATCAGAGAAGGGGAGATTAGAAATCCATACCACACCCAAAGTTTGTCACAAATTATATCTCCCATCTATTCTAAGGGCCCATTCATCTTTCCAAAATATCATTTACTGTCCCCGAATGGCATACGTTGCTCCTCCCTGATCTTTTTGAGATGGATGAGCTCTCAAATCTCACTGCTTTTTTGGATATTCACTTTTTCCCCTTGTTATGCCTCTTGTAAATGTGATATTAAAAGTTAATGAATTTGTATACTTTTTTCTCTTGTTAATCTGTGTGTTGTCAGTTTATTTCATAGACCCTACGGGGTGCGGGGGGGGTGGATGGAGACTTACTAGAGAAGATATCAAGGATAGAGGAATTCTTCCTAAACCAACGTGCAAGGGTGGTCAGATATCAAGGGTCGAAGATTCTACACTGACTTAGCAGAATTCTTACCACAGCTGGACTAGGCAGGTCCAAGATGCAGGGACAAGGCTTAAGTGAGAGGAGGGCTCAGGAGAGCCTGACTAAAGTTTGTTCAAGTGGAGAGTGTTGCTAATTTCACATATGCAAAATATCACAGATTTCCTATTCAGTGTTCTCTTTTTGTGGTATTTAACAAATACAAAAGCCTAATTACTTAAGATTGTAAATTTTTAACTGAATTGTACTGTGAAGAATTTCAGGATCCATCATCACAGAGAGGTCTTACCACCTGCATTTTACAAATGTGAGAACTATGGCTTAGTGCAATTAAACAATTAGCCCCAAAACACATATTCTTCAAAGTAGCAGAGCTAGGGGTTTTATATAAGAGTGATTGAAAATGCAAAGTAATTTTGCCTCAAGATGAAGGACCCAGTCAGCTCTAGATTTATGTAATTCTCGTCTCAGAGCTTGATCTTTAGACCACATAATCTTTCATACACCTTTGAAGAACATCCCAAAAGCTGCATCACTTGGAACAGAAAAAAGGCATGACCACAGAAATTGGGAAAAAATAAAGTCTGCAGTTTAGTTAATAGTTACATATATATTTCGATTTCTTAATTTTGACAAATGTACTATGATAATCTAAGATGTTAACGAGGGAAAGGAGGTAAGGAGTATACAGAAACCCTCTTTACCGTCTTTGCAACTTTTCTGTAAAATAATCCTCCCAAAAAACCTTATGTAAGAAAAAAACAAAAAAAAAACCTCAGATTGCTGAGAACTCAAGTCAGAAATCCCCTTATCCTTCAAATAAGTGATTTTGTTCTATCCAGGAAATTTTTCAAATATTTATAAAGGAAAAGAAAATTCACAGCGTCCCTTGCTATTGTCTTTTAAGCTTATCTTTTAAGCTTCGTATCAGGAAATGAGTTTCAAAAGCTAAATTAAATTCTTCCCATTTCAATTGAACTCTATTTATCATTCACTCAACATTTTTTTGTCTTTTTGGCTTCATAAATAGCAGCTGTTCATCATCATGCAGTGTGTAATCATATGCCTGCAGATCTAGTTTTCTATGAACAGAACATCATATGGCTTCTTTGAACATTTAAAATCAATCAGGAGGAATTTACTGAATGCCATTTATGTGCAAAGCAGTATGGTAATTGCGGGGGGATGGAGAAAATATAAAGAGAAAATTAGACACAGTCCCTAACTTCAAAAAGCCTAATATTCTTCCAGCATTAAAAAATGTCTCATGCATTTAATAAATGTTTACCCACTATGTGCCAAGCACTGTTCTAGGTACTAAGAATCTTTAATAATAAGCAAAACCAGTTTCCTACTGTCATAGAGCTTACTGTCTAGTGGAAGAAACAAACATTAACCAAATAATCACACAAATAATTATAAAATTAAAAATTAAAACTGTGGTAAGTACTATGATGCGAAGTACAAGGTCAGGGCTGCTGCTCACCAGCACTGTAGACAGAAACAACCCAGAGCAGGCAGAAGTTAGCACACGGACTCTGCCTTTTATGAATTAGGAAAAGGCAGCCCTACTTCCAGGTTAACACAGCCATGCTTCATGTGTAAGGCTTTGTGAATGGAGCACAAACTAGATTTCAGCCCTTATCACCTCAGCTAGAAACTCTTGTTTAGATGAATAACCTACACAAGCATACACAGCAGCCCTACAAAAAGTTTTCATGGACATATAATAAAGTGAGATTTGGGTGGGTTTCCCTGAGGAACAGACAGAAGAATTAGAACCAAAGGAAAAATGGAAGTTAACTAGGTGGAAAGGAAGAAAGAGAAACATTCTTGGGAGTGGTAACAGTGTGTGTGAAGGCCCTGGGGTAGGATAGGAATATATGCCATTGGGAAACTGAAAGGTTAATGCTGGGAAAGGACTGAAAAAGTGCAAGGAGCTTGATAACAAGTAATACTAGAAAAGTAGGTCAGCAGTCAGATCATGCAGGACCTTGTAGACTATCTTAAGATCGCCATATAAAAATATACTCTTGCTGATAAAATTTGTACAGAAAGAATTAGAATGGCTTTATTTAATTTTAATTTTTTATTGGTATTTCATTTGTAACAGTGAAATGCACAGGTCTTAGGTATATAATTTGATAAGTTTTGACATAGGCATACACACACATGTAATCCACATCCCATCAGGATATAGATAGAACTTGCCAACACTTTAGAAAGTTCTCTCTTGCCTTTTTCCATTCCAACCACTACTCTGGTTTCTTTCACTATATATTGGTTTTGCCTATTCTAGAACTTCATATAAATGGAATAATTCAGTGTATGCTCTTTTATCTCTGGCTTATTTTGCTCAGCATAATAAGATTTAAAAATGGTGTTAACTTAAAAAAAAAAAAAAACTGCCTGGATCAGTGGTTCTCAAAGTATAACAAGCATAAGAATCATCTGAATAGTTCATTAAGTCACAGTTTGCTGGGCCCCATTTCCAGAAATACTAGGTTGCATGTGCATTTCTAACAAACTAAAGGTGATGCCATGCTACTGATTTAAGGACCATGTTTTGAGAACCACTGGTCTAGATGATAAAATCAGAAATGTCTTATGAATTTATCTATTTATTAAATAAACATTTTTTTCAGTATTACCTGCTATGTGCCAGGTACTTCCCAGTTGCTGAGGATTAAAAAAAGAATGAAAACATCATATGTCTCCTCTAATAACATGTAGTCTGGCAAGGTAAGACAGAGGTAAATCAAATGAGTATTTCTAGCTGCCGTAGAAAGTCACTAAATAATGGATAAAAAGCTTTAAAAAGAAAAAGTGCTCTTGCTTTCCAAAGTAAATAAACCACTAAGAATAAAAGCTATGCTGTGTAATGGATACTATCCTAGGTATGAGGTTCCTCACTGCCAACCTGGATGCAAAGATGATCAGCAGATGTACTTTATTGAGTGTTTTCCATGTGTATAGTACTGTGCAAAGTGCTTCCCATGCAGCATGCAATTTAATCCTCTCAGTAACTCTACGAAGCTGATACCATACTACTCACATTTTTATAGTTCAGAGAGGTTATGGGACTAGACAAAGGACCTACAATGAGTAAGTAGGAGAATCAGAATTTAAACCCAGGCCTGGTTGACCCATGTTGCTGGTCCTTTTAATCACTAATACTTGAAGTTTTCTGGAAGAAAGCAACCTTCATAAATAATTTTAGTCCTAAAGATACTACTGAATCCTGTACTAGAAATATTTAACACAGAATACAGTACTATGAAAGAATGGGTAGGGGAATAAGTAATTTTAACTGGGAAACCTTCCTGAAAAGGTGGGAATTAGCTTGGAAAATAATTTTTTTTTGTCAATCCTTCCTTAATAGAATCTGAGAGGCAGAGACAATCCAGAGGATGTAAATGCTGTATTCTAAACACTAGAAAAGTATACTCTACTGTGGATAAAGGAAAATTTATAGAGATCAATTGTAGATTTCAATCAATGGAATCTTCCTTGTGATTATGCAGTGTCTTTGCTTACCAAGCACTACTTTATGATCGCTAGTTTACTTTTCTGGTTTCCTTCATAACAGGGAGTGCCCTAAAGAGTAGACCCTTGTATTTTATTCATTGGAGATGTATATTACACAGTATAACTTTAACACTTTGGCATATACTTTATAAATAGCTGTCTTATTAGTTTGTGAGGGTATAGATCATGAAAAGCCTTATGCCTGTGAGTAAAGGCGACCAAAGGAGAGTTTTCCCTTTGGCAGATATCAGGGTATAAGACTAGAGACAAGGAGATGAGCTCCAAGGCTATCCCGACATGGCAGCCCTGAACTAAGGCAGTGCCAATGAAGATGGAAAGTAAAGGGTTGTGTCTCGAGATATTTAAGAAATATAATTATAATCCCCAAGACTGCACAAGACTGAATAACTCATGACCTGTGAGGGGCAAAGAGAGAAGGGCATAATTTTAACTATCCTGTAATCCAGTTCCCACCTTGCTTTCTCCCACCTTCATGTAATCTCTCTTACATTCCCTCCTTAATTCTAAATGCATAAAACAAGCTGCAAGCTGTCATTTCTCAGAAGACTTTTTCTCAGTCTGTTGAGATCTTGTTTCCAGGTGTGTCCTCTGTTTGGCTCAAATAAATTTTTATAAAAATTCTCTCATGTTGACAGAATTATCTCCATTTTTTCATTAACTCTTCTCTTAGGTTAATGATAGCCATTGTCATTTCCATTTGTCCTTGAAGATCATATTTGAATTTGAGGAGAAATAAAATTACATTGGATCTATCTACTCAACACTGAAAATTAAAATTTCTACCTGCTTCTCCTCCTATTTTCTCTATCTTAGAGATTCCATTATCCAGGAATTCAGCCAAACTATAAACCTGAGTCATCCTATGCCCTATGGCGTTAGACAAAGGGGTCTGAAAAGATGCATTTCAAAGGTGTGTTAACCTAGATGCGCAGAAACAATGGACAGGGCTTGCTTAAGGCTAATATAAGTCTTTTTTTTCACTAAAGAAGTTATACATCTAAACAAACAAAAAAGACGTTGTAAGTAAATAAGAAGTTAAGTTATAAGTAAGTAAGAAGTTTTATGCCTGGGGCGCGACTACTCACCATGATCTGCCCAGTTAGGAATTTATGATCATCAGATCACCCTGTGAGGTTACTTTCCTTACAACCCTTTTCATCCACGATTCTAATGTCTTGTTCTTCCAGAAGAGGTTTGTGTGAGCATTAAATGAGACAACATGTGTGGAAGAGCTTAAGACATTTATTAGTGCATGACAAATTGTCTAATGGTAAATTTGTTTTGGTTTTTGATATAAAACATTGCTTTTGCTTTAAAATCACCAGTATTCATTTTATGAATAATAATATTTTATCCACAATTTCCCCTTATATAATTTTTTTAAAGTATGAATAAAACATGTTTTGATTATATGACTATTTTCTGAGACTCTCAGTGCTCTTTTCAAGTGAATATCAAAACCAGCGAGATCTCTATTTAAAAACACTAATAAAAAAGGATCTGGAAAGTTAACATTCATTAAAGAATTGCTATATGTCAGGCACATTGAATAATTTGTCTAACTTAATCTTTATAACATCCTTGCATCTCTATTTTACAGATGAGAAAGTTATGACAGAAGTTAAATTACTAGTTCAATGTCACAGAGGTGATAAGTGGTGGAGCTAAATTTGAATGCACGCAGTCTAATGCTGGGACCTGAGTTCTTCAGCCCTGCTCCATATGGTTTTACAGTGAGTCGTCAACATGTTTATCTCTAGGTGGGCAGACCTGAGTATTTTCTTATTTCTTTTCTTCTGCTTCTCTGTAGTTTTTTGTAATAAGCATGTATGACTTTGGGACTGAGAAAAAAATGTTATTTTAACTTAAAAAGCAATCAGATAAGTGAATTTATTTTAAACAGCCCACTCTCATTCATTCCCTGAAAAGAACACTTCTATATTTAAGTTTGATATTAACCATTAAGTGTACTGTTGTCTGAAGGCAAAGTTTTGTCTAATGCATGGTTCATATTATGTTTTTAATTCTCTGAAAAAGAGTCTACAATTATTCCCAGGTTAATTGTCACTATCTTAGAGTCTAGAATATTATTGGTAAATGCACAATTCTGAAATAAAACTTTAGCTATCAAAGTCAGAGAAACAGGAGTTGTTTTTTTTTTTAAAAAAAACATTTATGATTTTAAATTGTCTGAAAGATTATTATTCAGCATTAGGAAATTTACTCCTATCTATACGAGTCAATGCCTAAACAGTACTGATGTTTAACTTAGAACTGTGAGGTTAGCCCCTTAGAAGTACAAAACTACATTTCTAAATTCTTTGTGTTTTTCCTTTTTCCTGTTCTCATATAGGTTTGTTATAGTATGATGTCTCTGGAATATTAGTCTTTTGGATTGGATAGTGCTGTTTTTGTTGGAATAAGGCGACATCAGGAAAGTTTTCATATTGAAAGGGTAACTACATATGTTAAATTACATGGACGTCGTGAAACAACATGAGGCACTTAAAGGGAAACAAAATTAAAAAACAACCTCTAAAAAGGTTGCATTTGGATCCAGTGACCTGTACACTAATCCACCATGAATGAGTACATTTACCAAGGCAAAAAAAATAAATGTGCTTAATATATTTTATGCAAAAATTACTTGCTACTTTTGGTTTGGAGATATGTATATATTTTAAAATATGTCAGTGAGAACTTTGAATAGAGTTCAGGTACAAGACAGTTTTTTCCAAATGAAGATGTGGTGAGTAAAAATAAATGTGCTTTTAAAAAAAGGGAGCAAGGACCTAAATTAGAAATTGTACATTTTAAATTTACTCCAGCTTGATTCTTACTTTATTTAATTTCTTTGAGAGAGCAAAAGGTTACTGCTATTTCTTAGAACAAAAGCTTGATGGAGCTAGTTCAAGCATTCAGAAGGCTCAGAGTGACAAGGTGAAGAGATTTTGATGAGTTAAGTGTAAATGAATCAGAAATATATGGATTATGCTCCTCAAATTACATGAGTTTAAAAGTTCAGAAGAAAACATGCTCAATAAAATGAAGGGCATTCTAAAGGGCATTCTAAAACTCAAATACTTGAAATGTTTAAGGTTTAAGGTACACATTTAATATGACCATGGCTATCCATATTCAGGGTAAATGTGGTAATACTCATTAACTGTGTTTCTTCATCCCGTGTTTTCTAATTTTATGGCCAGAAATAAGGATACTGTATTAGTCAGGGCTCTTCAGAAAAACAGAACAAATAATATATGTATGCATGTGTGTATATACCAGAAATAAGGATACTGTATTAGTCAGGGCTCTTCAAAAAAACAGAACAAATAATATGTGTGTGCATGTGTGTATATACATATATATGTGTATGTGTGTGTGTGTGTGTGTGTGTGTGTGTGTGTATGTGTGTGTATGGAGAGAGAGAGAGAGGGAGAGAGGGGGAGATTTAAGGAATTGGTTCCTCAGTTATGGAGACTGGAATGTTCAAAATCTGCAGTTCGAGTTTAAAGGCCATCTGCTGGCAGACTTTCTCCTGTTTGGGGGAGGTCAATCTTTTGTTCTATTAAGGCCTTCCACTGATTAGATTAGGTCCACCCACATTATGGAGAGCAATCTACTGTACTCAGTCTACTGAATTAAATGTTAATGTCAACCAAAACACAATCACATGAACATCCAGAATAAAGTTTGACCATATATCTGAGGACTGTGGCCCAGCCAAGTGACACATAAAATTAATCATCACAGATGTCTAGTTTGTTGATATTGTCTGCTTATTAAATTTGACATTTAGAATGCTAAAGCAATGTCAGTTCTAATGAATGAATAGAATTCACTAAGAAACTTTTAGAGCTATAAAGGCCACTGGAGACCATCTAATGGTATTTCTCAATGGTGACGCTATTAACATTGGAGGCAGAGTAATTTTTGTATGTGGGGAATTGTTGTGAACATTTCAGGGCATTTAATGTTCCTGGTCCTAACCTGTGAATGCAAATAGCTTTCTCAATTATAGTGACAACCGTAAAACCATCCCACAAATTTCCAAACACCCCAGGGTGAGGGAAACGCTCTTCATTAAGAATTATGATTACTCTCTTTTAGAGAGGAAATAGATTTAATAAGGTTACTTTTTACTATATCTTATATATAGATTATTATTTTCCCTCTTTTTTTATTTTCTTATCTGAGAGTATAGTTAATTTTATCAGATTATTTTGCAGTAAATATGTCTGAATCTATAAATATACTATCTAAAATAAGATTTAAAATGCAAACTTTGAATAGTATAACAAACTTTAATGTCAAAGTTAGGAAAGGATTTCAGATATAAGTCCTACCAGGGTTTTGGTTAACACATGTGAGTTTTTGGTAATAAACTAAAAGCATGGATAAATTGCATCCTATTTTGAAAAAATTTTTGAAAAACTCATTAGTCGGGGAACATATTGGATGTCGCTATTCAGAGTACAAGGGAGCATTTGTGGGGTGACAATTAGCTTTGTTTTGGTTAATGAAAACTCACTCTTTAGATATGAGCTTAGATATTACTTGCTCCAGGAAGCTATCTCCAACCATAAAGATGCACTTCATTGACATCCTATATCCTCTCCATCACAGAAGTCATCATCATAAATTATAGTTGAGAGTGCTATCTCTCCCACTAACCTGTAGGGTCGATGAGGTCAGGGACCTTATGAAGGTTGCTTGCCTGCCTTTGTATTCCTAACATTGAGCCAAAATGCCTGGCACATAACAGGAGCTCAATAAATATGTGTTAGATAGATGAATCAAGAGGGGGCAGCATAAAGAAAACGAACTTCTATCTTTACTGAAAACTATGTACATATTATTTTCAATTGTAAAGTCTATGGAACAGTAATATTTTATCATCCGTGTGTTCCACAAGTCCTTAGTATTATACCCAGCATACACAGTATCTCTCACACTTTATTGAGGTATAATTTGTATACAATAAACTGCATTCATTTAAAGAATACAGTTCAATAAGTTTTGACATTAGTGTAAGCCCAGCCGCCAAGATACAGAACATTTCAACCATCCCCAAAATTCCCGAATTGCCCCTTCTCAGTCATCTTCCTCCCTCTACCTCCATCCCAGGCAACCATTGATTTGCTTCCTGTCACTATAGATTAGTTTACATTTTCTAGAGTTTTTTATAAATGGAATCACACAGTATGTACTCATTTATACATACATACTTCTTGAGATTCATCTATGTTGCATGCATATGTAGTCTGTTCCTTTTTATTGCCGAGTAAGTATTTCATTGTATAGATGTACAATACTTTCTTTACCCTTTTAACTGTTGATTGGCAATTGGGTTATTTACAGTTTGGGACTATTTTGAATAATGCCACTATGAACATTCATGGAGAAGTCTTTGTGTGGACATGTTTGAGTTTCTCTTGGGTAAATGTCTAGGATTAGAATTCTGTATTATATGGCAAGTATATATTTAACTTTATAAGAGACTATCAAACCATTTTCAAAGTGGTTGTACCATATTTTTATTATCACCAGCAAAGTATGAGAGTTCTATTTGTTCTGCATCCTTCTCAACACTTGCTATTGTCAGTCTTTTTAATTTTAGCCACTTTGGTGGGTATTTAATATAATCTTATTATGTTTTTAATGTGCATTTCCCTGCTGACTAATGATGTTGAACACTTATTGACTATCCATATATCTTCTTTGGTGAAGTGTCTCTCCAAGTGTTCAGTCAATTTTTTCTCTTTGGATTGTTTGCCTTTCTTTGATTGAGTTATTGGAGCTCTTCATATGTTCTGGATATAAATCCTTTGGTTAACACATATGAAATATTTTCTATAGTCTATGACTGTCTTTTCATTTTCTTAAAGATGTCTCTTGAATAGCAAAAGTTTTGAATTTTGATGTTTAAATTATCAATTTTTTAATTTCTTTTTTTCTGTTCTGTCTGAGAAATCCTAACCCAAGTTCATGAAGATTTTTCTTCTATGTTTTCTTTGGAAAGTTTTATAGTTTATCTTTTACATTAAAACCTATATGACATTTTGATTTAATCTTTATGTATGATATGAGATAAGGATTAAATTTTAATGTTTTTCATATATTTATATAGTAGTTCCAACACCATTTGTTGGAAAGACTTCCCTTTCCGCATTAAACACCTTGACACCTTTTGTAAAAAATCAGCTGACCACACATGTGTGGTTCTACTTCTGGGCTTTCTATTCTGTTTCATTGATCTGCATGTCTCTCCTTTTACCAATACAACAGTGTCATGATTACTGTAGCTTTATAGCAAATCTTGAAATCAGGTATTATCTATCCTGAACTCTTGTTGTTTTCTACATATATTTTTATGTCATTTAAATGTTTATCCAAGAGGTATCCTATCACCAAGACCAAACATAACCTTGCTAACTTTCATATCCCCTGATGCCTTAAAGTGTCTATATAGCTATAAAAATAAAGAATCATGCTTTCCTTACTCTGTTAATTCTAGTTTCTTCCTCTGCCCCAGGAGACTGCTTTATGTTTTGGCTAGGAGATTGTTTCACTTACCAATGGCTAAAACTTGGTTTTAACTAGAGATGTGGAGAGTCATGAGATGGGGCAGATGGGGTCCTTCTACACATGTTCAGATGAATTGCAAAAAGAGATTCCTGTGCAATATTACAAAAATTATTTGGGAATAAAATTGTAATAAATAGATGAAACATGTCTTTATTATTTATAAGCCAAGTCTAAACTTCTCTTCATTCTTATCTCCTAAAGCTTCATATATGTGAAAACCAATCTATGTTCTATGGCTTTCTCACTTCTATGCACTGACATTACCATCACCTGAAATACATCTACCCCTCATCTTAGAATATCTAAGTTTTTTCCTTCTACAGACATTTTGTAATCTTCTCTACCAGGAGTAATTGTGCCCTTCCTAGATCTCCCATAACATTTGTTTTTATCTCTTTATTATAGTTATCATAGTAGTATAATAGCTTGCATTTTTTGATTAATTATCGTAGAAACATTATAAGGTAGATATTACTGTGATCTAATTGACAGACGAGGAAATTGAAACACAAAGAGAGTAAGTATTGTACCCCAGGAATACCGTAATTAAAAACCTTTGAATAAAAAAAATGTAAAGACTCCATGCAGCTCCTGGTGAGCGTGCCCCAGACAGGATGGGAAGTGACTCTTTTCTTTGGGTCTAGATACAAGTTCTGTGAGTAATGTTTTGAGTTGGCACAGTTGGCATCACAAAAATAGCCTTCCGTTCCAGCCCTTGGGGAATTTGGTGAAACGTTTTTTTCTCAAAAGGAGCTACAAAATAGGAAGAGGTAGACTACTTTTTGGTTTTTCTTTTTAAAAATATAATTTGTTTTGAATAATGAAAGTAACACATGTACATTTTGGATAATTTGGAAAATACAAGAAAACCACAAAGAAGAAAACTCTCCTGTAATCCTACTGCCCAAAGATAACCACTATTAATATTTGAGTCTTCTATTTTTCTAGTTTTTTTTCTATGCACACGCAAACATGAATACACACATATATGGAAAATATAATTGATACCTTGTCATAATTTTGTAAGCAATTTTTATAATAGCATGTGTTGAATATTTTCCTTCGTTTTCCTAAAACATCATTTTAGTGTCTGCATAGTATTACATCATGAGGATACCCATAATTTATTTAAGCACATCCCAATTGTTTGGCATTTAAATTGTTTCTGATCTTTTTCATATATATGCACATACAGGTTTATATCCATCTCTGATTGTTTCCTTCACCCTGGTAAAGTCGTACTAGTTAACACTCAGTGGAATTGGGTTACCATCTGATAAATAAAAGATTTGTTATCCCTCAGGGACTATCCTGAAAGG
>NW_006494614.1:55075860-55100507 GCF_000325575.1 Pteropus alecto | reverse complement strand
TCAGGAAGAGTAGTAGCTTTGGGTAACAATGAGAAAATATCAACCAAGCTTTTCCATTTTCATACCAGAGTGCCAACTTTGCCACATACTACCTATTTATTGGTCTATACTCCAAAGTCCATGGATCAACAACACAAATTACCTATACTCCAAGTTCTCAACAGAGATGTCAGCCTTCACCAGCTGATTAGTTATGCCACACCCTCTACTCCGGGTTAAATTACTTGTGGGCAGAATCCATTTTTTATTTATTTTGACATCCACAGTGGCTTCATACTCAATAAAGGATTTAAGGGAGACAAGCTCCTGGAATTGTTATCAGGGACTGAAAGACTACCTATGGTGAGAACAGAATTAGATCAACTAAAATCACTATAACAGGTTGAGCTTCTGGGCAGAGACATCTTCCATAGGCTCACTAATCCACATAAGTAAAAAGAACTTGAAATAATCATGTTTAAACCTGTATTTAGAATCTATACAATTGCAACACACTTGTAAACTTGGTTTTGTAGTATACATATCAATTTTTTATTATATCCCTGTTCATATTATCAAGAGATATGTACTATTTCAACAAGATTTATGTTTAAATTTGATGACCACATTTTATTCTTTCAGGTCAAATTTTAGTAAAACAGGTTTATAGTGGATTATAGTGAAAATATTTCTAAGCTTTTGCAGGCCCATAATAATAATGTGTGGCTAATATATTTAAGGAGATGGTCTACTTATTTCTAACACTTACTCATGTCATACTGGTGAAAACTACATGGACTATCGCTCACAGCCAGTATATTTATATAAAATAAAGAACATTGTGTAGGGTAGAGCATTTAGTTTCTGATGCCTTCATTATGAAAGTCCTGAGTACAGGCATCCTTATGCAAACAAAGAGTTAATGTCTCTTTGCCTGTGAATGATAAGGGAAGGGATTGGAGTTTTAGGTAAATTTGGTAAGGATTGGAATTTTAATGTAAGGTGTTTTTAAATTTCTCTGAGCCTTAGATTCTTACTGTATAGAAAGCTGGGGAATAGGATGTATGGAGGGAATTTGATAATATATTAGTATCATCTCTTTCCCACTTCTGTTTTCCTGGTTTTGCTAGTCTGTGTATCTACAGGTCATGAGAAATTTAGAGCCAGCATGGTGAATGAAGATTTGTGGAATTTGGGTTAATGTTACAGCGCTGCAGTTTAAAAGCTGCAAAAACTTGGCTAGACATCTAAATGAGCTTAAGATGCCTGTAAAATGGGGTTCTGATAATAATGTCTGCCTTAAATACTATGAGGTTGTTGCGAGTTTCAAATAAGATAAAATTATTTGAATCTTTTGTTTTGCCAGTTTTAAAAAATCTTTTAATGTTCATTAAAGGTCTTTACTTCTTTCCTTGGCCCCTTTGCCTCCACCTATCACCTATGTATCTCCTTTTCTTAGGGTTCTCCCATTTCTTCCTTGTGTTCTATCAATGAATATGTAAACTTTAGGTGACCTATTCCATTGTCATAGCTTCAACTATTAAAAACGTGCTGATGTCTGCTATTGGTGTGCAATGCTCTTTAAACCTATATATTATACTACCTATTGGACATAACCACCTGCATACCCCAGAAGATCATCGTCAAGTGTTCAAAACTCAGCTAATCATCTTTCTCCCTATACCTGCTCCATCTTGTCTTGGTGACTAATACCACCATCCAATGACTGGCCAAGCCTAAAACCTTGCAGTCATCTTAGATTCTACCCATTCAATCATATCCCTATCCAATAAGTCCAAAGTACTGATCTTACTCCCTTAATAGTTCTTTAATATCCTGTCCCCTCCTCTTCATTCCCACTGCCATCACTTAGTTTAAATCCTCATAAATTATTCCCTAGATTACTTGAATAATCTCCCTTGTGGTCTTTTCACCTCTTTTCTGGTTCCCTTCTAATCTATTATCCTCATTGTTGTTATAGTAAATTCTCTAAAACATAACTATAATCAGGTCATTCTGCTCAAAACTAGTCAGTGGTTCTGCATATCTTTCAGGAGAAGGTTATATTCCCTAGGTTATCACATGAGGCCTCTGTAATCTCGATAATTTTGCTTTTAGTTTCCTTGCTGGCCATTCCGCCACATTGACCTTCTTTCTAGACACAGATTTTTTCTATTTATGAACATGTTTATTTCCAAGTGGCTGTTCTTAGGTTCATTTGCCCTCAAGATCAAAAGAACTAAGAGATGTTTAAGTTTGTGGGCCTAGGTTGCAGTTCTACTAAATAGATTCTTTGAAGATTTCAAACCAGGCAGACTTACTGTTTCTAATATCAAAAGACTACAATATAAACACATCAATGGAGTATTGATTATATAAGTTATGGTATATCTTTATGTTGCTTTTAAAATGAATAAGATATATATATACTTGAATTAATATAGAACAATCTCCAAAATACATTAAATGGGGGAAAAGTTACAGAATTAAGTATATGACATACACTTATTGTATGAAAGGAAATATCAGAGCCTCTCAACAGTGGTCACCTCTAGGCTGAAGAACTGGGGGTCTAGGGAAGAAGAAAGACTTATTTGCTACTATATCTTTTTACACTATTTGAATTTTTAAACATTTATAATTATTGCTCAAAAAAAAACCAATTTGTTTGTGTTGCAAGCAAGAAAAGCGGCTACTTGAATGCATTTGTATCTTTCCACAATGCTAGGTTTATTGAGTGGAATCTTCACAGATAAACAGATCAGGTACCCATGCAGGTTAACACACAACACACAAAGAAGGGAAGTACAGAGTCTTACAGGACAGAGTGAACTCTGTTGACTTGTGGAGTGGAGAGCTGTGTGGAGGTCCCGAGCCGGTGGCTACAATGGGTCAGAAGGTCAATCTTCAGCTCTAGCGCACCTGCCCATGATGCTATCAGGTCAGGCTTGAGTATCGTCTGTCTAAGGTATTCAGCTTATATAGACCTTGCAAGGTGGAATCCTCATGTTTATCGGCTCCTGCAGATGGGGCCTGATGTTCCGTGCTTTTGGGCAGTCCAGTTACACCCTAAGGGAATTCCCCTTATACGTAAGTTGACATCACTGTCATGGCTCCCATGGAATCCATTTCGTAAAGTCCCAAAAGTCCTCATTTCTTTATGCTCTACACAGTTTGTCTTTAAAATCACAAACCAGACATGCTCTTTTCTTCTACCTTCTGCACAATCTATCAGCTATCTTTTCCTATAGACCAGTTTCCACTACATTGAACATATATCGAGGTAGGTAATTCCTCTCCTTAGTGATGGCTGCAAGTATAGAAAACTCCTTGGCAGCTGCAATGTCCTTAAACGTAACAACTTAACTGTTGCCGTGTCAGAGTTTCTGTAGCAGCATTTTTAACACATCTAGCCTTTAAGTTCCTAAACAAATGTTTGTATTTGTACAGAATTTATTTATATAGACATCTGAAATTTATCGTCTTCCTCCAGCTACTATGGATGAAAAAAAAAGAGTTTTATGGAAAATAACCTCACTGGGTGATCTGATCATAAATTTCTAACTGGGCAGGTCATAGTAGGTAATCATACCCCAGGCTAAAAATTCTTTACTAAAAGGTTCATCTTTGCCTTAAGCAAGCCTTTCCATTGTTTCTGTGCATCTAGGTTAACACACTGTTGAAATAAGCAACCACCTCAAGAGAGCACAATTTTGTTAACTATTCTATAATCTAAGCCCCCTGTCATCTTAGTTCCCTTCTTAATGTCAAATTAATAAAAGAAGGTACAAAACTGTCATTCTCCAGAGCATTTGAGATCTTGCTCCCCAATCATATGTTGTCAGTTTGGCTCAAATAAACACATAAAAATTCTCCACAGGTTTGGATGTTTCTTACCAACATTGACACTCCATGTTCTTAAAGCCTTTCATTCTGAGGGTCACTTTTCATTCTTCTTGCTCATTTATTGTTGATGTTATAGGTATATGCATGATTGCATGATTAGAATGTTGCTCTTCAGAATTGTCATTATTACTGAACAACTTATCCCATAAGTATTTTGTTTGTCATTTTCAATTTTTTTACTACTTCTATTTTTGTTTCTATAATAGTTGTATGTTTCTTTCAACTATCACTCTTAACACTCTAGCTACATTTGTTCTTACTGCACCTGAAGAGTCAATGACTTTTGTAATTTCTGTAAAACATTAAAAACTAAAAGCAAGCACATCATATATACAAAGATCAAAAGTCACAAAGTGGTGGTCTCTAGACTGAATTCAGCCTGCCTAAGTGTTTCGTTTTGCCTCCATAACATTTTAAAAATTTGAATTAGGTATCGACATTTCAAAATTGAAGGTTTCTGGTTTGCCTTGAGAGAGGAAAGACATAGCAGTACTGAGGCTTCATTCTGGCAAAACAAAATCAGCTGGTGCCTTGGGCTGCTCACCCCTGTAGATGAACTCACAGTTCACCTTACACCTCACACTCTTCTTCACCTCATGAGGCATTTGAGTTTGCCATCCTGAAAATTTAGGAATTAAATGGATTAAGGAATAACCCAAAGGTCATGTGACTGGGACTAAAATGATCTCACCTGACCAACTTTTACTGTCATATCTGAAAGACTTGATCCACCTTTGCTTGGGAGCAGAGCTTTGTATTTGTGAGTGTTCATAAGATAAAAGAAAGTGTTTAAGATCTATAGTGAATCACTTGTAGTTTACTAATTAAATTGTAAGCTACTTCATATTCATGTTTCCTTTTGTTTAAAATATCCTCTTCTACCTACTTTACCCTTTTCATTTAGATCATCCTTCAAAATTTAGCTTTCCAGGTAGTCTTACCTAACCCCCTGATCTGATTTGGTTGCCTTTTTCTGTCCTATAACTTGTTCTTTAAGCTTTTCTTCTAACAAGATTGAGAGCTTCTTGAGGTTAGGTTGTATGATGAGTTCATTTTATATTCAATAGGTCTCCTATTTTTACTTTATCATAGAGATCTTCTGTGTGCCTAGTGTCAGGCATAGAGAAGGCTTTCAAGAAATACTTGAGAGAATGAATGAATGAATGCATGAATGAATGTCTCAATCACTAGATGATTTGATTTCTATTACCCTGTAAGCAATGATTTTGAGCTAGAGTGTATAGATTGATAAGGCCCGACATTCCCTTAAATTATCAAGTTCATATTGGAAAGTATTTTTTGATATGTTAAGTGTTGGCACATAGGAGAAGCAAAATTCAGATCTAAACTTATAAGTCTTGTATGGAGCTTACGGTTGTTAAAAGGCATCCGCCTCTCTTTCTAGAAAAGCTGTCACAGCGCTAGAATATTTAATTCAGCTGTATATTCTCATGAGCATCTGTAACATCTAATTATCAAATAAATGACTCAGAGTAAAATGGTATTAGGTCTAGATGAAGTGGGGAGGGGAGTGTTTAATTACTGAGTGAAGACCTGCTGATGTCATCAATTTGCCAGATTAAGAAGTTAGTGGAAAATAAATTGCGATGAAATGCAAGTATAATCTAATAACTTATTACATTTGAAACCTTGGTTAACAACATTGTTGACATCATCATTACAGACTTCTTATTAACTCTTAAATTTACACCCTTAAATTCATTCCCATCCTGTGGTATCGTAGAAACATATTTGCCACCACTGCCTAACATGTACCTGGCACAGAGCTCCTAAAACTGTTGGGATTTCCTGAGTGGGAAGAGTGATAAAAGTGTCTTTTAATGAGGCCATTCTTGGCGAGCTTCTAGATAGCTTCAGGATGGGGACTTGGTGGACAGCAGGAACAAGCCTTGATTAGAAGCTTAGAACTTTCAGCCCCACCTCCTAGGAGGGAAACTGGCTGGAGACTGGGTTTAATCACCTACGCCAATGATTTAATCAATCATGCCTACATAATGACACATCCATAAAAAAACCATAAATGATAGAGAGCTTCCAGGAGGTGCTGGGGGTGGGGAGTGGCAGACTCCCATTCGACTGGGACAGAAACTCCTGCACTTAGGACCCTTCTGGACCTTGCACTATTTACCTCTTCATTTTGCTATTCATTTGTATCCTTTATAATAAACCAGTAAATATAAAGAAGTGCCTTTGTAAGTTCTGTGAGCCATTTTAGCAAAATATCAAACCTGAGGAGGAAGTCATGGGAATCCTTGATTTATATCTGGTGGATCAGAAGCACAGGTGGCCTGAGATTTGCAATCGGTATCAAAGTGGGGGCAGGCTTGTGGGAGTGAGCCCTTTAACTTGTAGGATCTGATGCTAACTCCAGGTCGTATCAGAGTTGAATTGAATTGTTGGACACCCAGTTGGTGTCAGAGAGTTGGCAAAGTAGTATTGGAAAAGACATCATGTATATGGTATCAAGAGGAAAAAAACCTCTCACACCCTTGTTCATTATGGTGATCACATCACATTGCTCATTAGCATCCCTTACTGCTAGTCCCTTTAAATCTATGTTTCATTCCCTTTACCCTATTTTCTCTCATGCCACAATATTATACAAATATAGAAATCCCATTATGTGCACCAGGCTTTATGCTAGGACCTAGGGCACAGTGGTTAGCAAAACCAGATATGAATACCTATTCTCATAAGTCTGGTGGTGGAAACAGACATCCATCGAAGAATCACATGTGCAGATAGATTTATAACTATGGTAAATGTTGCAAAAGAGATGGTATAAGATGCTATGATTGTTTTCATAGCAGAAAAAGCATGACACGCTTTCCTGGAAAAGCTGAACTCTGAAGAATTGTGGAAAGATAACTAAGTGAAGATGTGGAAGTGGTGAACTTAGACTTTGCTTCTTGCAAAGTTTGCTGAGGCTGAGTATTCTTTATCTTCAGCTTCTTCTAGATTCTCTCTCCCCACCTCATTTGTTTTTGTTTTTTTTTTAAGAGCCTCTCAGAATAGCAGAAGAAAATATTTTATAAGATTTTTAAAAATCAAATAATAGAATTATTACTCAATAAAGAAAGGCCCCATAACTTCTCATAATTCAGTGTCCTCCCTTCCTATGCTGATCCCAAGTGGGTGTACCTGGCATTCACCCAGCTAGGGCCCTACTATTATGAAAATAATAGAGCTACGAGTCAAGACTGTTGGACAACAGTGGGAAGCAACTTACTTTGCTGACTGACTGGATTCAGGGATATCTTCACCAAGATTTAAAGTAAGTTTTAAATGATGGGGGAGGAGGGAGCTCCAGGAGGAGGAATCAGCACCCACAAAGGCACAGAGGAGTAAAAGAATTCTACATATTTTCAGGGAGGGTGGTAATTTGGACTTCTCTTAAATAAGTCAGGAAAACATCATAATAAAATAGTGATATTAAATCATATCTTTAGAAGTACAAAGAACTATATTTTAGTGAACTCTAAAAGTCCCATAGATAGAACTCCTCCTTCATCTAAAATCCTTGACAAATAATTATTACTATGTGTATTGATCTGAACATCTGCAAGTGTCCTAGATAACAGAAACTTTAATTTAATTCCCTAAAATCTGTTTATTTTTCTGGCATCTTATTTAATTTCTTTCTAATTTTTTATTGGCTTCCAAGTGTTACCCTTTCCTTTCTTGCTTACCATATAGAACAATCTTTGTCACGTGATTTTCACATCTTCTCAGACTGTTACCAGAACAAAGGGGTTCATTCACCTGTGTACATCTAAGTTAATAAGATATGTACAGGTTTTGCAGCAAAGAAAGTAAGGGTTTATTTTAGAGAGTTACAAGTCCTGGAGACACAGGCGAGCTGCTATTGCTCTCAAAAACCTGGTTCTCCCAGGTGTCTCGAGGGGGTAGATTATGTAGGGGAAAAATCATCAGTCATGGCAACTAAGGGAGTTGGGATTGTGGGTGCTACTGATTGGACAGGGCTGGGATAATTGATCATCGTGTCTGGTTCTGGAATCAGCCATAGCTTCATCTCATCTGGTCCGGTGGCCTGTGGGGCTGTTCCAGCTGGATGGGCCTGGGGCTGAAACACACCTAAAGCCAAGATATTGTCCCTAGTTTATCTGAAACTTATTGTCCTCCCGATCAGATAGACCCAAAGCTTAGTTCTGAAAGGATCTGGCATTTAGGCTTATGTCCTAAGACTTAATGGTTAAGAGAGTTGACATACAAAGGTGGAAGGATAAGGGTGGAAAAGAGCAAGTGAGTCACAATGCCATTATCGAGGTAAAACCAGCTTGAATTAAAGAAAAAAACTATAAGCGAAATCTGGATTTGGTTGCAAGACCATTATGGAGGTTCAGAACACATCACCCCAAGATGTGCCTCTGTGGTATGGGGGTAGTTTTTAGCTAACGGCAACTTTAGCTAAGGGCTCAAGAGAAGCTTCTGCCCTCTCTTAACTACTTGGAAGAACTTTAGGGGATTTACTCATAAGAGATTATCAGAGAAAACCTCTTTTGACCTATCTATAAGGCGGGGCAAACTTCTATTTATTAAACATCTGCTCTTATCCTCTTGCAATACCCTTTGAAGTCTCCAAGGTGCATGTCTTATATACCTCAACCTCCCTTTCTGTCTCTGAACCTCTTGTGCAGGTGGGGTCTCTGACTCATATATGCCAACTTCCCATACACATGTATGTGTTAAATTTGGTTACTTTCTCTTTTAATCTGTCTCATGTCTGTTTGATTATCAGAACAGCCAAAAGAATCTTGAGGGTAGAGGAAAGTTTCTTCTTCCTCCACACCATGATGTGGTTCACTAAGAATTTGTTTTGGCATTGCTCTTTTTCAGTTTCCCTCCAGTTGCTGGAATGGAAGCTTCTACCTGAAATGGCATATGGGTAAAAGTTAGAGAAAAAAAAAGATGATGAGAAAACATATTCCGCCTATTGAGAGACACAACTACCAAAAGATTCTTTCATAAAGTATATACCCAGAAGGGAAAACAAAAGTTTCTGCAATGTTTTTGATCAAACAAGTTGTACAGTTCTTTATTACCATATTATCAGGCAAATATTCCTGTATGTGTTCATCCTCAGTGGATAAAGGCAAACTTTTCCCTTTATTAAAATTGAGAATGTTGAAGAATATTTTTATTACGTGTGAAGAAAAGAGGAACTAACATTTATAAACACAGATATTATGCTGGGCTCTGTGGCAGGTGTCATCTGAATGCTATCTTGTTTAATCAGCAATTAGTGTGCCTGAATGGGGATATGGCCATACAATTTCAGCATGGTGATCAACTTCAGAGTTCATATAATCCCGTGGTCCCCAACATTTTTGGCACCAGGGACCGGTGCTCCTATGAGAATCTAATGCCTGATGATCTCAGGTGGAGCTGAGGCAGTGATGCTAGTGCTGGGGAGCGGCTGCAAATACAAATGAAGCTCTGCTCCCCAGCCCACCGCTCACCTCCTGCTGCGCAGCTCTGTTTCTCATTGACCATAGACCAGTGCCTGTCCATGGCCTGGGTTTTGGGGACCCCTGATATAACCCACTGCCTTGGTTCTTTAGGGAGTAGTTTAGTGATCATTTAGTTCATTAACAACCAAGTGAGATGTGAGCCCAGGCTCATGATCCTTAGTCCAGTGCTCTTTCTACAACATGCTGAGATTGTCATGACATTCTTCTTGTCACTTTTCTTTCTCCCTCTTCCCCTCTGTCTTTCTTTTTTAACAGTACGGTCATCTCTATTCTTTCAAAATGAAATGCCTGAGGTTATCCTTCAACAACTTAATTCAACATTTGTCTTATGATTGTTTTATGCAAGCTAGACCTTGACATGCCCGGCATTTGGTTGGACACAGTAAGATAAACTGTATAGAGATAACTGAAACACAAAGCAGTACACATAAATACTTTGTAAAGAAGTTCTACAGAATTTCAGAGGTGGGTATGAAGAAGCTAGCCTGGGACTTGGGCTTTTAAGGAACGGAAAAGATTTTCATAAAGACAAGGCCTGAGGGGAGGAATAAAATTCTAGGTAATATGAAGAGAAATAATAAGGAAACAGAGGAAGAGAACATGTTGAAGAGATGTCAAGTAGAATCATATGACTAATGAAGTGTTTGTATTAGAGAAAAAAATAGAATACAAGATTGAGAAACACAGGCTGTGCTGCTTATGCAGCAGGATAAGGGACCCTTTCTAGTATCAGGACTGGAGTAGCAAAAATACAAAGAGGATGGAAGCCCCAGTCAGATGTCATGGAGGCATGGACAGATCACCTGAGGTGTCATGGACAGGTCACTTAGAAGCTTATTGGAAATGAGAAAAAGTTAGCAACCAAGTTAACTAAGGTTGAGGCTAAGATGAACTGGGCGAGGTAAGTCAGAAGCCACAGTCCAGAGACTTACTAGGCACACTCCTACCTCCAGGGGGAGCTAAAGGTTTCTGTCCTTCATTCCAAAGGAAAAATTCTGAAGTCAATCTAGAACAAAATGAATATTTTATAGAAACACTGATTCTGCAGGAGCTTCTTTTGGAGGAATGAAGTTGTTATAAATGGAAGTGGACTGATAGAATTTTTTCCCTGTCAATCATCTCTGGGAATTCTTGGCTTTGGTTAGCTCTTGTAATGGTCTTATCTTTTCATCTCTTCTCTGCTTTCAGACTCGTGCCTGAGATATTCTAAAGTCAGAAGGGCAAAGATATCCTTGGGGAGTCCACATTTTTTGTCCCAGTTGCTGGAGCAAGACACCTGATAGAATTTGGGGCCGGCATGAGCTGGCAATAAAAAAATGGGCAGAGTATTCTTTTTGCATGTGTCTGGTGAGAAGCTTGTGCAACTACATGCATGAATCAGGACACTTTCCCCCTAACTGTGAGTGATTAGCACCTGGTGTGGTCACACAGGGGACTAGGATTAAGAATGCAGGATTTCATGGGTGGGATACTTGCTGAAAGGGGATCTTGCTCAAAGCTTCAGCTAGAGATTACTAATAGGCAGAGATGGAGAACTATTTCTGGCACCAGAAAATGTACCCTTAAGAGGCTCCGACTACAAAAGCACCTAGCTGCACATTGGTGCAGCTCCATTCCTCATGGGAAGAGCAGAATCTGGCTTTGGCTAGCATTCACTTCTTGGATTAAAACAATCCCATCAGGAGAAGCCTGGAGTTTGAAGAAATCCAAATGTGAGGCTCAGACTTTCTCTAAAATGGGGTAGAGCTGTCCCTCACTTAATTTAGGAGCGAGGAACTGGAAATGCTAAGAGCAAAGACATGAATCTAGGACTCTGGCAAGGTGTTTAATCTACAGAATTGAAGGAGACCTGTCAATGACCTCAGGAAGAGAGATGCCAGTAGTGTAAATTCTTAGTTTTATTAGTTCACAGTGGCATTTAGGTGCAAATTTCTGAGGAGGCAGACAGCCTAAACAGGGGTTAGACTTACCACAGCCTTATTTTTTCTATATACATTTAGAGGGCATTTTTTTTACTCTTGTCAATGTTCCAGTTATAAGAGCCACGTTATTATTCTAGCCTGCTATCTGATATTCTAATATTAAGGCCTATTGGTTTTGACACAAATAATCTCTTATTCTATCATTTCATTTATGTACTTCTAACTTTCCTAAATTTATTTAATAATATTTATTTGTAAATCTCATAAAATTCATAATTAATGCAGAATATTTGAAAATAAAAAAAACAATGTAAAACAAAAATTAGCTATATAATTCTAATACTCAAAGATAAGCATTATTAACATTTTGGTGGATGCACTTTCACTGTTTCTTACGATGTATGTCTATATTTTGCAATAAAAATAACAACATTCTGTTTGTAGCTTTTTTTCACTTAGTAATCTATTTATGGGACTATTTCAATGCCAACTAATAATCAACATGATTTTTTCTTTATAATTTTTTATTATATAAGTATTATCTTTGTTGTGAGCTTAGAAAATGGAAAAAATTGTACTGAGGGAAATAAGTCATCTAGAATTCTATTATCTAGAGATTAATTGCTTTTGATATTTTAGTCTATATCCTGGCAATCTGTTTTTTAAAGCTCCACAAATAAGTAAATGCATTCTCACTATAAAAGTTCAAATAATGCAGAAATATTTTAGTTCTTTTTCTTTGCAGGTAATAAATAAAAATCATTTTGTTATTTCTTGGAGTAAAAATTTAATATGTTCATATATTTTAAATTAAATACAGAAAAGTATAAAAGAAGGCATAAATCACACTAAAACCTACCTTCCAAAGGCAACTATTGGTGGTGTTGGTGATATAGTGGTGAGCATAGCTGCCTTCCAAAGGCAACTATTATTAAATTTTTTGCAATTTTTCAGATAATTTTTTTGTCATTACTGATAACTTTGCTTAAAGTTTTAATTTTTACAATCCCCCTAAGGGGTTCATACTGTTATTATCCTGGATTTACAGATGAGAAACTAAGGTTTAGAGGAATTACATAATGTGCCCAAATTTCCACAGCCACTCAGCACCTGAGCCCACAGCATCCGGTGCAGGTGTCGGTGTGATGCTGAAGTTTTGGCCTTGACCCATTACATAATACTGCCCCTCATATTTAAGAGGTCATTTGACACAAGTTGTCTTGTAACTTTTTATAATTTGACAATATATTGCAGAGATCTTTACATATCAATGAATTATAAAATATTTCATAACCATTTTGTTAGCTTTATAGTATTCCACTGCATGGTGTCTTAACATTTATTTAATCAATTTCCTACATTTAGATTATTTCCAGTTTTTCCTATTATAATTAAGACTGCAATATACGATTGCTGTATATTGCTAGTTTCTCTGGATTGTTTTTTAAGAATAAATTCCTAGGAGTAGAATTGCTAGTCAAAAAGTATGCATCTTTTAAGGTTTTTGATGCACACTGATAAATTCTCCAGTGAAAGGTCGTAGTCATTTATGCAAAGATGACCTTTGTAGGAATGTGCTCAGGTCCCCACACCCTCTAGATAAGTGAGTATTGGCAGGTCTTCTTCATTTCTTTGATTACTATTCAGTTTTAATGTTTTTGAATGTTAATTGGCCATATGTGTTTTTTTGTGTGTGAATCCTCTATTCATATTCATTGCCTATTTTTCTATTAGAATGTTTGCTTATTTCTTCACCAGAGTATGAAATCTCTTTTTAAAATAAAGATACCAACCCTTCGATTTTCATATTGTTGCAAATTTACTTTCTCAAATTTCTTACTGTTTACCTTATAATTTTGTCCTTTAAAAGACATTTGATATATTGACATTATTTCACTTTTAATACACTGCAATAATATTCTCATCATTTGATCTTCCCATTTTATAGATCATTCCATTGTAAAATTCTTAAATTTCTGCTTAATATTCTTTTGGGGGGAAAAAAACTAGCATTTAATTTGATTATAAAGCAATCAATTACACATTTGAGGAGTAGAGTCTATTACTGTTTTTAAGTAATAGACTATTTTTTGAGTAATTTTAAGTTTGTAGAAAAATTTAGCAGAAAATTTCCATAGACTACTTCATCCCCGTCTCCACCCAGTTTCCCCTATTATTAATATCTTGCTCCATAGTGTCACATTTGTTACAATTCATAAGCCAATTTTGATAATTTATTATTAGCTAAAGTCCATAATTTACACTAGGGATCACTCTTTGTGCTGTATACTTGATGAGCTTAGACAAATGTATAACGACATGTATCCACAATCACAGTGTCATGCAGAATAGTTTCATTGGCCTAAAAATACCCTGTGCTCCTACACATCTTTCCCTTCTCCTGAACCCCAGGCAACCACTGATTTTTTATTGTCTCTGTACTTTTGCCTTTTCCAGAATGTCATTTAGTCAGAATCATGCGTATGTAGTTGTTTCAGATTGGCTTCTTTCACTTAGCAAAAAGTATTTAAGGTTCCTAGATGTCTTTCTTGTGACTTGATAGCTCATTTATTTTTATTCCTGAATAATATTCCACTGTCTGGATGTAACCACAGTTTGTTTATTCCTTCACCTACTGAAGGGCATCTTGGTTGCTCCCAAGTTTTGGCAATTATGAATAAAACTATAAATATTCATGTGTGGGGTTTTTTTTGTGTGTAGATATGTTTTTAGCTCATCTGAGTAAATATCAAGGAGTAAGAATGCTGGATCATATTGTAAGAGTATGTTTAGTTTTCTAAAATTTACTGTATCATTTTCATTATAGTGTTTATGGTTAATTTTTTTTTATTTCATTAACCAGTTAACCTAATACCATTATAAGTAATCTCTTAATAGAAATATTCTTTGGGTTCATAGAATATGAAATATAAACAACTATCATAGATTGCTGGAAAATCTGGAGAAGCCAAGTCAATAAAGACATTCTCCCTTTCTCTTCTGTTCTTGCTTCCTACAAAAGCTAGTAACCAACCAATCTGGTTTGCCTGGGATGTGAGACTTTTAGTGCTATAACTGATACGGTTTGTCACCCTATGACCGATAACAACAATGTGGTTCTAGATTGTCTGTCGTATATAAGGTAGATCAGATTATGGAGATTCAGCTTTTGCTTTGGAAATTATGGAAACCAGACAATTGTAAGATATTATAATTGTCTGTGATTTGGTTCTTTGATTTCATTGTTTATGTTTTGGTCTTACACTTATTGGTGATATGGATCTTATATTTGGAGGTATTCTGATGGGTCTTATTAATCCACTGGATCTTTGGGTAACAATAGAGACTTCTTTTTCTCTTGAAATTAGTTCTCTTGGGTAACTGACTCATCCTGGTTTGGCTGGGACTTTCCCAGTTTTAGCACTGAAAAGCCCTCCATTCCTGGAAACCCCTCAGTCTTAGGTAAATAAGAAGCGTCTCAGATCACTTTCTTTTGGGTAGTTTTCTTGACTTTCTGCTTATAGGATTTTGACTAATGCAATGACATACTCATAATATATCTAAGAAAGGTGTGTCTGGTGGTGGTATGCAGGAGGACTGGAATGGAATGAAATTATAATCGAGGAAACCCATCTGCACACAAGGCAATAAAGACTCGAATCATTTTAGAAATGGGAAAGGAAGGGGAAAGAGAGAATAACCTCTAGAACACTGGCTTTTTGTCATTATGAGATAACTGCTCTTTTGAAGTTCACTGATAACCTCTTAACCACAATTTTAGCAGCCTCTTTTTATAATGCTCCTTGTTTCACCTTTCTAATTCATATCACATTGTTAAAAAAACAAACAACGCTTCTTGACTTCTACTCCCCACTCCTCCTTGATCTAGCATCCTTCAACATCTTGATCACAGGTCTTTTTTACTGAGACATTTTTTTTTTATCCTGGTCTCAGTGCTCATCTCACCTATGTCCTAAATTTGCGCACTCCAGATAAACTCAGTGCCCATGTGGAAATCAGCCCAACACACTGTGCTCCCAGTTCCATGACTTCTTGACACCGATGCCCTTTGCCATCATCTTACTTAACCTACTGGAGTCCTCCCTGGAGACCTTGACATCACCCACAACAGCTCCAGCCCTTACATTATGTCAAATCTTAAACTCTTCTAATCAATCTCTTTCCATTCCAGCCTTTTCATTCCTTGACTTTTACTATTACCTCATTAAGTTCTCCAGTTCCTTCCATTTCTCCTCAATCTGTCAGCTTCTTGGATTAAAGCCCTTTCTATGTAGGGTAAAGACAGTTCAATGATCCAGACAGGTTAAATGGCTATGCCTTTTCAAAACATATAAAGAAACTGGTAAATTTAACCTTTCTTTCAGTGTCTTAGAAAACTTTCAAGCTTTTACAAATCTTAAAGTCATCATTATGAAGACTATCATTGCACTGAAGATCTCATATTATTGGTTAATTGATGGAGAATATTGGTTAGGAAGTACCAAATATACTAGCTTTTATACTACTTTTTTGTCCATTAATTAGAGAGAGAGAGAGAGATAGGACTGTTTCAGGCAGACCAGGACCTGTGGGCACCCCATTCCTGAGTCAGTCCTCCTGGATTCTTCACACTTTCTGCCTTTAACTATCTTGAGAAGAAAAGAGAGAGAGAGGAAAGAGCGAGAGAGAGAGAGAAAGAGAGAGAGAGCGCGCAAGCGCAATATCCTAGAAACCTAAAACTTCTAAAGAACTTTTGGAAAATGTCATATGTTGCTGTTGGCAAAAATGGCTTCCTTTCCTGGAAAAGAGAGGCAGGAGGAAGATGGTAATCAGAGTTGCTTGAAATTGAACTGGGCATTCAACAGTGAGTGAAAGGCAGTAGATGTTTGAGGCATGGTTGTTGTATTAGTTTCCTGTGGCTACTATAACGAATTACCACCACAGGCTAGGTGGCTTAAAATAACGACCCAGAGAGTGAGTTATCCTCTCACTGTTCTGATGACCAGAAGCCTGAAATCAATATCATGGGCTAAAATCAAACCGTCAGGAGGGCAACTCACCCTCTAGGAGAGGCTTCTATGGGAGAATCTGTTCCTTTGCTTTCCCAGCTTCTGATAGCTTCCAGCATTCCTAGGCCTGTGGCTATGTGACTCTAATCTTCAAATCTCACAGTTCTATCTTCACATCACATTCTCTCTGTGTTAAATCTCCTATTGCCTCTCTTTTATGAGGACACTTGTGATTGCATTTTGGACCCACCCAGATAATCTAGGGTAATCTTTCCCTCTCAAGATCTTTAACTGAATTACATCCGCAATGACCCTTTTTCCAAATAAGGCAACATTTTCAGGTTCCAGGGATATTTTTATGCCATTATTCAGCATATTACAGCCGCTATCACTGGTCAGGGATGAAAATTCTGTGAAGCAATAGGAAGAAGATATGGTGGAGAATCTTCTAAAGCCACCAACCCTAAAGTCAGTTCCATTCCCTGGAAAAAACATGATAGCCAGGGTTAATACATTGGATCAGGGAGAAGAAAAAGACAATTATACTGAAGGAATTGAAGTACAGATTTTGGACCTCCTGTCAGTTAAGAGTTTGAGTGCTTTGCATGTGGGCTGTGGATTTCAGAAATTTTAAGTTGCTAAACACTCAACTGAGAATGTGGCTGAGATGGCAGAACTAGAAGTGGAGCCCACAGCTGTGGTCTAAGGCAAGAGCCAGAAACAAAAATGGGTCAGAGGACACTGGTAGAGGCTACAGATAAAAGTCTCAGCAGAAACATTCCTGATTTCAATAGCCATGAGCAAGATGGAAGCCATTCAAAAGACAGGGACTTTGGCAGCACAGGGAATTTTTAGCTTTCATAGTCCTGATTTAATGCTAATTATGGATTATATTCTACCAATTAAGCTTTTAAATAACCTTGTTTTAAGTGTTCTAGCAAGGGGTTGAGCCAGACTGGCCTGTGTCTTCATATGCTATTCTCAGGAGTGTGGGAAGGGAAGCTGATGAAGTGATCATCTTTAATAGATGACTGGTGACTAGAAAACATTATGAGAAGAATACACCAAAAATAACTGTTCCATGTGTATACCTTTCTGCAGACTGATTCCGTCATTCTGACTAGTTTGGGGGATTATAAGGGTGGTGTATTTTTCTCTGAAGAGATAGAGCATTTTGGAAGATTTGAGTGGATGAACGTGAAATATTGGGTGTGGGTGGGGACAATTGCTTCAGCCACCTCTCCCCACCAAAAGCAACCACAGTGGAAGATCAAGCTTTTGATTCAAAGGTCTTCAGAGATGACTGAGCTGGATTTCCCCAGCCACGTATGGGAGAAGTCTCAAGTACGAGGAAAGGGGGAAACACTGTGGGTGACACTGGCTTTCATCCAGTCGTCACCACTGCACTGGGCATTTCCTCCAGAGAGAGGCCCTGCTTAGAGAGTGAGCCCCATTGGGCAGTGCTTTTGCTGCCCTCAAAGGGGCTCAACTATTTTCTGAGTAAGGTGGAGAAAAGATTCAATGACTAAGTGAAATGGTGAGGGGGTTGTGCTGGAACAGTGATGGGCTCTATGGCGGGACTTTCCAGCCAAGAAGTTAAGAGGAGAGGAGCTGATAGCCCGATGGGGGGTGGGGGGTGGGGAAGAGGAGGAGAGCATATGAGATCCAGAGCTTTGGGACTGCTTATAAATTTTATCTAATATTAGGTGCCAGAGAAAGGAAGAGGTAGGGATCTCTCCCTTACCAATCTCTCTCTTTTCCTTTATAAATCTTTTGCATCCTTACTTGTATTTATGTCAATGCTAAATAATTCCAGTGAGAAAATACATATAATAATGCTTTGTGAGTTTTCAAGCCATATTAATAATAATAATAATAAAGAATAGCAGTTATCGAGAATTCTATACATAGATACTGACCTAAGCACTTTACATACATTTATCTCATTTAATCCTCATAAGGATTTTGTGACGTAAGTTTTATTATCCCCATTTTACTGATGAGGAAATCAAGGCTTAGGGAAATCAAGGTTATGGATCTTGCCCAAGGACATATAGGTTAGTAAATAGTAGAGTCAGGATTTGAACATTTTTAGCTCCAGAGCCCAAACTATTAAACATTTTGCTATACTGCCTTACCAAATAAATGCCTGTTGAAGTATTTATTTTAAGCCTCACTACGTAATAGTAAATATAAGTGAAACACAGACACCAGCAAACATCAAATTTGATTAAAAACAACAATAGCAACAACCCAGTATGCAATGGATGAGAAGGAATCAATGCAAAGTCACTGTAAGGAAGCAAAATGGTACCCAGACAAAAATCAGGATCCCTGGTCCCCAAGTCCCTCCTTCCCAGGCAGAGTCTTAGGGTGGCCTCTTCCACCCCAAGTCTCCATGAAATGCCCAGAAGCTAGAGGGCCCATCTCTCAGTTTCACTGCTTCACAGGCTCTGCTCTCTTTTCCTGCTGTGGCTCCCATTACACTCTCTAGCTGTGGAGTTTAACAGTGACCAGTTTAATGCAGGCCCCTGGTCTTTAATCATACTACCCTGATTGCTGAAGCTGCTTGCCCTGAGTAGTGGGGCGTACTGGGCAAACAGAGTTACAATTGGTAGTCTCCCAAATAGGCTAATCTTGCTCTTGGGCTTTCATAGCCTCTTTATAGTTCAAATTTTATTGGGTCCATGTCTTCAGTTTCTTAAAGAATTTTATCAAGGAACTTGGGAAGCCTTTCCTCCAGCTTGAGTTGTAGTACTTAGTTGTAGCCTCCAGCCTAGAGAACATTTGAGTTGCACTACTTAGTGTCTGAGTAAAGAGACTCTCTGCCCATTAATGTTCAACTAGTACCCCAGGACTGAGCCAGAACATCTGATGCCTTTCTGGTCCTGAGGGGAATTCCTCTAACTGGACCATTCCCTACAGGTAAGGCAGAGTCTCTGCCCCGGACTTTCCACTGCTTCTGACATGTCCTGCCACTAACTCCCCAAGGCAGAGAGTCAAGATTTCATACACGTGGAACCCTTCCACTCATCTCCAATGTGCTCCTAGATAGCAAATGGAGCCAAGAGAAAGGGTTAAAAAGCAGCCTCTAAGGAAGAGGAGTCCAAAGAGATCACTCCACATGCACTCTAGAGTTTTGAATCTGTTTGTGAATCACCTCCTGGCATGTAGACGAATTAGAGAGCATGGCCTGGCCACTCCACAGTGTGGGACTGGCCTTAGGAGATTTGCATATCCTGTACAGAATAGGGTGTATTATCATACAATCCTTTCATTTGCAAGATGGGTGCACTAACTAGTTTTCCATCCAATCCTCCTCCCTCACTCCCATATCTACCCATGATAATTGGGAAACACCTGGATGAATTTCTTAAGACTTTTGGCCTAATTTTGCATGGCCTAATAGTCTCAGAATCTACTTTTGAATTTGACTGCGATTTGTTTTTTGGTTGTCAATTCAGTATTATTATTAGTCAAGTTGATTGTTCACATAGGCCAAATTAACCATTAATTGCTAACACTCTAGGTCATGCTATTTAGAAGTATCAGATTGAAAGAATGGTCTAAAAACAATCAATGAAGCAAAATGAGTCCAAAAAGTAAAAAAAGGTCAATCTGAGTTATCAGGCTTGATCATCAGCATTAATAAAAACTGACAAACTTCTACTTCAGTTTATGCTATAGATTCCATCATAAACTGTATTTCCAAGACCAAAAATCAGTGGTGAGAAGTTGCTCAAGTTATTGCAGGTTAATTGCAGATTACTGCAAGTTACTTCAGGAAAATCTATTTGTTTAGAGTGAACATTTTGATGCTACATGCCACATGGGCTGTTTGTTGAATGGCTACTTTTTAATTATTCAGATCTGTCCTTGTTCATGGATTTATTAAGTATTTTTATAACAACCTGTCTAGCCTTATAAAGTGTTCTTTGGGCAAACCCAAGAGGTAGTGAGGAAAAGGGCCTGGGCTTTGAAGAAACACAGAGCTCTGTCCAAATTCTGGGCCTGCTACCCATTAGCCACATGATCTTGGACCATGTGCTTTCAAGTGTCAGTTTCCTTATCTGTAAAAACAGTGGTGGAAGGTGGAAGACTATTTCAAAGATTAATGTGAGGACTAAAAATTACATGATATTGTATAGATCAGATATGTAGATAAATTACCAAAGCATATGGTTGGTATTAAGTGCAAACTTTCTTTTCCTAATATTAACTTATAAACATATATTTAAAAACCAAGAAACTAATATAGATCACTTTGAAAATAAAAATAGAGGTCCTGGTATATAACAGAAACTCAATAAATGCTTGTCAAATAAATGAATTAGTTTGAAATATTTCAAAACAGAGCCACAACACATAGACAAAGAACAAGTAATTATTTTCATGCTTTGCAAGTGGAATTGAGAGGCTAGCTTGCACCCAAATATCTCCTGTCTCACTTGGTTTGAAATTCCCATTATTACAAATAATGGGACATAGAAACCATCATTCATTCATTCAACACATGTGAATTGAGAAACCTGCTGTGTACCAGTTGTGGGACTAAGTCACAGGTCCTTCTCTTGAGAGGGTTTGTAATTTATAGAAGAAACTAACCATGAAAACAAAATGATTACTATACTATATGTTAATTACATTGATGGACAAAAGTAAGGGCATTTCTCCCAGAAATTTATAGTTAATATGCATAAATATTATTCACAAATGAGTCTCCTAACCTTTTTCCACTAGTGTATTAATTAATAAAAAGTATACTGATAAATTCAAAGACCTTAGGTTTAAGATTTATGCTTTTCCTTTTCCTGGAATGCTTTTCTCCCCGCTGGAAAACTACTCACTCTTCAGCATACAATTAAGCCTCCTATTTATTACCAAGAAAAATGTTACTCATGCATATTGATTATTTTGAATTAAAAGTACTTTAGAAATAGCTGCTATAAGGACACACTGACCGTCCTTTGTCCCCTTGAAAGCAGGAGATAAATCTCCCATGTGAAAGGTAACTTCCCTGTACCAGGGGGCTAGAAAGCATTCTTATCACAAGAGACAGGGGATTTGGAATTGAAAAGGCTATATAAACAAGTCCTGTTACTTCTTTGCCATTTTGCTATGCCTAGCCCAAGCCCCTTTTTCTTGTCAATTCTTCCATGAATTTATCATTTTTCTGAAAAGTACAAAACTTTACTGCTCTGGTCACTTCTTTGAATCTCATATTTTCATGGGTTCCCATACATATGAAATTAAATTTGTTTTTCTCCTGTCAACCCTCTTCTGTCAATTTAATTATTAGAGCAGCCATAGAACCTAGAAGAGAGGGCAAAAACTTTCCTTCCCTACCCCATTCAGTACTTCCATGTTCCTATCACTTTTATACTCTCAACACATCGTTTGGTTCTTCTTTACCTTGGCTAATCAGTTAAATCTTTGAAGAAGGTTTAGAACTTTTAAATTCTGAGTCCTACCCAGATTTACTAAATTAAGTGGAACATAAGCATTTGTAGTTTTCAAAACTTCATAAGTGGTTCTAATACCATAGTATAAGTAGAATATGAATTACTGGGGTGTAAAGACTATACCACTTTCATTTTGTTTCCTCAGCTTGTAGCATTTTGTAAGCACTTAGTAAAAGTTTATTGACTACATTGAATAAATTACTAAGCAGATGGAGCTGGAACGTGTGATGTGGCAGAGTAAGTTTTAATGAAGTACTAATTCTAGGAGGGCAAGACAGGGGCAGTGTGGGTAGGTGGCACTGAATATTGCATAAGTTCAGAAGGGGAAGCCTAGACTAAATGGGGTCACAGGGGCACTAAAAAAAAGAAGTGTGAAAACCCAGCTTGGCCTAGCCTACATTGCTTTGACATAAAGTTGTCCCACAGTTGGAATGGGATGACATTTGAATAAACTTCTAGTCAGGACTGGGAGATAGACATTGTAGCAGGTGCCCGGAATGGAAAATAAAAGACAGATATCGATGAAAAGGAGTTTAAAATCTAGCTAAGACCCAGTTGAAAAATATTCACAGAACAACATGGCAATTAAGATTAATGTTGCCGTTTATGCCAGTGTATACACTGAGCACTTTACAAATATAACTTAACTGAAAACCATTACTACTGCCCTTGATGAAGAGATGCAGACTCAGAGAGGATAAATAACTTGTTCAAGGTTATACAGCCAATAAGTGTTAGAAACTAGATTTGGACCCACGTTTGGCTGTCTCCAGACTTGTGCTTTGTGCACTATATCACTATCTTCCTTCCGCAAATCCATCTTCTACATAGCCTTTGGCCTAAGCGATGACCTAAAATCACATGGCAAATTTTACCATGTCTTCAAGGCTTAAAACAATTCCTTGGCTCTCCACTGCCTTACAGAATGTATTAAAATAGAGTATCTTGGAAAACAAATTAGAGAGGTAAGTGAGTGGGAAGGGTTTGACACTGGTTTTCAAAAGTAGTGAGTTAACTTGAAATTTACTTGAAAGAAGTAAAGGACTGTGGAGAAAAAAGAACAGAGCAACATTAAATCTAGACCTGGAGTGTTTGAGGGAAAAAACCCAGATTTACTGCTATATCTACCAAAGCCATTCACACACACACACACACACACACACACACACACACACAATCAGAGAACTTGTGAGAGTTTGCTAAATACTAATTTTTCAACAAAGAATTAAGGTTAGAAATATATACATAACCAGGGGTGAGCTGTTTTTACTCATAACACTTCGAACACCAAAAATATAGTTTTTTTTTCTCATGCCAACCAATTCTCTGATTCTCCAGACACTGACTGGGTGTCCTCCAATTTAATTCCATTCTGGCACTAATGACCTGGAGTTAGTGTCAGACTCCACAGGTTTAAGGACTCAGTCCCCTAAGACTCCCCTCAATTCAGTTGCCTGTTACAAGTATTAGATCACCTGATCCGAGATTCCTGCTACCCTCTCCTCAGGTTCAATAATTTTCTAGAATTGCTCACAGAACTCTGGAAGTCACTTTACTTATGTTTACAGGTTTAATAAAGGATACAAATGAACAGCCAGATGAAGAGGTACATAGTGTACAGTCTGAAAGGGTCCTGAGTGCATGAGCTTTTGTCCCCATGGAGTTGGAATGTGCCACCCTCCCAGTACCTCGATGTATTTACCTTCCTGGAAGCTATCCAAACCCCACTGTTGAGGGGTGTCTATGTTTCATTACATAGGTATGATTGATTAAATCATGGGCCATCGACGACTGAGCTCAGTCTTCAGCCTTTATCTCCTGCCTGTAGATTGGTGGTGGTGGTGTTGGCGGGGGAGGTGGTGGGGCCGAAAGACCAGGAACTGGGGACAAAGACCAAATATTTACTTTTTATTATACCACAAAGCATATTATTATAAAAAAGATAAATAATGCTGTTTTCTGTTCTCGGCTGATGTTGTTATGTATGAGGAAATCATCCTGAAGTCTGAGACAGAAAGTTCATATAAATAACTGAAATCATAATACAGGTTTAAATGCCTGTTGATGCCACATATGATGCACATCCATTTGGATGTTACATATGCACATCCACGAGGTATATTTGATGCCTGTGCTGTGGAAAAAGGGTAATCCATGAGGCTCTGTAGCATTTAGCATTTTGTATTTTCTCTCTTGCTTTTTATATTACATGGACTTGTCTCATGATGGCACCATTGTGACATGTGTACAGGCTGGTCACACCCTGCTCAACTGATATTTATTTACAGACTTCTCTCCTAATGGGCTGTCCCAAAGTTTAAGTGTTTTCCCCAGTTTTAGAATGGCAGGCAAATAATGAAGCTTCTCCACAGGAGATTCTAGCTTTTGCTATTGGCACCATTACTTTTAGCCACCCAACTTCAGATATGGTTGGCAATTCACACGCACACACACACACACACACACACACTCACACACACACACTCACACACACACACACACACACAAGATTTGTGAGCAGCTCTGTATTCTTTAAGTTTATGTTTTACAATCATCTCAGCCACTGTTTCTGGATTACTGCTGTCAAGGAGGCTTATACCACATTACTACTAATGTTATATTGTCCTTATATTTTAGTGAGTACTTTTTTGAGGGCTTTCTTTTCTATTGTTTTCTTTTTAATGCATATGATTTAAATTTGCATGCCTGAGACACTGTTGAAAAAAGAGATTAGTGTTACATTTGAATGGCTGGTAAATAATATGATTTCATTTGACATTAATTAAAATAAATGAAAGAGAAGAATAGATTCTCAGTAGGTTTCTATGAAATCAGCATAATACTCATCACATGAAT
>NW_006494614.1:55060675-55075831 GCF_000325575.1 Pteropus alecto | reverse complement strand
TTGACAATTAGCAATAAGTCCATATCACTTACTAAATATTTATTGAGGACTGACTCTGGGCCAGATACATATGGGGGAGGGTTCACAGGCCAGAACAAGATGCTATGTGCCTAGAATTAAGAAGAGGGCCTCTTCCTTGGAGGGCCTCAGGTCCCAATTGGTTGAGGATATTCTTCTCCCACCTAGAGACCCACCTGAAGGAGCCCAGAAAAAGGAGAGGAAGCTTTAAGAAATCACACCAGGCTGGTCCTCTGGTCCTCTGTTTTGACCTTTTTGCTGTGTCCTATTACCTTCGGTTCATGTTTCATAGTCATTATTTTGATATTTCCTCTTTGAATAAATCTTAGATTTGGCCCTGGGCCTTCTTCACTTTCAGATAATTTTAGTTCCATTCCCTGCACCTTATGGGGAAGTGTCACCCTACCCATAACCAGACCCAGCTTCTCAGAATGGCATCTTAGATCCCACTGGGAGAGGAGTTCAGACGTGCTCTGAACTTTGAAGTTAATTCCTTAGCTTAGCACACAAGCCCCTTTTAGATATGACATCTGCTCGACTTTCTAGCTTCATCTCCTGCTATCCTTCAACTTGTATGTTATGTTTCAGTCATGTTGAATTTCTTGAGCAGTTCTTAGAGCTTGTAATTTTATTTCCCACCTCAGTGTCTTTGCATGTGGCATGTTTCCTTCTCATATGAAGCCCCCATTTCAACCCCAATTCCCTAACTATCTTCTTCTCTTAACTTTAAAACTAGTTCTGGGGGTCCCATATCCCCGAAAGTCCCAGTCTGATTTAGATGCTTCTCCTCTGTGCCATAGCACTTATCATGCTGTAGCAATTGCTTCACTTTTCTGTCTCCCACCTGCTCTCAGATTTTAAAAGAGGCTACCATGTCTTACTAGGCGCTCATTAAATGACTATTGAATAAATCAGTGAATGAATGAATGAATAAGTCAATTTACTGCCTTATTTATCTATTCAAAGTTCTTTGGGAGATAGGCGTAGTATGAATCGTAAACAAGCAATATTATTACAGTCTAATATGAGAGGTGGAAGGTAGAGAGGTCATCAATAGAAAAATACTGTATATTCATTTTTTCCCTAGATATGAAAAAGAGTCTAATAAGTTGCCATTTGCTAAATCAAGATATATCCAAATGTTACCAAAACCAATGGTCGGTTCAGTCTAATATAGGATTTATCAGTGAATTAACAATTATTGAATATCTATTATGTGTCAGTCACAACTTAATCTGTAAGGATGTCAAAATTTAGTGAGGGAGCATATACAAAAATAACCCTGAGATGGGGCAGACTGTGATGATCATATTAGAGATTCAAACAGTCTATGGGATTCTGATGGGGGGAAAAAAGATTAATTCTGATCAGAATTAATCAAGTCAACAATTTATGGGATGCGCACAAGCTGTGAAAATCAGGGCAACCAGCTAATTAATGTTGGAAAGAATAAATAACGGATTGAGTAATACCTATTACTTGTCAGCTGGTTATTTGCTCTGCAGTTGCCTTAAACTCTGAGTGATAAGGAAGTGAGAAAGTAGAAGAAGGAAGTGTGATAAGACCCAAAGGGAAGGAATTTATTCTTGAGAAAGAAGAACTACAGGGAGGAGGAAGAGAGGCAAAGATTGTTTTGATTATAGGTGTAGCATTTTCTTTAGTCTCTTCGGTTGCAATAATAGGGAAACTGAAGGAAAAAAGAGAGCCAACCATGGAACAAAAGGAAGACTTAGCATCAAAATAAGGAGAAAACAAAGAGAAAAGAAGCAGAAATAACTTGTTCACAAAGAAATTATGCTGTGTTTCCACTGGTTATAAAATGCTCATAACAGGAACATTTAGTGATGATACAGATAAAAAGGTGGAGGAGGCATGGCTGCAGATAGAAGGCATCTAAGAAAAAACTTTGTTATTACGTTTATTGCTAGAACTGTTGACAAGTATTCCCACTCTCCATTAGTGCGCATGAGAGTATTGTACTTCCTACCTCTTTTGAAGATTGATGTGGCTATGTGACTTTCTTTGGCCAATAAAATGTGCGTGGAAGTCACAAACACGTAGAGTGAATGAGAAGTACTTTTCAGTCACTGAGATTTTAAGTGTAAATATAAGCTAATCTATCTTATAAATACAATTACCCAGAGATGAAAAGATTGCTAACATTCATGCAAAAAAAGAAATTTGTGAGACAGGTCAAAGGAGTATCATAAGAGATGTAATTAATATAATTAAAGTTAACATAGACTATCAGGAAATTGTAAAAGACTTATGATTTCTTTCTTATTTCTTCCAATAATTTATTTGTACGTTTTCCTCTTTATAATATTCGCCTTCATATACAGCATCCACTTTTACGGTTTCAACTACTGCCTTGGTGCAAATGATTAAAAACTCTATATATCTAGTCCTGATAATCATATTCTCATTTCTAACTGCCTACAGAGATATGCTCATCTTAGAGCACTTCCAGTAAAACCATTCAGACATGTTCATGTCTAAAAATGAATCTACGAAAACTCCCCAGCAGACCAACTCTCCCTCAAAGAAATGCCCTTCCACCCTTGGTGCTAAACTTAGATTGCTTCTTCTTCTTTTTCCCATTTATTCACTCTCTCCTTCAAAATACATCTCAGATTTTCCACTCCCTCTTCACTCACACTTTAGCTACTATACCATTCAGCCCAAACTTGCAGAACTCACACCTGGACCAGCCACAATCTCATCTCCTTACCTGCATATTCTCCCCACAATCCATCCTGCCTACTATTTCCAGAGCACTCTCTCTTCCTCAGGTATCCTCTACTATGCTTCAATCCCATGTCCAGCATCCTCCATAACGCTCCCATCCAGCTCTCTCCCACTGCTTTCTAGCTGTTGTGCCCAGGCATGTGGGTTTGCTGTGCTGTAAACCACTCTGCTCATTCCTACCTTCCTACTTGACTGACAGTTTTAATTCCAACTGGGTAAGTGTTCTCAATCTTCTCAATCAAAAATCCCACCCATCCTTAAGATTCATCTTAAATGCCATCTTTTTCCCGGAAGACTTACCCAACAAATGCCACGCAAATAGATCTCTTCTTTTCTCCACCCACATAGCACTTAGTCACAGAGTTCTAAGTTCTTTCAGAAATCATATAGAACAATCTTCCAGTTTTATGGTTGAAGTTCAGAGACTTGGCCAGTCCTGCAACCAGTGAGTGACAGCTAAAAGTAGATCCTAGGTGTTCTGACTTTAGTTTTCTTCCTATTGTCTTTTCTTTACCAATTAATGTATTTTAGAGTTTAATTCTATATGATCTTGCATTTTGTTTAATGTTTATAAATAGCACATCCTTGATTAGAGTATAAGTAGCTTAGAAACAATGAGTTCAATCTATATTAGGTGACAAACCCTTATTTTTAGGCTTCTAAGGCTGAGGTTCAGAGTAATGTTGAAATGCAGAGCCAAACCACTAAATCAATAAGTTTTGGAACAACTGAGAATCAGCCAGGAACACAAATGTTACATTAGAGAAAAAGTAAGAGTAATTTAAGGTCAGGAGCTTAGAAGACCAGAGTCAGGAAAATTTAGAGAGATTCCAAAGTGTAAACTCCTTGATTGAATTATAGATGGTCAGAGAAAGTTGAATCAAGTGACAGTTCCTTTACACAACTCCTAGAATAGGGGGAATAAGGAAAAAGAAAGAAAAGAAACTGACCAGAAATCCCCACACAATTCCCCTGCCTAGCTAGAGAAGGTGACTCTAAAAGAGGACATAAAGCATAAGAAAGCCTGATTTTTAATTATAGAAGTTCTGTACGACCACAAAGAGGCTGAGCATGGAGAGCAGAGCTACTCTAAACCAAAAAGCAGTAGATGCTCTTAGTTCGCTGTTGGTGCGACCCCAGCCATGCTTCTCTCCTAAGAGTTCCAACTGCAGGCTCCCGGAGTGCTGTCTTGGACTGAAGTCTGGGCCTCTTTAGCCCTGTCCTGGCTATTGGACAATGAACCCAGCCTACTAGACTTTGCCAACCTGTGCTGACTCCCTTTATCTTATTAACATAAACATCTTAACATGGAGTTTATGAGATTTTGCATGCTTTTACCCCACTTTCCTTCCCCAATTTTTTCCCACTGTATCCATTGCAGCCATATAAGCAGTTACCACTCCTCACATCATTACATACTTTCGTGCCTCTATGTCTTTGCCTATGCTGTTCTCTCTGCCTAGAGTGCTCTTCCTATTCCCTTGCCACACTATATCTGACAAAATCTTATTTATGTTTTAAGATTCAACTTGTATGTTCTTGCCTCGGTCAAGTGTTCTAAGATCCACTAATCAGAACAGAGAAAATCATTCCTTTCTCACAAATAACAAGTTGTTTGAATCCTTATGACAGCACTTCAGAAATTCTATTTTATAGTACGGTATAGTTTTATATCTTCACTGTTTTATATTTAAGCTCTTTGAGGACACGAACTATGTCTTAATTATTACTGTACCCTCACAGCGCCTAGGCCATCGTGTTGTGCATAATAAAAATTGAATAAGTGTGTTGGGCTAAGGTTTGAATTGGTGTCATTTCTTTTATTCTCTATTTTTAAAAATAGATTTTATTTTTTTAGAGCTGTTTTAGCTTCATAGCAAAATTGAGCAGAAAGAACAGAGAATTCCTCCCCACTCATCCCACGGCCTCCCCTACTACTAACATCCTGCACCAAAGTGGGTACATTTGTTACAATTGATGAACATATTTGACACATCATTATTGCCCAAAGTTCACAGTTTACGTTAGGATTCATTCTTGGTGTCATATATTCTGCGAGTTTTGACAAATGTATAATGAATGACATGTATCCACCATTATAGTTTCACTGCTCTAAAAATCCTCTGTGATCCACTTATTCATCTCCCCCTCCCCTACTAACCCCTGGCAACCACTGATCTTTTTACTGTCTCTATAGTTTTGCCTTTTCCAGAATGTCATACAGTTGGAATCACATAGTACATAGCCTTTTCAGATTGGCTTCTTTCATTTAAAAATATGAAGTTAAGTTTTTTCCATGTCTTTTTACAGTTTGGCATCTCATTTCTTTTTAGCACCGAGTAATATGCCATTGTCTGAATTTACCAGTTTATTCATTCACCAACTGAAATACACCTTGGTTGCTTCCAAGTTTTGGCAATTATGAATAAAGCTGCTATAAGCATTAGCATGCAGGTTTTTGTGTAGACATGAGTTTTCAGTTTATTTGGGTAAATAACAAGGACTGTGATTGTTAGTTCATATGGTAAGAGCATGTTTAATTTTGTAAGAAACTGTCAAACTGTCTTCCAGAGTGACTGTGCCATTTGCATTGCCACCAGCAGTAAATGAGAGTTCCTGTTGCTCCATATCCTCACCAGCACTCAGTGGTGTTTGTGCTTTGGGTTTTCGTCATCCTAATAGATAGCGATATCTCATTGTTGTTTTAATTTGCAATTCCGTAGTGGCATATGATGTGGAGCATATTTTCATATGCTTACTTGCCATGTGGATATCTTCTTCGGTGAAGTTTTATCTCCTATTTTCTACATAATAAAAATAATACATACCAATTATTCAAACAACGTACAGGTTTACAAAGTAAAAAGTCAATGTTCTCTCTGCCTCAAAAGTAATCACTGTTAACATTTTCTTGGTGTTTCTTCAAGACATTTTTCTATGAATTTACATACCTACATACATATATTAAACAACCCTACTGTTTTTCTGCAGTCTCTATTAACTGGAGGTTGAAAAAAAAATTTACTTTTTCCAGTCTTTATAGAGGAGGCAGGCAAAAAGATAAGCAGGTGAAAGCATATGTTGGGTGCACTAGCCACTAGGCTCTGCCACTAAGCACTCACCATACTGAGACTAAAGACTAAAAATGCAATTAGAAATAAGATAGTTCTTACTTTTAAGGTGTTAACAGTTGAAGACAGACATGTGAATAAACATGCAGTTTTATTTCAATAAACATTTTATTGCATAAAATGGTATAATAAAAGAGTAAAATTGGTACAAAAATATGTAGAAGAGATATTTGAGGCTCAAAGGGGAGAGATGGTTGATTCTATCTCAAGCAGGGAGGGACGAGAGGAGGCCAGGTAAGGTTTTACTCAGGAAGTGACATTTAAACAGTCTTAGAAAATGAGTATACATGCTCACCGAGTACTCAGAGGGTGAAGCGCATTCCGGGTAAAAGGACCAGGGGCACCGAGGCACAACCCATTGGGTGAGTTCCAGGAACTGCAAGCAGTTCATTATGATTGAAGAGGAGGTTTGTGGGTAGGTGGTGGCAGGGGAGGCCTGACAAGAGATGAGGTTGGAGATTTATACAGAAGCCAAGTCACAGAGGGCCTCCTGTGTCCCACAACAAGGAATCTGGAAACTCTTGTGAGTTGAACAGTCCACCGAGATTGTGTCACCTAAGCCTTCTACTGTAACCACAAAGTAGAAAACATGTGAAAATAGTTTTAAATCCATGCGCCCTCTGCTGGACTTCCATTTTTTACCTAGGCGTGCCACACCTTAATTCTTGAGTGACCCGCACACCTACTAGCCCTACTGAGCACTTGTTGGATTAAAACTTGACACTAACTTCTAATGGAAGTTACTGCAGTGCTCTGGGCCACAGTTTCGTCATCTACAAAATAACAATTATCCCGTGTAGTGCAAAACTTTATTTTTTTCCCCTCAAAATGTTTCAGATGCATGATTCATGAACATCAGTTTGGTTCAATGAAGTGGAAACAACAACAAAGATTTTTGAGTCAGAAAGACTTGGGTTTGAATCCTGGCTCTCCATATCCTAGCAGAATAACTATGTGACAACGCTCTGAACCTCGGTTTTCTTATGTATAAAAAGGGAAAATGCATCTATCAATGCTTGGTGCAAAGTTAGTGCCAAGTAAGTTCCAGTATTTTTACATTCTTTAGAAAAAATTGTATCTACCCGGAATAGGTTTAATGTTATCCTAAAGTTGAAAATCCAGAGGCTTACAGATATTGGTAGTTTGCCAAAAGAACAGCCAGCCGGGTCAGTGATAGAACTGGGCTCAAAGCCAAGTCATGACTCGAAAGTTAGCACTCTCTCCACTAAACTGTGCAGCGACTGTGCAGCGTCTTTTCTCCAAGAGAGAGGGTGGGCTTTAGGTCTCTGTGATACCTGTCGAGTGAATGATTTCATGAATACATTAGCTAGCCCACATCCTTCTCAAATCTGTGCCCATGGAGCACACAGGCCCAAGTTGCTTCATGCTTTATAATAATTCCTGAGTGTTTGACTAGGATATTCTTGTCTGGTCTAGCTTTAGCCTGACTGTAACCTGCAGGGACAGGGAATGCATACTGACCTCATGCTAAGGGTCCAGATATCCTGGTGACTTAAGAGGCTGCAGGACAAGGGGTATAGGGCAGGGTGGGACTTTCCTTGCTACAGATAACATGACAGCTTTCTGTGAAGCCTGCAGTAATGCAAATTTTAGGAAAAAGACTGTCATTTTTAAAAAAAAAGTAATGGAAAGATGGGATCATGACACAGAAAGAGATGACTTTTACCAGGAAGAAGTAGAGAGAAAAAAGGAAGAAGTGGCTGGAGCAAAGAAAGACAAGGAAATTTGGCACAACAGGGTCAGTTTTGTTAATGTTGCACTTTTATTTAAATAGAAGGTAGGCAAATGGAATATTTTTAGACTGGTACTGCAGGAAAATCAGAATGTAAGGAATGCTTTACAGAAATATTCTGAGAATAGAATTAGTATGTGTCCTCCTAAGAGTTATTTCCTTATTTTGCCTCAATAAATATTAACCTCCGGGTACACACCCTGTGCTAGACTTTAGGGATATGGAAATGAATGATTGAGTCCTGATCTTAAAGAACCATCAGTCCAGCTGAAGAGACTTACAAACAAACAGGCAATTTCAAGAAAAGCTACTACCTTCTGTGCACTGGTTGCTAATATGGGACAAATGAGGAAATTATTAAATTAGATCGAGGGAGATGGTCAAGGAATATTTACAATGATAATTATAGATAATTTATTTGTGAGCACTCACCATGTGTCAGGCAGTTTGCTAAGTGCTTTATGTGGATTATGTTATCTGATTCTAACAGTAACATAGGTAATATTTTATTATTTCATTCTTTAAGTATGAAAATTGAGACTTAGAGATATAAAATAACTTACTCAAGATCTTAGATAAGTGGTGGATTAAAGGTTTCCCAAGAAGAAAACTTAAGCTAAATGTTAAAAAAATTACTAGAATTAGTGGGTGATCACATCGTAACGTATAAAAATGTCAAGTCACTATATTGTACACCTGAAATTAATATAACTAATATAATATTGTATGTCAACTATACTTAACAATAAGAATTGAAAGGGAAGAAGGATGTTAGAGAGGGGAAATGAGAGAGTATATTCTATACAGCAGAGAGAGCAGGTTGCAGCTGAAGAATTACAATTGGTTCAATGTTACTGGAGTGTTCAGTGAATGTGAGGGAGTAGAAAGATTTGAGCTAGAAAGATAGACGTGGGTCAGATCACAATAGGCCGGCCATGTCCTGCAAAAAACATTTGGACTTTATCCTAGATTACTGAAGGATTAAAGAAGGAAAGCAACATCATCATCATCACCATCATCATCATTATATTGTTACTGTAGGAGAATGAATAATGATTCTCCAAAGATGTTAAAATCTTAATGCCCAGAACCTGCAAATATGCCACCTTACGTGGCAAAAAGGACTTTGCAGGTATGATTAAGTAAGAATCTTGAGACTGGGATATTTTCTGGATTATCTAGGTGGGACAAATGTAATCACGAGGATCCTTCTAAGAGGAAAGCAAGTATTCAGAGTCAGAGAAGGAAATGTACCAAGGGAAACAGAGGTCAGAAAGTGAGAGAGAGAGAGATGGGAACGTTTTCTACTGCTTCCTTTGAAGATGAAAGAAAGGGCCATGAGCCAATGAATGTAGGCAGCCTATGGAAAAGACAAGGAAATGGATTCTCCCTTAATGCCTCCAGAAGGAACACGGTCCTGCTGACATTTTTATATTAGCCCCATAAGATACCTTTTAGACTTTCGACTTCCTGAATCACAAGATAATACATTTGTGTTGTTTTAAGCCACTGAGTTTTTAGTAATTTGTTATATCAGCAATAAGAAGCTAATACAATTATTATAGCTACAATTTAATGAGCATCTCTTTTGTATAAAGTATTTTATGTACAGTAACCCTAATTCCAGGGTCCACTTTGTGGGCTTTCACCCTGTGCGGTCACACAAAGCCCCAAGGGTAGAAAGGTCCTACACTAGGGTCCTTGCTGTCTTAAAACTCTTAATAATTATTAAACAAGGGACATTTCTGCATTTTCATTTTACACTGAGCCACACAAATTATGTAGCCAGTCCTGCCTAATTCTAACACCAATCCTGAAAAATAAAGGCCATATGCATTTTAAAAACAAAGAAACTGTTATTTCAAAGAGGGAGCATAGTCCAGTAGCAAATGTTTTGAGTCAGATGGTAGATTCTGCTACTTCCCAGTTATGGGCCCTAGGGAAAATTTATTGATTTCTTCTGAGCCTCAGTTTCCTCTTTGGCACAGTAATTACAAAACCCACTTTGCAGGAGTAGAAATAATATACATGAAGTGCCTTCAGAGTGTTGGCAAATAGTAGGGACTCGGTTAGGTGGGAGTTGTTATTGCTCCCAGACTTTGTCTCAACTTAGTAAGAACTGAATGAAGATTTCATTCATACTTTTCCCACTACTTCTCATTTTCTCTTAGACTTGTATTTTGTAGGATCACTCTGGCAGAAGAGGGTTGGTGGAGGGTAAAACTAGAGGCAGGGAGATCAGTTCAGAAATTATGGCAACACTAGGAAGACTGTCCATCTCATGCCCTCTCTTTTTTTTCTGATAATTGCCTCCACTGCATGAAGGTCATTCTCCAGCAGCTGTGTTTGCATCACGCGACTCAGCTTCTCCACCTTCCCAACCTTTATTGGTCCCAGAGTCTCCCAGAAATTTATTATTTTGAACTGAGAGACACAGAGGCAGAGGACTATTGCAACCAAGTCACATTCATAGCAGACTCTCGCGAGAAGGTCCGTGGGCAACCTGCTTGCTGCTGAGGCTCCTGGAGCCTGCCTTTCCACAGTAATGGCGAAGTTCCTTCTTTCATGCCATACACATATCCATTCAGTAAATTTTTCTTTTCCTTCCTAAAGTGTCAACGTTTACAACCAATTGAACCCCAACTAAGACATGTAATAATGCCACAGTTATTGGGAGAAGTAATGAAAACATGATTCAAATTAGTGTAATAGATTTGGCGAGAAGATGCATTTGAGAGACATTTAGGAATATATAGGGTGAGGAAGGGGTTTGGAGTGACTTTCAGGTTTCTGGCTTGGGTTGATGGGTTGGTGGGAGGAAGTATTAGACTTGAGGGGCCTAAGGGACATTCAAATGGAGATGTATAGTAGGAAGTTACATACGTGTATCTGGAATTCAGCAGAGAAATATAGGCCGGAAGTAAATATTTGGGAGTTTTCAGCATTTACAGTCATTGCTGCCATGGGAGTGGATAAGATCACCCAGAGTGTTAAGTGAAAAAAGAAGAATCCCAAGAATGAAATCCTAGCAAATAGCAATCTCTAAGAGGTGGGAAAAGGAAAAGAAACTCTCAAAGGAGATTGAGAAGAAATGGTCAGAGAGAGGAGCTGAATCAGGAGGGTGCCAAATGAGGGAGAATTTGAGAAAGGAGGTGTCTAAATCAGTTGAGCTGCTTAGCAGCATTCTTCTATGGCTGAGGCTACAAGCACCCTATGAAACATAACTGAAACTATGTTCCCCAAACCCAGGGAATTCCTTTAAGCTCCATCCAATATTCTTTGCTTTGATCCCTAGATTCTCCTACATGCCTGACCTCTTTGGATAAAGCACTTAGTTAGACTGACTACACCTGATGGCTGTTAGTATACTGTAACTTTACCAACAGTAAAAGAAATGAAAATTGAAGCAACCTTAAGGTTCTATTATATATTTGCATTCTCAGTGCACATGGATAAAGCAATAAAGCCTCGTGTTGGCAGAGGCTGTGGCGACATAGGCAGGCACAAGTTTTGCAGGTGGCATTTTATCCGCAGTCAACCCTTGCAGAGTAACCTGGGGAACAGTAACAAGAGCTGTATGTGCCCTTTGTTCCACTTTGGAACATACCTCAAGGAAATAAACTAAAGGCAAAAAGTTGTAAGTAATACAGATCCTAGTCCCACTACTAAAAACAGCATAAAACTGGAAACAATACAAACCTTCGACTTTAAAGTAGTATATAAACAATGCCAACCTAACTGCTTCGGAACACTGTGTAACTATTAAAAATGACCACCATGTGGATATGGAAATGTATCTATGAAATAATAGTCAACAAAAAATGCAAAACAAGTGTTGGCAAAAGTGTAGGAGAACTGGAACTCTCATCTGTTGTTGGTGGGAAGGTAAAATGATACAGCTATGTTGGAAAGCAGTCTGGCCATTCGTCAAAGGGTCAAACATAGAGTTACCATTTCACCCAGCAATTTCACATCGAGATATAAACCCTAGAGAAATGAAAACCTATTTTCACATGGAAACCTATACATGAATATTCATAGCAGCGTTATTCATAATAGCCAGAAGGTGGAAACAACTTAAATGCCTATGGACTGATGAAAGGATAAACAAAAGTGGCATGTCCACACAATAGAATATTATTTGGCCATAAAAAGGAATGAAGAACTATATAATGCTTCAGCATAGGTGAAGCTTGAAAACATTATACTACGTGAAAGAAGCAAGTCACAAAAGACTACATGTTCTATGATATCATATATATGAAGAGTCTAGAGTAGGCAAATCTACAGGGACAGACAGTAGATTAGTGGTTGCTTAGGGTTTGGGGTGAGGGGAGGGAGAATGGGAGGATTTGGGGGATTTAAGGTTTCTTTTTGAGGTTATAAAAATGTTCTCCAGTTGATTGTGGTAATGGTTGCACAACTCTGTGAATGTGCTTAAGACCATTAAATTGTATACCTTAAATGAGTGAATTGTATAGTACGTGCATTATATCTCAATAAAACTGTTATGAATGGTTTTTAAAAATCATCGAGCTATGTTTACATTGGATAAATTTTATGAAATACATTTAATACTTCAGTAAAGCTGTTTGCTTAAAAATCAAAGCACAAACTTGTTGCTCTTTTGTATGCATCTGTATTTTTATAAAATAACAAAGGCTGGAAGAGACAGGGGATCGGTGGAGGTATAACAGAAAGACCCAAATTTGGAATCTAAAGCCTAGTTTCATTCCTCATCCTGCCATTTCTAATCACGTGACCTTGGACACATCATGGAAACCCTCTGAACCTTAGTTCTTCCATTCGAACAATAGAGATACTAGTTCTTATCTCACACGGTTATTTGAGGCATAAATGTTTAGTGGGTTCATTTTCTTGCTCTTTTGGATTGCTTAAGCATGAGGTTAAAAAAAAAACGCGGCAATAAAAAGTGAGATAACATATGTGAAAGGGATTTGAAAGTGAAATCTTCCATAAAAGGATAAGATAATGTGGGTCTTGATTATGTACTTGTGGCCTGGGAAACAGCATCAGCATAGCCTAAGACTTAAATAGTGTGTGCCTTGGAAAATGCCTTATAACTGGCTGTGTGAAAATTAAGAAAAGCTTTCCATGTTCTGAAAATGTACACTAGTTATAAAGGTAATTTGGGGGCGACACAAAGGAGCCAAGGTGTGTTAATGCCAAGTTACCATAGCAACATGCTCTGTTGCTCTATCTTTCCCAATCTTGAGCTACCCCCAGATGAGATGATGAGCCCAGTGAATAACGGAACTAAGTCATTCTACATGAAATTATTTTCTCCATATGCAGATAAGGGAGACATTCTCACTTCCTCACATATTGTTTTTACAAAACTATCTCCTCTTTTTCTTCAGTATCAGAATCAAGATCCTATATACTCTTCACAATGCCTGGCATGCGGTAGGTACTCAACATACAGTTGTGTACTGATTGCATGATCAGAATTTACTTAGAAGTCCAAGGTAGGAATAGAATACATAGTTTATTAGTAAGAAGAGATTAATAAATTGTACACCAAGAATTTCAGAAGGGAGATCTAAAATCATACTTCACATAATTTAGTGTCTGTTCCAAGCCACACAGCATTTTCACATCTGGATCTGCCCCATTTATTAAACTGCTTCAGCCTGTAGCAAATTCCCCTCAATTATCATGCTTCTTTATCCTGAAAGGACACAGTGTTACCACACCAGTGTTATTCAACCTGTTATATCCCACACACTTTCGAATGCTGTATGGAACAATATGTGAAAATAGCTGGTTAATGGATGTGCTGTCCTCTGCCCTTCTGAGCTCTGCGTCCTGATCTTGATAGAGAAGGGAGCCTGACCAGGCCAGCATCTGGGTATATCATTTCCTCTTCATAATGGGCAGAGGCAAACATCCCTAGTGCCAGGAGGGCTGTTTTTGAAATCATTCTTGTGGGATTGGAAAACCTTCCTCGACTCCAAGAGCCAGGCTCTTGGTCCCACCATGGAGCCAAGCTTTGAAAGGGGATCAGAGCTCAAGATAAACTTCATATCCACTCCCTCCTCACCCCAATGCAATTCTTACATTTTTGGCACAACCTGTGGGTCCCTTCTCTCCCAGAAGACATTTCCTTCTTGGGAGCTCATTGATCACTGGATGAAACCCACTAAGCAAAGGGGGAAGAACAGAGAGGTATCCTTATTAGCAGTCTTGCACAGAGCTGCCTCAAACCAGCAGTCACAGCACCCACGATACGCTGAGCAATGGGACTTGGCAAAGCTGATCTCAGTTCATCCCCACAACAGTCCTGGAAGACAAGTTGTTTTGATTTCTATTTTACTTTTCAGAAAATTGGGCATCTCTAGCACAAAAAAGTCCTCATTGTTGTGAGGATCACAGAAGAAATGTCCAACTTTGAAGCCAAATGATCAGTTTTGAGTTCTGCCATGTATTAATTGTATGACCTTGAGTGGAGTCAGTTAAGGTTTTGAGCCTGTTTCCTCTACTGAAAAATAGCGATAATAACCTTACTGCAAAGGTTTGTTTTCATTGGCTTATTTTAAAAAATAAGTTTACATTTTTAAGATGGGCACTAGGTAAGGTACCACAAATATAGAAATAAAAGATATAGCTCCTGCTGCAAAGATGTTTACAATTTAGTGAAGAAGGCAGGTAAGAAAGCAAAGAATTATAATTGTAGTTAATACACAATGAGAACGAGAAGCATGCCTGGATTAGATGCTCCTCTTGCAAGCCCCCAGTGTGTGTGTATTTGTGCATGTGTGCATGCGTGCATGCGTGCGTGTGTGTGTGTGTGTGTGTGTGTGTGGTGGTGGTGGACAGAAGAGAAAGAAAGGAGAATGCAGAACACATCCTAAGGAGGTAAACCTGGGTGGAGGCTTGCTAGCTAGGTAAGCATTACTAGGAGATAAATGTGGGGAGCGGGCAAGGCAAGGAGGGCAACATGTGCTGAATCACAAACCTATGAAAGAGACTGGTCATTTCAGAGATACGCCCATGGGAGAGCAGGGTTGACGTAAAGAATGCACAATTCACTAGGGCTGCCGTGACAAAGTACCAGAAACTATGTGGCATGGAACGATAGAAATTTATCATCTCACAGTTCTGGAGGCCAAAAGTTCAAAAATCAAGGAGTTAGCAAGTCCATGCTCCCTTTGAATCCTGTAGGAGAGAAGCCTTCCTTGCCTCTTCCTAGCTTCTGATGGTGGCTGTCAATCCTTGTCATTCTTTGGTTTGCAGCTGCATCACTCCAATCTCTGATTCTGTCATCACATGGCTGTCTCCTTATATAGCTGTGTCTCTGTGTCCTCTTATAAGGATACGAGTCAGACATATTGGATTGGGATCTCCTCTAATGACATCATCTCAACTTGATTACATCTGAAAAGTCCTTATTTCCAAATAAAAGCATATTTTATAGGTACCAGGAATTAGAGCTTCAGTATGTCTTTTGGGGGACACGATTCAACCCACAAAAATGGTCTTCTG
>NW_006494614.1:55042387-55060439 GCF_000325575.1 Pteropus alecto | reverse complement strand
CAGGAATTTTTGTGGGTTTTGTCTACCGCTGCATTGCCAGCACCTGGAACAGTGCTTGGCACAAGAGTTGCTTGCTGAATGTGCTCAAGAATCTCCCTGTCCTAAGTCCTTCACGAGGGTGTTCAGAGCTCTCAGACTGCTGCTGCTTCACTAAGGGTCAGAACCTTGACAGACCTTCTTCTACAGTCATGGGCTTTAGCTCCCTAAGCACAAAGCTGAGTATCTGGGTCCCCTGCAAAGAAGAGTCAGGAGGGGAAGTAGCTCAGCCCCAAAGGTCTGGTTGTTGGAATCTGTCTCACAAACATATCTGAAGGAAGAGCAAAGCGTGTCTCTCTTATGTGGTCTTTGGTCTCTGGATTTTCCTCCTTTTCATCTGTGAAGCAAAACAGTAGCAAAAGAATTAGGGCTAGGGAATCTCTAGGTTTGCCAGAATAAAACCGTCTTACAGCATAAATCTTTTAGACAACAGTGAAACAGAACTTCATGGTGTTTTCTGATAGAGAGTTAACATATTCTGCTTCCTGTGAAAAAATAAAACTCAGGCAGCATGTTTTTCCTGGTCCTGGAGCTGTGGTTATAAGACTAAGAGCCTCCGTGGAATGGAGGGTTTACAAAGGACACAGAAGATAGAGTTCCAGAGAATGAGGAAACTGGTTTATTGCTAACAGACCATGCTTAGTTTCAGAAAAGACAGGAAAACAATTTACTTTCTCCAGTAACCAAGAAGCCAAGAAAGAGATTAACTGAGCTGCGCAGAGGGAAGGAAGATAATGCTTTTCTTGGCCTCCTGGAGAACTTCAGATCAGGATCTTAACTGAAAGCAGAACTATTTTCTTTATCTGGCGTTGGCATGGACTAACTGTGTGACCTTCAGTGAGGTGCTACCCTCTCTGGGCCTTCATTTTCCTACTGTTAAAACGAGGCAGTTGAATTAGACAGTCTCTGTGGTCTTTTTAAACCATGCTAGTCTAACCCCTGTGAGGCTGGGCCGCTCTTGTTTCCCTATGTGGGTACCTGGCACCTCGCATAGGGCTTAACATGTAGTAGCAGCTAGTCCATAGAGGGCCTTTTAAATACTAGTAAAATGAATAAATGAGGATGAAAAACAATTAGGTAACTTTTGAGGGAAAAGATGAAGGAATCTCATCTGTGAAGTCATATAAAATGTTTATAACGAACTTGAAATCTTTATTGTAATCAAAAAGTCATTTCCTGAAATTTGTTGTATATATTCAGAGCATTAGACAGAGAGGTACGAAGTTGTTTAAACCAACTCTATGCCCTTAAGGGTTGCACCATTTTGTTGGGGCAACAGGAAATGCATACCAAAGACAAAATGACAACAGAAGGAATTGTCTGCAGAGCTTGGTCAGTGGTGTTTATTTACATTCTAAAGTCTCACAGTTTCCAAAGTTTGTGGATAAATCTGAGAGGGAGATGTTAACCGAGTGACCTCTTGTGGTCCCAGCTCTTACACGCCATCTTCCTGACTCTCTCCATCCTAAACAGACTAAAAAGTGCAGCCGCCTGGTATTCATCTGCTGTCCCGCAGACCCTCTGGAGCCGCAGGCAGGTAAAAAACAAACTACCCTCTGCTCTTCTTCCCTGCCCCAGATTCCTTAGTCAAGTCACACTTTTGCCCAGTTCAAGCCGAGAATTGCTCTGTATCAGCTACTCCCTGCAAGTCAGCTGACTTAACGGTTTTCTATCTTCATTTTACAATAGCCTGGAAAAGTCTTGAGTTTATAGAGAGTACCTCTGAGTCACAGCTCAGAACAACCTCTACATGTCATCCTATCTGATATTACAAAGGCCTTCAGCTTTTAGATCAGAGGAGCTGCCTCCCTGTTCTTAAATAAAGAGACTGTGGCTCTGGACCCAGAGACGGGCAGCTCTGCCTTCTAGTACCAATGGCATCACTTAGGGACAGTGGGTCTTAGATAAACCGCTTCTCTCTGAGACTTAATCATCTCCTCTGTAAAGGCCTTAATCTTCTCTTCCATAAAGGAAGGACTGTAACACCACACATACACACACACACACACACACACACACAGGCACACACATACCACTCCTACTCCAACCCCACCTCACCCTTGCCACATGGTTATTCTGAGAATTAAATGAGATCATGTATATGATGATATTCTGCACTATGCAAATGTTAAATTCTTTTTATTAACAGATTTCAGCTTTGATGAGTCATTTCAGACATTAGTTCTTGATGTATGTGCCCTTCACTCAACCCCAACTACTTCTTCTTTTTCTTTTCTTGTTTCCTGGAGACATTCTAAACTTGGTCCTAAGAATCCTGATGGAGCCTAGTCCTATACTTACCTAACATTCTCCCTTCCTGGTGAAACCTACCAAATCCTATACTGTCAGTAATTATTCAGGAAGCTTTCTCCCAGTCCATGCAATCACCATGCATAGCTGCATATTTGACATTGACATATTTAATGTTTGATCTAGTTGTCATATAGAAACCGAAATGATGATGGACTAAAAGTCTAGAGTCCTATGTTCCAGAATTAACATTGATTTTGATTATCCAGGGAGCTTTGGGCCATTCAGTTTGATAAACATCTATTCAGGTCAGGGGATGGGGAGGGGTTATCCCCTGCTGGGCTGAAAATTTTGTAGGTCACTCAGATAAGTAAACCTCTAACTATAAATGATGTGCTATATAGTGGCACACACACACACACACAGAGATGCACAAATAATATGAGTACATAGAGGAAGGAACAATTTAATCAATTTTCAAAGGTTGTAGGGGCACCACCTCAGAGAGGAGGTAATATTTGAGCCAGGCCTTGAAGGATGACTAAGATTTTACAAAATCAACAAGGAGGCCAGGTATAAGGAAGAACATTAAGACATGAAAAAAATAGCGTGATGAAGAAATGGGAAGAGTTTGGTGTGGCCAGAGAGTAGGATGTGTGGTAGGGAGGGCAAGAGACGAGGCTAGAGGAAGGCTGGGCTGAGGTTGTGTGGGACCTAGTGTGCCAGGCTTAGGCATTTGGCTCTAAGGCCTCTTAACTGAAGGCATCTATTATGCAAATCAATTTTTCCCCTGTATACCTAGAATGATACTAGCTATGTACCATCTTGGAAAGAACAGAAAATAGTCACTCGAATAATTTTTTGTAGGGCTTGATTCTCCTGTGGAAGTCTAGTTGAGAAAGGCTGCTAAGCAATGGTAAGCCATCCAACATTTATAGCAAGCAAGCGACACCCTCACGTATCATAGAAATAACACTGGTGACAATGAGAAGAATGCTTTAGTACAAGCAGAGGGTGAGAGATGAACCAAAAATCTGTTGCAGTAATTTGTGTGGGTGATGCCCAGGGCTCAGGATGATGATAATAGAAATGGAGGAAAGGAACATTCTAGAGACATTTGGGAGGCAGAATAGATGGAATACTTTGATGCTGTCTTCTCTGCCCCCCTCCTTCCCCCCCAACCCCCACCCCGAGCTATGAGTCACGTGTTCCCTACAGCTGCAGGATGAAGCCTTCCTGAAGAGGACAGGGAGTGCATCAGCCACAACCCACCATGGGGTGGGGTATGCTGCCACTAATCTGGACTTTATTATGCCTCTGGTGAACTCTGCACACCCTGATAGCTTGAGTTATGACTTTTCTCATTGCCTTCCTGGACACGTCAGTCTAGTCCTTACAACTGACCTTCAGCCTAATTCTCTTGCCCAGCTCCATATTTCCCAGGTGGGACAGAAGCCCTGTCCTGAACTCCAGACTACTTGGCTGGGCTTCTGACACTCTCCCTCCCTATCCCAAGCCACATTTCCAGGGGGCTGTGTCTTCTCCCTGTGTCCCACTATAGCCCCAAAATCCTGCATTGCCAACTCCAGTGCTGCTTGATCCTAGCTTCCTCCTTCTGCCCAACAGGACCGTGTTCTGAAGTCCCATCATGCCTCACACCTAAACCCACCCGAGTTCAGACATCGCCCAACTTCATCTGGGGCCCATTTTCTCATTTGTAACATGAGGGGGTCATACTAGGTGACTTCTAAGGTAGCTCCCTTCCAACAGTAACATCCTGTGTTTCTAAGTAGGCCAACTGTAAAAGAAGTCTGCATTGGCACAAAACAATTGAGGCTGAGAGCGAGTGAGTCAGACTCAGCAAAAATGTCAAGCTGACTGTGAGGCCAGAGATTAGAGTGCAGTACGCCTCTGGGCAGACAGCAGTTGGAGACTCCAGCCCCAGATTAGCCTTCCCAGACAGCTGTGTGGACAAGATGCCTGATGCCACACCCAGTGTATTAGTCACCTCCGTGTTCAAGGAATTCACATCATTTTGTGTCCTCACAAAGAAGAACATTCATTTAGGACCTCAAGCTATTTAGTATCGTGATTATAATTCCAGTTTGTCTCATGGTTAGTGCTGGTGATTTTAGATTCAATATTATCCAAGTAGTGTTTTGCCCAATTTCTTGAACTAACCATCCAGTGAGTATTCCCTGAGCATCTGGCTTTATTCTCAAGATTTCTGAAGTTTTCCCCAAGTGCTTCTCAAAGTGTGTGAAGGAAAGAATACAGCTCTTTGCAGACCAGGGTTTGAATCCCACAGCTACTTACTAGTCATGGGATTTGGAAAAGTTAGTTAATCTCATTGAGCTTTGGAAATAGGATAATACCTGCCTTGCAAAGTTGTTGACCAGACTGAAAGTGCCTGGTACAGAGAAGGTTCTCAACAAAGGAGTTCTCTCTGACATCAACCCTGCTGCCTTTCACCTTCTGAAGTCTATTTGCCCTCAGGATTGTATCTTCTGGGATTGCCTGTTTTTTTTCTGTCTCCTGCTGGAACCTGCAAGGTCTCTGCTGGTCCACACAAGTTCCTGCTCCAATTCCAGACCTAGAGCATGCTGATTTAGCACTAGCACTTCCTGAAGTAGGGGACTTTTCTTTTTCTTTCTTTTTTTTTTTCTGGTCAGGGCTGAGCAATCATAGGCCAAGAAAAATCTTGGTCAGAAGATGAGATCATAGCCGAAGGCTCTAAGAGCTCCATTGTCTCAGCTCCAGGGTCTATTACATTGAAGATGTAAATGCCAGTGCTGTGATCCAGTGCAGGGCCAGTTGAGAGTTTCCAAGAGACAGTGATGAAGTGGCGAAGAGGGCAAAGCAAGGAAGTCTCTAATCTGTTGAGCACAGGAATTAGCTGCGGGACATACATCTGTGGCTGGCTAGGGATTAACATTCTTCTCTCAAGGGGATTCTATTATCAGGAACCAATATAGACATGGCCTGTAAGAACCTTAGAGATCATTTAGATCTACTTTCTTTTATACAGATGGAGAAACCGAGGCCCAGAGAAGGGAAATGACTTGCCCAAAGCCACAGGGAAAGAAAGAGCCAGAACTGCACCTAAACCCAGGTTTCTAGATGTTATGTCCATAACCATGTACATTATCCTGTGAAAAAAATAGTAATTGTTAAAATTCAACACATTGTGGACACTTAGTAAAGTTGATTGTTGAATAACAAGTGGATGGAATGTTTGCTAAAAGGATGTCTAAATGGGAGAGTATTTGCAAATTCACCGACTACTTGTTGAATCCCAGAAAGTAAGGAAAGGCCAAATTGTGAAGAATATTGAATGCTATGCTTAGGAGTGTGAATTCTATTTTGCAGGCAACATGAAGCCATCGAAGAGTTGAGAGCAGAGGATTGACAGCATCAGTCTTAGAGAGATCATTCTGGTAGCAGAAGGAGGATGGGTTAGGTGTCAAGTTAGATACAGGAGGCCACAGGGGCCTTTTAGAGTAGTCTTGGCAAGAGATGAATGATGGAGGTGTAAAGAAGGGCAGTGACAGTGAGGACAGGGAAGAAGCAGGAGACCCAAAGGCCATTTCTCAAATGTAGTTAATGAGGCATGTGGTCAGTGAAATGACAGATGGGGTCAGGAGGGGCAGAAGGCTGGGCCCTACACCAGCCGAAGCACAACTTCTCAAGACCCTAGACTCCTGCCTAGCGTCCCACACTAACCAAGCAGGCTTCGCTCATGGCATGGCAGCTATTCGATGACCAAGTATGATGCTGGCCACAGGTTAAAAGTTACTAACAGTCACTAACAGTCCCTGAAGTTCTGACTGTGTGATAAACCAAGGGCGTCTCTTATCCCAGCAAAGTGCAGTGAAGATCGTTGATTGTGACACACAGATAGAAAGTCCTTTTAAAGGTGTTATCTCCCTAGAGGCTTTCAGTAAGGGTAAAATCTCTTAAAAATTAAGCCTTCTCATTTCTACACCTTGTCTGGATAATTAATATTTTCTGGTAAGAAGGTATGTTTCACCCATTACTAGCTATGGAGGCCATGTATTGTAACAGTTAATGACATAGAATTTAGTGTTAGATGGTCCTGAGTCTCTGCTGGTACTCACTAGCTGTGTAAACTTGAGCAAGTTACTCAATCTCTTTAAGTTTCTTCAACCATAAAATGGGGATAATAGTAGTACCATTGTGAGGGCTGTTGTCCTAATGATACGAGATAAAGCATTTTAAGTGCTCAGCACAATGCTTGCCACTGTGCAAGTGTTCAAATTGTGTCAGCTATTGTTAATTTTAATATCTCTATAGAATTATTTTGTAGCCTAGTATGTTTCTAAAAAGCCCACTTTCTAAGCAGAAAAAAAAATTGTATTAAACATTTTTAAATGCCTCCTCTTTCATTTTGTTTTAACCAAAATTAAAGATTCGTGGATGAATGGTGGAACAGCAGAACATTGAAATACAACTATATGCAGATTTTGTAATGTGCAATAAAAGAACTTGTTTTACTTTCCAAATATCTTGCGTTCAAAAAGTGATTTTTCTGTTGATTTCCTGGATGACTTCAAATTAGTCCATTTAACCTTTTTAGTTCTTCTTTGTTTCCTCTGCAAAAAAATAGGCTACATGGTTTCTAAAGACCTTACCAATTCCAAAATAAACACATAGATTTATTTTGTACTCTAATTACATATTACTTGCATAGCTGTAAGAGTAAGTCAATCCCCAATTGTAGACAAGATTACTTCTAAAGAAGCTCTAGAACGCTTCATAATTGTCGAGGATTATTGCCAAGAATCTAACTACCATCCAACATGATATTTGTACTTACTTATCTAATGGTTTGACAGTATATACCTGACCTGCAACATCTGGAAGGAGAGTCACAGATGACAAGCAGAAAACCAGAACCAGAATCTGAGTCCTCTTGCACTTGCTGGTCCTTGGGGGACTTTTTTTTAAAACATTCCCATCTGTTCATTTGTATTGTCAAAGTTTGTCTCTGAGAGTGATTTTTGGTGATAATCAATTTGGCAAAGTACCGGGAATAGACCATCTTTATGCACAAACCGGTCAGGTCTAGCTCCAGCTTCCTCTCCCAGCCCTTTTCCCCATGAGTTTGCTTTGGCACACTCTAATACCGCTCTCTTGATCTTGACTGTTTCTTTAGATCCTGTGTGCTTACTGTTTAGGTTTTACTAATGCTGCTTACACTCGAGAAACGCTTTTCTCTTTTTCTCTAAGTTCTTCCTCCACACTGACTGGCAACATTTGTATGTCCAAATCCTCTCAGCCCTTCAAGGCTTAGTGCAAATGTTACCTCTCCATGAAGTGTGGGTAATCTTTCTCCTTGGGTGAAGTGAACATCTCCCTCAGCCGAGCTACCGGAACGCTTTTGATATACACCTTTCAGATGGTCCCTGGCAGGCAGAACAGTGCAGTGGTCAGGCGCCCAGGGCCTGCTGTTGTACCACTTAGTTCAAATCCCTATTGGCCCCTTAGCTGGGACATTGGCTAAGTTATAAACCTCTCCATGCCTCAGTTTCCTCATCTGTAAAATATACCTATCTCCTAAGGTTTTTGTTAGGTTTAAATAAGCCAATTAATGTAAAGATTTAGAATAGTGCCTTGCCCATAGTGAGTGTTTAATAAGTGCTAGCTATCATTATTACTCCTCTCCTACTTTATTTTATAGATATAACATCACTGTCTCATGTTTCCTTCTAGATTCCTTCTACATTCCTTGAGAGCAGGAGGATTTGTGTCCGTCTTTGTTGTTGTTGTGGCTTTTGGTTGTTTGTTTGTTTGTTTTTGTAGCTCCTGTTGTACCTAGAACAGCACACAAACTAGTTATCTGACAGATTTTAGAAAACTTAGGCCTAACTCCTTCCTCATTTTTTAACCCTAATATTCACAAGATGATTTGAACCATTAAGTAAACATTTCCATGAATTAAAGAAGCTTACAGTAACTAAATGTTAAGTTGGACATTAGACTAAACACTCTATAATCAGTTGCATGCTATTGCATGTGGTAAGAATGGGGCTTTTTAAAGAACGTTGCACATGATGTACAGCTATTTGACCCAAGTCTCCCAAGTCCTAGTCCTGGCCCCATTCTGCTGCTCCAAGCAGCCGGATTCTATCACCTTTGCTTCTCATGGCTAGGGGTCAACCTGTCTCCAGCTGGCCATGCATAATGGTGACCAAAGACACTGTAGAGCACAGTTTGCTCTGCAAGAAGCAGCCTCATCCCTAATCCATGGACAAATAGGTGAACAAATATATACTAAAGGAAAACATTATGGATTATTCTTACAAAACAAAGTTCAATTGTAGACAAGATTTCAGGTCAAATTCAGATCTGTTTCAGAGATATTTTCCATAAATATTTCTCATATCTTTGCAGAAACACTTCTTGGTCTGTGTTCATGGATTTGTGCCAAACAGCAGTTTACCCAACACTGTGATTCATTTATTTGTTTTCTATACACTGTTTGACTTTTCTCATATTTGGCTTTGGCTGAGGACTCTCAGCATATGCTTTACATGGCTAGTCAGTCAGACTTTTTAGTATTTTTGGATTTTTATACAAAAAAAAATTTAGACCAAAGGCCAGGATTTTTCTAGTCATAAACAAAGGATTACTAATTTTTTTTTTTTAGGGAGTATTACCTTGAATTTAGTTCTCTTCTTCTGTGAAATTTCACCGCATTAATGTTAAAACATAATTGAGGTCAAGTACAATATCAGCTCCTGGTATGTCATTAATAGTTCCTAGCTCATGAATAAGAACCATACAAAGTAGCACAGGCCTGCAGAAATGGGCCTGGAGAAACTAGGCCAGACAGGGCTCGAAGAAATTAAGGTATAAGATACTGCTTTTTCCCTGTCTCATGAGCAGCATTTGTCTTCTCAACGAACCTTAGACACAGGCAAAGTAGGCACTAGCCTATCACATAGAGGGATGCTGAAATTCTCAAATGTTGGTTCTCCAACTTGCCTCCTATGCTTGCCATTCTGATCTCTAGAATGGCATTCCACTGGCAGAAGTTTGTTGCAAAAACTTCAGTCCATTCCTTTATTAATTTATTAATTCATCAGATGTTTATTATTACCATTATGTGGAGGAACTAGGGAGATAAAAACTGAGTAGAATACATAGCTTTTTGTCCAATGACCAAAGTAGGGAGGTGAGAAAACCAAAATAGGGAGGTGGTTAAAACTTTGTATGTTTGACAAGTTTCATGATAAGGCTTTACCTGTGGGGATGCCAGAGAGATAGGAGATGACCCCAGAGAATGGAATGCCACTGAAAACCACGAGTGGAGGAATGACAAGGTCATATACCTTACAGAGGACAAGTAGATGAGGAAAGAAAATGTTGATTATAGAGACTTCTGACAGGGTAATGCTGTAAGCTGGCTAGTAGTTATGAACAATGTAAAGCCATTTAACAAACAGCTGGACAGAATCTGACCCACAAACTAAGACTTGATAGGGAAGTCAGTGAGAACAGACAGAGACTGATAATCTGGGCCACTGCCCAGGGAGAGCTGAAGTTGGCTCTTGGTTGTTGGAGGAACAACTTAGGGCACTGAGGCCAGAGGTGGAGGTGTCCTGAGACAAGCACCAAAAGAGGAGGTCAGGAAATATCAAGCAAACTTTGCCTACTTGGTAATTTTGGGGAAAGTGGGCACTGGCTCAGCCTTGTAGAGTAAGGTGCCAGAGGGAAGTCATAAATTAAATCTGAATTAATGTGGGTTATATGATTTAAATAGGCAAAGCAAGTGTTTGTCTTCAGGACTAGGAAGACTGTTATAGTCTCAAATTCTAATCACTCTCACCATTGCACTGTAACCCCAAATAGCATATGCTCCTCTTTCTGCTTAGAGTACCTATGCACCCTCTTCTTTGTCCTTCAAGGCTTGGCACAAGTGTACCCTTTTTTCACAGTGGCTCAGACTGTTGAGTATGCTTGCTCCAAGCTCCCAGAGCAATTAGCACATCCCTCTCACTGGATTAGCACTCATCACATTGGATTGTCCCTGTCTATTTATTTTTCTGTTGCCCACTCCAAGAGTCTGTGAGCTCTCTCTCTCTCTGAGGGCAGAGATTGCCTTCCTTCTCTATAGCCCCAGGACTTAGCCAGACTATAATACAGTAGATGTCAACACATTTCTGTGGATAGATTGATTGAACAAATGGATGAATGACCCAAATCAGTAAGGATTTGCGTTCTCCTTAGGAATACAGAGCTCAGGGAGTGCATGCTCAGAAAAACGCTAAACATGTTTTAATGCTGTGACAAACCATGGATAAAAAGCAGGTGCCTTGGTCCAATTCAAACCTAGCTGCGATTTTGTATGCTTTATTTTCTTGTTCATATGAGTACTGTAATTTTAGGTCAAGGTTTGCTTAGTAGGCAGGTTTCAAAAGATGTGGAAGGAGGAACAATCTAATTGAAAAAGCTCAAACCAGGAGCCAGGAGATCTAGCCTGTCTTTCTGATACTCCACCAACTTCCTGATTGTGTCACCCAGATGAGTTTTTTATCTCCGTATGCTTCCACTGTCCCAGCCTCTAGTCTTTCTCTTTCGCACTCCATTCTCCACCCAGTTACCTTTCCTGAAAACAAATTAATCATCTTGTTTTTTGCTTTAAAATCCCTTTGTTGCCTCCAGAGCAAAGTCCCAACTCCTTAGCAAAGAAGCAAAGACTTTTTAGTATCTCTAAGGTTGATGGTCCTTTATCATGTCCCTTATATCCAATTACTCCATGGTTCCCATCCCCCTAACTAAGCTCTTTTATGCCTCTATGTTTTTTCCACACACTGTCTCCGACATCAGCAGTGACTTTCCACCCCCATTTTACCTGCTAAGCTCCTGTTTGTTCAACTCTTAGACTCAGCCAATGGAGTCCAAGAGTTACTTCCTCAGCAAAGCCTCTTCTAACTCCTTCAGAGAGTGTAAGCACCTCCTCCACCCTACTCCCATAGCATTTTAACTTGGTTGTATCTGACCACTTATAACCTTGATAGCAATTATTTGCTTACTCATTCATCTCAGTTGCAAAACTCTAGGTCAGGGGCCATTGTTCTGGCATCTCCCCTCCAGTTGCTAGTACTTAGGAGGTTCTCTAATGTATGCTGGTTGAAAAAAATCAAAGGAGTTATATTAAATTTTACATGTACTGTCTCTATAATTTGTGGCTGTTATTCACTCTCCTCCATCTCCCTATAAAACCTAATAATAAAGATTAGGTTTTTTAGCACTGATCAAGCAGCAGGGACTATCCTACGCTTTTTATACATGATAATTTCATTAATTCTTATCTCGGTCCTGCAAAGCAGGCATTACTATTACCTCACAGATAAAGAAACTGAGGCCCAAAGAGATTAAATATCTTTTCCAAGTCATAGTAAATGGTGGAGCTAGAATTTAAACTGAAGTTTCTCAGCTTCAAAGCCTATGGCCTTTCCACAACACCACCTGCTTCCTCAAAGGCCTGACCTGGTACGCTCTCACTTGGTTGTTTAATTGCTCTGAACTGCACTGAATAGGACTGCAATAGTCAGGCTCACTCTGACTTGTAGATGGGGCCATTTCCACAGCCCATCCATGAAACTCCAGACAGCCACATCTACATGTTGGCATGAACAGGGACAAAGCCCAGATACTCTTCCTGGCAGGAAGCTGTGTCTTCTACTACATGGAACCAGCACTCCATTTCCTGGGATCAAATGGAGTCCTCAGCACAGAGGTTCTCTCACAGTTCATCGGTTTGTCCCTGACATCCAGCCCAGAAACTGTCTGCTCCCCGGGTCCCTGGAGAATGAGAAATTATTGGCTTCTGGGATGTTTTTCTGGTCACTGAGTCCTCAAGGTGAAAGGTCTGTTGGATAGAAGCGAACAGGCCAAGTTTATCCAACCCAGCAAGGCGTCAGGCAGCCCTGAGCCACATTCCGTTAGGGCCCACAGAACAGCTGGGGCTTCTTCCCCTCAGCATGCTACCTGCCCTCCAAGGATGGAGGTCTTCCTGCCCCACTGCACAGCTGACATAAAGCAGAAATCCCACTGTGAGCTCCCTTCATGCTGGAGACTGCACAGAGCTCTCAGAAATTTCCTCTTCTTCTCCTGCTTTCCACTGACACAAAATAAAATAAAAATAATTGATTTCCTATCTTAGGATTTTTGTGAGGATTAAATAAAATATTGAATGTGGGCTGCAGAGAAGGCCCACAGAGACTTGGCCTATTCAAAAATAAGCCACGTTCTTGTCCCCTTCTATGGAGCTCCATCATGATTGGACCCCATTCTCCAGATTAATTTTTCTCCTATTCTCATCCTGCCCTCCGACGACCCAAGCTAAATAAAGAGTAGTTTGGTATAGAGGGAGGAGCATAGACTAGTAAATGGAAGACTTGGGTTTGCATCTGATTCTATTAATTACTGGCTGTGAGATATTTAAGTGAGTTACCAAGCCTCAATTTCCTCATCTGTTGAATGCGGGTATTAGTACTTACATCCTAGTGTTCCCATGAAGACTAGATGAACGAATGAATGCATTAATGCTTTATCAATTCCAATGTGCTATATGAATAAAGTTATTCATCTAACAAAGTTTTTTGACCATCAGCTATGGTCCAGGAATGTGGCAGATGATGAGGGTACAAACACAATGACAGGATCTCCACTGAGCTCCTTTTGAAGAGGAGACAGACATGTAAACAGTATGATAAGTGCCATGACAGGGTCGGAGCAGAATTCTTGAAGCACAGAGGAAGAGAACTGTATCAGTTATCTATTATTGTAAAACAAACATCCCCAAACTTTATATCTTAAAACAAGAAGTGTTTGTTGTCTCATATGTATACTGAGAGTCAGGCATCTGGGATTGGCTCAGCCAGGTAGTTCTGGCTCAGGGCCTTTCCTGGGTTCAAGCTGTTAATCAGGGCTGTAGTCTCTGGAGACTCGACTGGGGTCAGAGAACCCACTTCCAAGTTCACTCACATGGCCTCAGCAAGAGGCTTCAGTTCCTGCCATGTGTGCCTTTCCATGGGTCTGCTCAAGTCGCGACTTTCCCCAAAGCAAATCATCTGAGAAAAACAGTGTGTGTGAGAGAGAACCCAAAATTATAACCCAGCCTTAGAAGTGCCATGCCATCACTTTTGCCATTTTCTGTTGGTTGCAAAGACCAATCACGGTACAATGCAGAAGGAGAATACACAAGAGTGTGAATTGCAGAAGGTGAGATCACTGGAAGGCATCTTGAATGCTCACTACCACAGGCAGTCAACACACTGGAAAGAAGGAGGAGCCAGGAAAATTTTCTGAAACTTAAGCTCAGATGCAGTTCTACTGCTTCTTGTAGTTTCTGCAGGATGCTAAACTAGTAACAGAGAACTCTTTTTTATTTAGATTATTCTGCTATTAAATAGAAACTGTATTGTAGATAATATAGAGCAAGCTTAGTGCTATCAAGTGGTGGCAATGACTTCCTGGTGGGAGCATCTTCCAGCTGGGCCTGCAAGGCAGCTGCACCCTGGTGAGGTCAGCCCCCACGGGCCCTGGTATGGCTGTTCAAGTCCATAGTCTGTCTAGAGCCAACCACCAATAACTACTACCTATCTCTATTACAGTGCACCTCACATTGTACCACAAGCATGTATTTGCATATCTGACATCCCTCTAGACTGCCCTGAGCAGGCAGGGAAAATTCTATTTGGTTACATGACTGTGTCCAGTACCTAGCATGGTGCCTGGCACTGTACCTGTTTGATAAAATAATTAATGAAAACTAAATGAATATAGGGTACATGGTAAATATCATAGGGTCCATGCAGGTAAGTAATTATCATAACTTTTAAGAAGCTATGCTAGGTGTTTCTTGAGTGTCAGGCCCTATACTACATGCTCTACATGCATTAGTTTATTTATACTCGTTAACAATCATAGGGTAGGTATTAATATCCTCATTTAACAGATGAGTTAACTAAAGTCATGCCATTTTCTGTGTGACCCCAAGTCTGTCAGACTCCAAACCCTGTGTAACAAATCTTATCACATCTGGTAGCAGATCTCAAACAAAAATTGTAGATCTAAAGGACTTTGGGTGATTAAGCGGATAAAAGAAAATTAGCTTTAAGAAATAATTTGATTAATATGTGAAAACCAAATGTCTCTCCTTTACACACACACACACACACACACACACACACACACACACACACACACCTCTCTCATTTCTCCAGGAAAGCCTAACTTAAGTTCAACCTTTCCCAGGAAAGCTTTCTTTACTCACAGTGACGCTTGTCTCCCTTAAACTCCTAGGGTACTTGTAATAGTGCCATGCAGCTGATACTGACCATATGTGGTCTTGATATGCGATTTATCTTTTTTATGACTCAGGTCCATGGTTTCCTTCTCTGCATAGTGAGGGAGCTAGATTACTTCTCAAAGCCTTTCTGGCTTGTTCACTGTAGGAGGTATGTCCTGACTCTGCACTGGCACAATCCCTTGCCCAGAGAGCCATGTGGTTGCACGTGGCGGGCCCTCACTGACAGCAGAGCTTTTGCCTGATCGTGTGGGAAAAGCCTCTTTGTACTGTCTTCTGACTACCCTATAAGCACCTGGGGGCTCCTTACAGTGTCCCAGCACCTAGTACAAGTCTGGAACACAGTAGGCTCTCTATAAATGTTTCTTGGATAAATACATGAATGAGTAAATAAATGAAGTGGTGGCGATGTCTATAACCTTAATGAAAATCTCTAAAATCACTAGAATTATTAAATTGACAGTAGCAATTTCTTTTCCTTGTTTGGTGCTTTGACCATCCTCAGGCAGCATCTTCTCATGCCCTTCTCCTCATCTGAGGACTTTCTGTCTATAGAACCAAGACAGAACTTGTGGAATTGGAGAGGACAGAGCTGTATACACATGGCCAGACTTTGACTCGGCTTGTTCCAGACTGCCTGCCGACTCATCGCCCTTCCGTTTGGACTTATTACCACATCCTTTACTGCAGATACTTTCATAAAGTGAGGCAATGCACTTGCCTACAGCTTTCTTTGCACTGGTTACATATGTCATTGGCTTCTCTTAGAGGCCATCATCCATCTCTGGCAGTTGGAAAGGGGGTTATGGCTTCATCTCAGCAGTAGCATTTCCCTTGGGTCCCACTGTCTATTTTTTGACTTACTATTGGGAAGGAATATAATATGGTGGAAAAGAGCATTGGTTTTGCAGTTAGAGTTGGGTTTTTATCCTGGTTCTGCCTTTTAGTAGCTATGCCTCTTGGTCAAATTACTTAACTTCTTTAAGCCGTAACTTTCTCATTTGTAGACTAGGAATAACAATATCTACTTCATAAGGTTGTTGTTAGGATTGAGTTAATATTGCAAAGGGAGTAAAACAGAGCCTGCAAATAATACACCCTCAATAAGTACTAGCTATCACAATGACCTATTATTTGGTGTGTCCACAGCTCATACTGAGGACAGAGTGAGGAGTGAGAGGTTACAGGTGAGTTTTCATCCTCACCATCTATATTTTGATGGAAGGAGAAAAAAATTCAGATTTCCTGAATGCTGCCCTGAAAGCTTTACTCACTTGAATTCATTTAACGTTTAAAAGAACCCCCAATATGCAGGTAAAGCTCAGGGGGTTAACAGTTTGCTGAATGTCACATAGCCAGGGCGGGGAGCAGGTCTTCCCGACACATGTTCTTTCCCGGTTCCCCAGCAGAATGCTCTGGGGCCCCCTGGAGCCTTTCATTTTGTTCTTTTCAGTGATGAAGCCACACATTTACCTTGACATTCTTTTTAACACTTAAAACTAAAACTACTGTGTACACTCAGTTCTTATCTTTCTTTCACTTCCTTTACTGGCACCAAGATGGTCTGTGAGTCCTGCTCCAACTTCTCTTTTCCACTCAGCCTGTGTCAGTCTGGTTTCCTGGCAAACGCTTTCCTGTTTCTCTGGGTCTGTCACCCCCGTCCTTTCTGTACCCAGCAATTTCATTTCCATGGCCTCAGCTTACCTTGTGCCTGGGACTGTCTGTGCTAGCCTCAGCAAGAATGGCATCAGTGGTCCAGGCTGGCTGGTTCAGCTGCACACAAGAGGTGGGCTGGGGGTGGAGAGGTTGGGAGGGATAGTGGGTTGTGTTGGCAGGAGTGGGTGCAGAAGATGACCAAGCTGGCAGTGGGGGAGGCCAGTAGAGAACCAGGGGGCTGATAGAGAGTCAGGAAAACAGGTGAGGGCAGACGGTGTGCCTGGAGATGCTGCTGAGGCATTGAGAAGTTAGGAGTACTCTGTCAGGGCTCTTAAGAGATCTCAAGGGGAGCAAAGGCCACGAGGCCTTGAACTTGAAGGAGTTAGGGCAAGGCATGCTGAATACTAGCTTTTAAGCTGGTATATCAGATGGAGTTCAGTTCTAACAGGATCAAAAATTGGAGTGGGATTAGAGATTGATAGGCCCAGTTTCAGTCTATTTGTAATAATAAGCCATGAGATCGTCCCAGAAATTCCATTATTCGGGCATCCATTGGATGTCCCAGGCTGTCTCTCCTACTCAGAAGTTGAACTAAAAATCTTTTGGCAGACACTGGGTTCTGATTTTTAGTTTTGAAAATACAGTCATTGTCTCTAACCCATATTCCATGATCTAAAATATTTGAGGGAATGGTTACATGCTGTCATTATACTCTGTTTTTATGACTTCCTGGAATAAATGCTTTTGTCAACCATATTATTTCTCTTTTCAAATTAAAAAAGTTTTAACTATATAAGCAAGTAACCATAAAAAATGAATGTTTTTTGCAAAAAAATTAAAAAAAATAATAAACAGGTACTAATAACACTATATAAGCAAGTAACCATAAAAAATGAATGTTTTTTGCAAAAAAATTAAAAAAAATAATAAACAGGTAACTAGTAACAAGTAAAAATCTTACTCACATACCCCCACTTCTTCTGTAAATTATCTTCCTATTTACTGAGTACTGTAGGTGTGTTTCTGCTATACTTTTTTTTATGCACTTGGGAAGATCCACTAGAATACAGGGTTAGGGGCTGGGGAAAAAAGAGGAGCAGGCTTCCCTGACAGGAAGTAGTGTTTTATCATTGACATTGTTTATTTTCACTGTTCATAGTGATAAGAAAAAGCAGACCAAGAAGATTTTATTATTATTTATTACTGTTTTCAAGTTATTGTTCAAAATTATCCTCAGTTGATGCATCCACTTATTGCCTACACCCAGGGAAGACAGCTCATGGAAAATTTTGATACAAACTTACAAGTTACCCTCTAAAAATGGCAACTCCCACAGAGTTCGAGAGCGCCATTTCCTCTGAAACCTTGCTAGTGCTGGATTTTATCAAGTTTATCCATTTTTGACAACCTGAAGGATAAGTAGAAAGTGTCTATATTTCGTTCTCTCATTTAAATGCTAGTTCGACTAGCATTATACATAATTCTAGGCTCAAAATTATTTTCTTTCAAATTTTGAAGTTATTGCTCCATTGTTGCCCAGCATTCAGTTACCCTTCAGAAATCTGAAAGCCAATCTCATCTTTGTTCCTTGTAGGTAACCTGTTTTTCTTCCCTGAATACTTTAAGGCTTGTCTCTTTGTCTTTTTGACTCTGAAACAACCCTAGTATTTGTCTAAGTAAGGATCTTTTAAAATTTATCTTGCCTGACACTTGGCAGGCCCTGTGAAGTTTTCAGTCTTTCTTTGGGTTAGGGAATTTTTCTCTTATTAT
>NW_006494614.1:55041338-55042370 GCF_000325575.1 Pteropus alecto | reverse complement strand
CTCCAATTCTCAGTGCTCTTCTGACACTTCTTTTGAATGAATGGAGGCACTTCTGAATCAATCCTTTGTGTCTCTGCATTATTCTGCTTGGGCTGTCACAAGAAAACACCATAACAGAAACTTATTTCCTCACAGTTTTGGAAGCTAAGATCAAGGTGCTGGCCATACAGTTTCTAGTGAGAACTCTCTTCCTGGCTTGCAGATGGCTGCCTTCTCCCTGTGTCCTCATTGCGTCCTCACATGGAAGAGAGATACCTCTAGTGTCTCTTTCTGGCACCAACCATGTTGAATTAGGGTTGCAGCCTTATGATCTCATTTAAACTTTATTTATCACTTCCTCAGAGGCCCTATCTTCAGATACAGTTACAGTGAGTTTAGGGCTTCAACATATGAATTGAGTGGGTGGAGGGGAAGGGAACAGACACCATTCAGTCCATGGCGTTCTCTTAATTTTTCTCTGTACTTTTCCATCCGTGATCTTTCCTTTATATTCAGGGAGATTTCCTCTCACTTAGCTTCTGGATAACATCCCCAGTTTTCGTCATATCCATTCTATTATTCATCTCATTTATTGCTTTTTTAGTTTTACTGTCATAATTTGTAATGTCTTTTTTGTTTGTTGGTTGTTTTTCCTTTGTAATAGCAATTTGTTCCTTTTTCACAGTAGCCTGCTACAATATTCTCAAGCATTTTTCTAAGGATGATGCCATTTAAAATTGTTAACATGTTTTTGTTGTTGTTCCTTTATCTGTCTTTTTGCTAAGGTCAGTTTTCAGTTTGTTCATCGTAGTCTTTTTCTTTGGAGGTGTTGAATTTCCTTAAGTACCTGGTGATCCTTGGTTTTCCATTCACATCTATGTTTGAAGGATAGGTTAATTAGTAGCTATTTTGTTTAAGGTTTCACTTCAGTTTTGAGCTATCCATTTCCCCTACATATTCTTTTGATGAATGGAGAGTTAGTTAGGACTCTGTGAGTAGAACATTGCAGACTTCCCAGTAAGGTACTTGGAGCAAGCAGAGAGGCAGGCTTGG
>NW_006494614.1:55011535-55041320 GCF_000325575.1 Pteropus alecto | reverse complement strand
TTGGTCGTTCCCCCATCCCCAAAGGCCCAAACAATCAGGCCTTTCTTTCGATAAAGCCACAGTTGACAGGTTGGGCAGGAACAGATTTTCCTTTTTCTTCTCTCTGTGTCTGTGGAAAGAGACTGGGGTTACTTCCAAACTGCTTTTCTCATAAGCCCTTGTTCTCCCAGCAGGTGCCCTCCCCATGCAGACGATTTTCCTTCTTGGAGTGAAGGCCTGTGTTATTTTTTATTTTTATTTTTATTTTTACTTTTTTAAATCCCGCTCCTCAAATCCCCCACAGTTCCCTAAATGGGGAGATGTCTGTTGTTCAGAGGGTAGTTTAAAGATTAATAATCAATTTTAAAAGAAAGCCCAAGATAAGACTAAGTTAACCAATCAGACTTCAACATTGTTTATAAACCTACGCCACTATAAATTATGTGACTAAATACTATTAAAAACAATTATAAGAAAAAAAAATTGCTTCACAACCCCATCCTATTCTTCTGTTTGCTTCCTCTGAGCTAGGCGATTCTCTGCTCCTATCTTCAAAGTAACTTTCTCTTGAGTGTTTTCGAATGTGTTAATACTCTTCTCTGGGTTCTCTATTAGTCTGATCCCTACTGTTTTATATCCAGATTTTTATCATAACTGCTGACTCCTCTTGTGTTTGCTGGTGCTAGTAAAGACTTAATGATTTTAAAAGCTATCTTTTCTGTCTTTTGAAGGATTTATGGTAGAAGGACAGGTATATGTTTGCACTTAGTTCTCCATCTGGTTTTGCTTCCTTCTTGTCCATATTATCTCTCCTCTTGATAATGATAATGAATTTCTGACAACAAAGTGTGCTGTTGGAATACAGCTTCTTTGTTAATTAAAATAATATCATTTAATAAAAATGCCAGGCACTTACATATATTATTGCTTTGAAGCCTCACAACAATCCTGTGATTTAGGCATCAAAATCCACATTTGATCAATGAGGAAGCTGAAATGCAGTAAGGTTAATTGAATTAATTGTTGTCATACAGTTAATAATAGACTTTCTGACTCCAAAACCCACTTTATACTTCTATATACTATTTAAATGTTTATGTTATGCTCGTCTTCTCTAGTTTTCAGTGTTTAATATACAAGTTCCTTGAGATAAGGGCCCTGGCTATAGTTTCTTATTTCTACTGTGAGGTCCCTGATTTAATATTCTACAGGCAGCAGTCAGTTTAAATTTTGTAAACCAACTAGGTAAAGCAGTTAATTATAATTATGTTATTATCATGCACATAATTATACATTAGAGTGGTACAAATGCTTTATTTGAGGTCTTTAAATGTTTTATTATGTCCACTAAATTAAAGATTGGGTTGCAAATCAAAATTAAAACTGGAGGAAAGGTCAAAGTTCAGCTTCTGGCTAGAGTTGTTATGGCAACTCTCTTGTGCAATAAATCTGTGTAAACAGAAGGGAAAACAAGAGGAAATACCCAATGATCTCTAATATTAGCTTGAGCTCATCATTTTCCTCTTTATTCCTTCAATATTGCAATATGTTGTGGTGCCTAGAATTACAATTTCCACATATTCCATTATATTCACTGCCATATTATTCTTCTGAAGCCTTCCCCAGGAAGAGCCAAATTTCTGAAGGAGACCGAATTGCCTCAACATTCCTAAGGATGGAGTAATCCTGATTTGTTCATTTTGATCCCATTTGGTTCATTCATTCAACAATTATTCCCTGAGCACCTATGATATTGGTTGCGTAATAAAACCAGCTGGGAACTTTTCCAAAATACCATGACCAGTGGACTCCTAGACCAGTGGAGCCCAAGCCCATATATATTATTTTATTTTATTTATTTTATTTTATTTTTAGTTTTAAGTATATAGTACATTGGTTAGACATTTATATAGTTTATAAAATGATCCCCCTAATTGCTCTTTCTCTCCTCTGGCTATCCACCTAGCTATTACATCATAAGCCCATATATTTTTAAAGCTCCTCAAGCAATAATGATGCATATGAAGGTTGTAAAACCACTGACCCATGACATATTACAAACCGTGCTAACTGCTGGGGATAAAAATAAAAATAATAATTGCTAATATTTATTGAGTTGATACTATATGTTGGGCACTGTTCTATGTGCCTTATATATGTTAACATATTTAGTCCTCTCAACAATCCCAGAAGGTAGATATTACTCCCATTTGTGAATGAGGAAACTGAGGCGCAGAGAGGATAAACAATTTCATCAAGGTTATACATTTAAGAACTGGTGGAGTCTGGTCCTGGAGTCCATGCCTGCTGCTCTACAGCCTATCAATAGTATCACAGTCTAGTAAATAATGAAGACAGGGGATATGTATCAATAACATATAAGTGGGAGGTAGGGAAAGGAAGGAGGAGCAGGAAGGCTTCCTGTAGGTGGTACCTTAACTAAGTAAAGGCAGAGTGGGAACCAGCAAGGAGAAGTGGGGGAAGAGCTTCCTGCCTTCTTTGTCTTGCTAGACAACCTGCCTCTTCACCTCCTAGGAGTTCCTTCCTCCCACTTCCCCATACTGAAAACACTGGAATGTCCACAATCATCCTTAACACGCCTAACATTTCAACTGGGAAAACTGAAGTCATGCACAATTACTCATGCAATTTTTCCTCCTGACAATAGGTTCTTCTGTGTGCTTCTCATTCAAATATATAAAGGCTTCACTCTGTTGTTTTTTAAAAAAAGCCTTTGTTATAGGAACAATTCACAAACGTGTCAAACACACATTGGTTCCCCACCCCCCTCTCCTGTCCCCTCACCTGATCAGAGAAGCTAGAAAACAAACCTCTGGCTTGCCAGAGACCTGTGTCTGCTTGTGGACTCTGCCCCGAATGGAAGCTAACCCTACGTTTCACACTGCTTCTCACCAAGTATGGCTCTAAGTTTGAGTTTGAGGTTAACCTCAAGGAGCATTTAGCCACACCTGCCACCCCCTCTGCCTGGCCTCAAGGGCAGGTACAGACTTTCTGTTGAGGAAAAGGAAGTGCTCTGATGCTACTAATTAACTGTGGGAGGAAAGGAGGCCCTCTCCAGACACCAAAAATACCAAGGAAGCACATTATAAAAAGCAGCCTTTGTACCAGCCAGCCCCATCATTCAGCCCAGCCTAGGCTGGGGCTGGATGGAAAAATAACTCCTGCACCCTGCAGGTCACTGAATCTTAAGTGGGCGCCTCAGGACACCAGGCCCTGAGTGTTTGCTGGAGGATGGGGTCTCAGGAACATGGATGGAGTCTGGCTATGCCTCCTGTTGGTTTAGGCAAACCACAGGAAGCTTCCTGAAGCTGAAATGTTTATAGGTGACCTGTGAGTCTTTGCTAGAAAAGCCACAAGCCTCGTTAGTAATTTAAAGGGCAAGAAGTACAGGTCTGGTGAGATGAGAGGTGGAGCCACAGGAGATTGCCTCAGAGTCTGGGTAATCTCACCACAGCAGGTCCCTTGCCCACCCTGTGCTTATCAAACTAGGAGCTGATCCTCACATGGAGGATTGCACTCTCTTAAATGTAGAGAAAGAAGTGTCACTGTCTGTTCTATCCAATTCCCTTAGGCTTGGCTGCTTGAGGCCTGAATAGAGTCTGCAGTGTCTGGGAGACTCAGGGTCTTGCTGTTGCTGTTGGGAGAAGGGTTGAGTTGCTACGAAAGTTGGACTTGGCCACTGGCTGGGGATTGGAGACTGTCCCAAACAGGAAGGCAGTAGGGCTATTTGGCTGGAACCTCAAGCTCAAGAGGCTTCAGAACTTGGCTGCTGATCAGTGTAGGGGAATGAGGTGAAACCTGAGGGTGGCCCCAAAGATCGAGGACCTTAGAATATAAAAGCTGCCAGAGCCACATTGAGGTTCTTGGAGGGTATATTTACATGGTCTGCCTTACTTTACAGGGGCTGGGACAGATTCCCAAGACTCTAAATTGCCAAAACTAGGAAGTCGGGTAGTAGGATTTCATACCAGGCAAGTTTCCCAGTCTCTCACTCCAATAACATCTTTGCGTCTGGGCAGACAAGGGGAAAATTCCTCCATTATTATATCACATGTACAGGATCCTTGGCAGTTGTCTGTGTGGTGGCACATCTTTCCTTTCTTCTCTTTCTGCTGATATATGCTCTCCTTTATAGCTTCTTCAAGTGTCAGAGCTAAAAAAATTTTTAGAAGCCATGTAGATGAATTCTTTGACAGAAAAGGAAACAGAGAAGAGGCGAGAAATAACTGGCACAAAGGCACACAGCTAGTTAATAAAACCAGGTCTTCTGACAACCAGTCCAGGGCTTTTCCCAGAATACCACACCTTTTATGCCAAATAACATTTGTCCATTCCATATTCTGTTTCCCATTTTACTCATTCTCATGCCTAGGGCCTTCAACTATACCTTGTTACGTGTAAAATGACTTTCTGAAAAGTTTCCATTATTTGGTATTTTGATGAAAAAACTATTAGATTAGAAAGAAAGAGGTTATCACAGCCAGAAGCTTCCAATGTGAAATGCAGTTGGGCCAAGGTGGAAGAGCAAATGGCTTGACTCTGAGGCCTTCCTGATGCTCAAAGTTGTCCAAGGGCCAGTAGCACAAGTATCACCTGGGGGTCCCACCCCAGACCTGCTGAATCAAAATCTGCGTTTTCACAGGATCCCTAGATGGCCTGAATACACACTAAAGTAACAGTACTTTAAGCTAAGGCTCTGCTGCCTAAATGCTTAACTTTCTCTCACCTCCTTGTTGCTCATCCACCCCACCCCCCTTCCTAAATGTCACTCTGTTAATCTGGTTCTTCCTTTTCTTAAAATTTAAAGCCATGGTGAGGGTGAGGGGAAGGGTACTATATTTTAAAAGGAGACTCAAAATGGAAACTTTTTAGAAAAATAAAATATAGCCAGTTGGAAAGAACCTTCATGATTCCAATGTCATGTTGTTAATGTAGAAATATAAACATCTACTATGTTTATACTGGCTTGCTTGTAAAATCATCTTCTTCGGTTATATTTAGAAACTTGATGGTTTGAAAATTATACTGAAAAGTCTGAGAAAAAATATTTTTTCCCTTAACTTCCTGGCAAATAAGAAAATCTCTTTTAAAAAAATCCCAGTAACATCTTTTCCCTACTTTATTATCCACATCCACAACTACGCATTTACTTCTTCTTCCTACCTTCCTTCCCCTTCTTCTCAGAAAAAACCACTGTTAATCAGTTTAATACTTACGTATGTAGCCATAGGAAACCAATTACTGTTTCAGGTTGTTGGTTTGTTGTTGGTTATTTTTTATACAAATGGTATGATGCAATACCTAACATTCTCCAAATTTCCTTTCTCACTAAACAGTCTTGGAGTGCTTTGCTTATAGATGCACTTCATTTTAACTGTTGCACAGTATTCTGTGTTATGACTATATCAGGGTTGATTTAGCCTGTGTTGTATTAATTCACTCTCTCTTACAAAGAACATATTTATACATGCTTCTTTGTGTACGCATGTGAGTGTATCTCTAGAGTATATTCAGAGAAGTGGCATTGCTAGACCTTAGGATCACCTACTTACTTCTATGTGTTAATGAGAGAAAAGCTTTTGAAAATCCTGGAGGAAAAAGTAAAGTTCTTAGAAGCTTAAAAAAGAATTTTTCCCCTTAGCTTTGTCTTTAGGTTCCAGTACTAGCTTGAGGTTTCTAGCTAGGGTGGATAGGTGCAACTGAAAAAGAAAAAGGATGTTTCAGGCTTTGGAGGAAAAATAACAAGGAGGTTTGACTGAGTTTAAGGTGCTGCTTACTCTCTTAAGAGAAAGAAGAGTGCCTATGGTGCAAGATAGAAGAGGAGTACTCTCCTTCCCTCATTCCACCTGTCCGACTACCACCAGAGCTCAGTGAATCCAACCGTCAACTCAACTTTTGATGGGTGCACATGGGATATAGAGCAAAGAATTAGATGCTATAAGGATTTCAGTAGATAACATGGTCTCTACTCTTGTGAAAGAGAACAGACATCCATTCATGAAGAGATGCAATAACACAAAGCCATACACTGTACTACCAAGTGTCAGGCAAACTGGGTACAGCCACAGTAATGCTGAGTGAACATCAAGTCCTCTTCACCTTCCACTTGGATTATTGCCCCAGGTTTTTACTTGGTCTTCTCACCTATAATCTCTCCTTTTTAATCCATCCAGTAGACTGCTGATAATAATTTCATAAAACCATTTTTATGGTATTCGTGATCTTGTTCATTCCCTTCTCCTCTGATTCTGCCTGGAAAGCTGCTCCTGTTCTTCAAGACTCAGCTCATAATGTTATGGTGGTAATCATTTATAATATATAAGTGTATCAAATCAACATGTGGTAAATCTTACACTAATACATTGTTATATATGTCAATTATACCTCACTAAAGTTGGGGGAAAAAACAACTCAGTTCAAACTTTATTTACTCAACATGTATTACTCAACACATATTGAGCACATACTCTGGGCCAATCACCTCTTCTAAAAACTTCCCCTGACTCTAGGCTCTGTGAGTTACTCCCTTCCTGCTTCCTCTCTTGTAATAAATCTTCCTTATTGTGATTACTTATTTATTCTTCTAGCCTACCTCTACCCTAAACTGTGAGTTCTTAAATTACAGGGCCTCTATTTTATCCACCTCTGCACACCTAGTACCCAATATGTACATGGTTGATGCCTGATAAATACTTGTTCAACACAAAGAATGGATAAATGAGCTTCCCAGAAATGTGTACACTGGTTTTTAATGTAATTTTAGGATTTGGAGGTTAATTCTTGCATAGAGAGAGAAGAAACTATATTAGGTTGCAAGAGCAGAAATAGTCTTTGAGGTGACTTGTCCTAGGTCCTGAAGGTAGTAAAGAGAAGTGCTGGCACTTGCCTAAAACCCTTTGATCACTTCTCATTGCTCTTAGGATAAAGTTCAAATATTGTAACCTGACTTACAAAGCTCTACATAGCCTGGAGGGTGCCTACCTCATCAGCATCTTTTCACATCATTTTTTTTTTTTTCTGAAATACTTTACACTCCAGGCACACAGTCATTTGTTTGTTCCTCACGGGCACCAAGCTTCCTCATCAAGGATGTTCTTTATGCCTGGAACACCTTCTGCTGCAACTCACATCCATGCCTCCCACCTACCTCATCCTTCAGATCTCAGCTTAGCTGTCATCTACCAGCTAAGGAAGACTTCCCTTAGCCACACAGGAGGCTAGCTCACCCTATTGTACATTATTATTGTAACTTGATCATTAAGTGTGTAATTACTGAATTTGTTTTTCACTCTCCACCTCCCAGCTACAGGCTATAATGTCTGTGAGGGCAGGATCTGCATCTGTTTTGTTCACTGCTTTATTGAAGGGGCTTTACCTATATTATTTTATTCACAATCCTGTGAGTTAAATATCCTCATCCCTTATGTGAGAGATGAGAAAACCAAAGCCTTAGAGAGATGTGTGGTAGAGTCAAGACTTGAGGACAGGTCCATCTGTGTTACTGAAGAACTAAAAGGCCTAGAAGTTCATTTATTTGGGATCTAGATCCTCAGGACCTGGACTGGAGTCTCAGTTCTATCATTTAGTATATTTATAATTCTGGGAGGGTCTCCTCTATTATATAGAGATATATCATATAATATCTCTGTATAATAGAGATGCTATTTACTTTACCTCGTAATTTTCTTTAGACAATCAAATGAAATAATATGTATATAACTTGGCTGCTAGACCATAATCTGCTCTACAAATCTAGGTAAAATAAGTAGCATTTTCATGAGGCTCAAGTTGGTAACGGCTGCTGCTTATCTGGTCTGCACATTCTGGGTATCAGTTTTTTAAATGAAATTATCAGTTTAGGGACTCTGAGCTCAGATGTCCCTGTTTATTATCTAGAGGTGGTTGTTAGCCTGGACTTGTACTGACAACTAAAAGATTAATTTAGAATAACATTCGTCTTAAAAGACGAGAACTATACATTTAACTTTTACATAAATATAAATAAAAGGCAAAAAATAATATTCACTGTTTCCAGTATTTAATCTCTAGTCCTTGCTCATCAAGGAACAGACAAATGGTTAGGTAGGTGTAGTTAACGATTAGCATTAATGGTTAAGATCTTAGACTTTGGAGTCAGAGAAACTTGGAATCAATTCTCTCAGCTCTGTTTACCAACAAGGTGGCCCTGGGCAAGTTACTTAACTTCTCTAACTTTCATTTCTACATCGTTAAAATGTACCTATCCCTCAGACCATTGTAAAGATTGAAACAAATAATGTAAGTGCCTGAAACATAGGAAACACTCTGTAAATGTGGAGAATTGTTATTACCATCTCAGTCTGCTTTCTTTCCTGGCTTGCTGATCCCTATATACCTATTTGTTCCATTTTTCTTCCATTCCAATCGGAATGATGACTTTCAGGTGTCAGAGTTTTACATATGAATGCCAGCAACACCGCCTCTCAATCTGCAGCTGCTTCGAGTGAAGCCAGACTTTTATACAAAGGGGAGAGTTTTCCTCCCTTGCACTCTGCACCATGAGAGAGAATTTTATTCTCTCGGGCTTTGGACAGTAAAAGGATGTGCAATTTGGAGTAGCAGTAAAAAGCGAGTTTTACTGTTCAGTCATTTCATGGCTACTATCATATAGGCTATGTGATTTGATTCAATATTAATTTTAAAACAGAAGCCTTTCTGTAATTTTGAAGTATGAGTTAGAAATTCTAGCCAGAGCATTGTATTCTGGTGTGTGTGTGTGTGTGTGTGTGTGTGTGTGTGTGTGTGTGTGCGCGCGCGTGCGCGCGCGCATGTGTGTGTTTTCACTTGAAATGCACTTACTGAGACCCTACTGTGTTCTCTTCTCTGGGGAGGAATACAGAGATGAATAGATTATCTTTGCATCATAGGAACTTAAATCCTATGTAGGAAATAGAAAAGGCCATGAACAATGGAAGGGAGTGAAGAAGTAGAGGAGAATGTCCTGAGTGTGGTCCCATCTATTCTGAATTGAGATTCACATGTGAGGGATGGTGCAGTAAGGGAGTTAAAAGATCACGGGTACTAGACTGGATCTAAATCCAGGCACTTGTACTTATTAAGTTACCTCAAACAAGTCATTTGTCCTCTCTGGACCAATTTTCTCATGTGAAGAAAGAGAATAATGTATATCCCAGAAGATTGCTGTAAGGATTAGCTGAGATAAAACACCTACAAAGCATGATGCTGGGCTAATTATAGATAATAGATGTTAGCTGGTGTAAATATCAGTATGATTAATACACCAAGACACAGACAGTGTATCTCATCAGCATATAGGGTCATGGAGGAGGCTTAATGGAAGAGATCTTAACTCTCATTCCAGCAGCGAAGTCTTTCTGCTAAACATTTGCCCCTCTTTTAATACAGATTATGATATCCTGTGGTCACTCCCCTTCCCTAGTGAGATATTAGCTAGTGGTTTCATGCACACCCCACCCAAGATGGGGGATTATCTGATGGTAACAGAAACAGGAAGAGCAGTAGTTTCAGTTGAGCCAAGAGACTATGTGTTTTACAGTAAATTACTCTTCCAGTTTATTAGTTCCTTGACCAAACACTGAGTAAACTGTAATATAAAATAGGGAAGCTAAGACACATCTTCTGGAAAAGCTGAAAGACTCTTCCATGTCTATAAAGCCTCCCTGAAAGCACATCCTGCCATCTATAGCATGCTGAATAAGATGATGGCTGAAAACATCTTTATGGACAGGATAACTGCTCTAGCAGACAGATGGAAGGAGGAAGGAAGCCCAACACTGTACCTATAAGTGCAGCTGCAACCTTCCTCGAAGCTGCTGTTCAGCACTAGAATCTCTCATTTGGTTTGAACAAGTTAGGAAAGTAATCCAGATTTAAATAAACAGTCACTGTGTGGAAGCTAACCCAGCTCATTTATATAAAACTCCTTGATTTATGGAAAATATGGCATTTCTAGGAGGAGAAAATAAGACAACTTGTGATATAATGATTATTATTCATAAGAAATACCACTACGGTCTTTCCTCTGTTTCTAAAAGCATTATCTTCTCAAGGAAATTACAAAGCCTTTAATTGGCATTAATTGGTTGTACCTATGTTCATTGTGATGATAATCACAAGAGTAGGTATCATTTTTGAGTTTCCAGGTTAGGTCATGGGGACTCTTAGGCTTCAATTCAAATTGTATGACCCTTGGAGAACTAGACTGTAAGCTTCATAAGGGTAGGGGTCTTTTCTGTCATCCTCAAGACCATATCCTACCCATAGTCCAATACAGTGTCTAGTATATGATGAGTGTTCCATCAATATTTGCTGATATGTTTAATTCAACAGTTATTATCTCTTTTAATACTCATAACAGCCCTGAAAGCTTAACTTTATTAGCTCTAGTTTGTGAACAAGAAAGTTGACCCGCTTCAAAGCTAGCTACACAATTACATATGCAATGGGTGTTGCAGGGGTACAAGAAATTTGCTTTATGGTCACATGATCTCTGAGCATAATATGGGAGAGTCAAAAAGAATAATATTGCTTATGTAAAGATTCTTTTTATGCTTCCTCAGCATTGGAGGGCGTAGCTCTGTTGGCCATTTGACTAGAGAAGGAACTCAAAACGTCGTTTCTGGGGAAAGGTAGAGTCAAGGGGAGAAGTTTAGTCTGGAGAAGAGAAGGCTAAGGGGACATAATAACCACCCAGGGCTGACTCGAAGCAGAAGAGACTGTTGTGAGCTGCGTGGGCCCAGAGGGCAGGAAACAGTGCAAGTTTTAGGGAAACTGATTTTGGTTCAACATGGGGAAGAACATTCTAACTCATTCTGCTGTTTAAAAATCAAATAGTTCACCTTGGAGGTAATAAATCCCCTGTTGTTAGAAATGCCCAAAGTGGGATTACATGATCACTTGACAGGGGTATTGTAAAAGGGATTTAAACATTGGCTAAGGGGGAAAAGGCACTAGGCTAAATGAATATTTCCTTTATGCCTCCTAAAATCAATGATTCTATAATCCTGTATTGGAAATTTGTAAAGATGGTGTCCATAAATGAATGTATTTAAAAGGAAACTAATCACTTCTCAGCCTTTGGGCTAAGATCAAGTGCAGTATCTGTTCTTATCAGTTTAAGAGGAAACTAAGTGATAGATTAGGTCAGATTCCATCAGCCTATAATGTCTTCTAGGGCAGGATATCTGTCTGTGTGATATAGCATTGTGTTCTCACCACCTGTCACTGTGCCTGGCACATAGTATGCATTTATTAACATTCATTAAATGATTCACTTGGAGTCCTGGGTACACTGGGGAAACTATCATGCTTTGAGCACTGAGGTCTCAAGAAGTTATTGAGTATGAAAACTGAGCCAGATCACCTTTCTTGTTTCCCTTTCCTAGGTAGATTATAAGTTTGGTCTAGAGGGAAAATTTTCTACTCACTTGTGTTTTAAATGTTGGACTCACATAGAGTCTTCTCTTCCAGAGAAGTGCCTCGACGTGTGTTATTCTCTGTTGGCCTCACTGACTCAGAAGCTGTTTGTGAGTAGACCATGCAGAAGTCAACTTGCAGAATGCTAGAATGGGAACACTGGCAGAGGCCTGAGAGATGCACTACTCTATCTGCAAGAGTGATGGGGACGGAAATTAACAGGCAGAAAAACATAATCCAACATGCGGAGCCACCCTAGAGGTGACACTGGAGAATCCCCAGAGGGTGACAACGATTGTGTCTAGCACTGAGTCAGGCACTATCAGGGTCTCAATACAATACAGTGAATGAGAAAACAAATGGAGCAGAGTGGTGTCCAGGAGCAGTGCTGGACTTGGGACCAGGAAGCCTGGATTTTCCTCTGGATCTGTCACTGACTCCCTGTGTGACCCTTACATGTTCTTTATCTTTTCTAGCTATCATCTGGGAATATTCAGCATTCATATAACTGTCCTATTTGGAGGTAGTATCTATAGACGCAGGGTAACATGGTTGTCTTGACTAGTTGGTAATTAAAATGACTTTAGGGCCATTTTATAGGAGTAGAGTAAGTAGGGCTGCATGTATAATTGGGTATGGGACGTGAAGGAGGGGTAGTGTTCAAGGATGACTCCCAGATTTCTGACTTAGGCAGCCGGATGGATGGCAGTGATGTTTGCTGAGATATGAGAAAGCAACCAGGAGTAGTTTTGAGAGGAAGCTAATGAATGGCACCTTGAGCTCCCAGAAGCCCACATACTCAGAAAGATCCTGGCCCTTTGGCTCTTCCCCCACCTCCTTGAGTGAGAATAGGCCCACTGCATGAGAAGGTGAGCAGACCAAGATCAGGTAGCTCAAATGTGACACAGCCCTCTGGTTACGCTTCCTGGTGCTGGAAAGCTTCAGGGGCTGTTGTAACTCAGCCTTAAATCTCCGCATCTGTCTTTTCTCTTATAGCTAAGGCAGCTCCGGAAGAAAATATGGAGATCTGAGACCCACAAACCTAAAATTATTAAGAAGAAGAAAGAGGAGGAGGCAGAGAAGGAAGAAGAGAAAAAGGAAGAAGAGGAGGAGGAGGAAGAAAAAAACAGGGGAAACTTCAAGATCAGAAGCTGGTTTTATGCCAGAGTTTTGCTTCATTCAATGCACTAGGCCACACTCCCCCTGGTTTCTAAGGACCAACTGTTTGATGCCTGGAGCCTATGTCAGCGCTTCCAGGCCTTGATGCGAAATAAATGAAACTAGAAGGATAAAAAATAATGGAACTCCCTGAGGACTGGGGGAGGCTGGGAACATCCAACTGAGTGGCAGACTGAGGGACTGGCAGGATGGGGATCAATATGTAATCGAGAGAGCAGAGCTCCTACAGGCACTAAGCTACCCCTGATTTCAGCCTCATTTAAATGTAGGCCTGGGTACCGTGAGGTGACCCCAGTAAAGCCATGCTGAAGTATAGAGAACAACCGACATCCTATGGCGTTGTCTTTTTTTTTAAGTTAAATTAAAAAAAATTTTCAATTACAGTTGACATCCAATATCCCATGGCATCTTCTGAATATCGCTGTGTAGAGAAGACCCATATTTTTACACAGAAGAAAGAGACAAAGGTGAGAGAGCAAGTGTAAAAAATTAGAAATTATGCCTGTCATAGTTAAAAGAATAAAAAGAACTGTTTTGCGTGTGTGTGTGTGTGTAATTACAAAAGCAATATATGTTTGTTGCAGAAAATTTAAGAAATACAGAAAAGAAAAATAAAGACTCAACTGTAATCCCACTAACCACTCTTACCGTTTGATGAATATTCGCTGACTAGCCGAGGCACAATTTAAGGCACACAACAATCCTGAGACTTAGGTATTATTGTTACTCCTTTTATTCAATAAAAGAACTGAGGTTCAGAGGTTGAGATTTGCCTGAAGACATATAGCTGGCTAGCAGTAGAGTCTGGATTTGAACTTGGTTCTATATCCTAATTTTCTCACAATAATTTATTTGTCATGGTCCTTAGATAATACCAGAGGCAATGCCACGTTGTCAAATAATCCCAATTTATTTGTCAAAAAAATACTCCACAGCAAAAAAATACTGCATGAAGATGTTTCAAAAATGTGTCTTGTCTTTCAAGTTTTGTCACACTTCTTGCAATTTTGTAAACTCGTCCATTTGCAAAAGTGGTATTTTGATTCTTTGCCCTTTTTGACAACCAAAACAGAAAGCAACTTTCCTTCCATTACTTGGCTTGAGGCTTCCTTCTGCTTCTGCCCAAGGCAGGCTGTGGTTAGCAGTGACTGCTTAACCTCTTCCTCCTGCAAGCCCTTCTTTGAAGTAGAACATTTTGTTTCGACCATTTTGACACCATGGACATTCTATGACCTTAAATATCAAGCCAATCACTTAAAAAAATGAACAAATAATGTAACAATCTTACTCCGTTTCTAAGCATCACCATTTCTCACCACATCTCTGACTCCAGCCCTATTCTCGAATCCCCTATTTGACCCTTGCTTCATCCTAACATTAGTATGAGTTTCTTCTGCACAGAGTATTTGATGATTTAAGTTGAAAATTTAACACTTTATTCTTTAAAGAAATGAATTAAATGTCAAAATATTACTAGCTTCAAAATGACCTCAACAAAACATCATATACCGAGTACACAATCCTGACTATCTAGCCTTGTCCCCAACCAATCTCTTGCAGACAGCTTTAGACACGTTCTGTGCATCCTCTGCTATTAACCGACCCTGAATCTTCCCAATAACTCTCCACCAATTCTTAATCTAGGGTTGTCATTTAGAGTGGAAACATTGAAACAAAGCTGCTTCCACTCAAATCCCACCTTTAGCACTTCCTGGTGACTTTGGGCAAGTCACATGGTTTCCCTATGCCTCAGTTTCCTTGTTTGTTAAATGGGGAAAATAATAATATGTATTTTATAAGGTTGTTGTGAGATCAAACACTTGTAATGCTGATGCTTGTAAAGGTCTTAGAACATGAACTGCTGTATTGTATGCACTAGTAAATGTTAGTTATTAAGGCAAATGGAGTTGTTTGCCCACCTATCACCTTAAGGGCCAGTAGTCGTGATATATTTCTTAAAAATAATTTAAAATTTAGTGGTTTTCTTGTTCGATTTATTGGCATTGATGAGTCGTTTTTTACTTGTACATGCACAGTAGTTTGCTTACAATTATATATTGAATAGACTTTTGTGGGCTTGCCTAGACACCCTAATAACCACTTGTAACACTGTGTGTATATATATATACATCTATCTAACTATCTGTCATCTATCTATCTATCATATATATATATATATACATATATATATATGCATACATAAAAACACAATCATTTTGCAGTGGATTTTGGACAACAGTTTTTATGTAATATATTCAGTTTACAAGTTTATTTTTTTCCTATCAGTTTCCACTTCCATGGGTTGGCTACTAAAGGATTGTCAAGATTCAACGTGGTTTTGAATAGCATGCCAAGGATTTTGTATTTCATTCCATGTGTGATGAAGAGCCACCCACAGCTTTAGAAGAGAAGAATGTCATAGTGTAACTTGTGGTTTAGGGAGCAGTGTGAAGCCTGTTCTGATTAGGAGATCTTGGTGTCAGGGGGCTCAGTTAAGAGGCTGTTAGAATGGAACTACAACCAATAACCTTTAAATTTATATGGAACCACAAAATACCCCCAAAGAGCCACAGCAAATTTGAGAAAAAACAAAGTTGGAGGTATCATGCTACCTGATATCAAACTATACTACAAGACTACAGTAATCGAAACAGCATAGTACTGGTATAAAAACAGATACATCAATGACACAGAATAGAGAGCCTGGAAATAAACCCTTGCCTATAAGGTCAATTAATCTATGACAAAGGAGGCAAGAATATACAAGGGAGATAAAGACAATTTCTCCAATAAATGGAGTTGGGAAAGCTGGACAGATACATGCAAAAATTCAGACTACTTTCTTACACCATATACAAAAATAAACTCAAAGTGGCTTAAAGACTTAAATATAAGACCTTAAACCATAAAACTTCTGGAAGAAAAACACTCTGACATTGCTTTTAATAATATTTTTTTGGATATATCTACTCAGGCAAGAGAAACAAAGGAAAAAAATAAACAAATGGAACTACATCAAACTAAAAAGTTTTTGCACAGCAAAGGAAAATAACAACAAAATGAAAACTTACCAAATGGGAGAAGATATTGCAAATGATACATCCAATAGGGGTTAATATCCAAAATTTATAAAGAACTCATACAACTTACACCAAAATAAAAACAAACAATCCAATGAAAAAATGGGCAGAGGATCTGAATAGAGATTTTTCCCAAAAAGGACATATAGATGGCCAATAGACATCTGAAAAGATGCTCGACATCAGTAATCATCAGAGAAATACAAATTAAAACCACAATAAAAAATCACCTCACACCTGTCAGAATGGCTATCATCAATAAATCAACAAACGACAAGTGTTGCCAAGGATGTGGAAAAAGGGAACCCTTGTGCACCATTGCTGGGATTGAAAATTGATGTAGCCACTATGGAAAACAGCATGGAGATTTCTCAAAAAATTAGAAATAGAACTACCTTATGACCCAACAATTCCACTTCTAGGTCTTTATCAGAAGAAATCCAAAACACTAATTTGAAAAGATATATGCATCTCTATGTTCATTACAGCATTATTTACAATAGCCAAGATATGGAAGCAACCTAAATGTCCATCAATAGGCAACTGGATAACCAAGAGGTGGTACGTATATACAATGGAATATTAACTGGCCATAAAAAAGAATGAAATCTTACCATTTGAGATAACATGGATGGATCTAGAGGATATTATGCTAAGTAAAAAATAAGTCAAACATAGAAAGACAAATACCATATGATTTCACTTATTTAAGGAATCTAAAAGTCAAAATAAACAAACAAAACAGAAACAGACTCATAGATACAGAGAACAAACTGATGATTGCCAGAAGGCAGATGGGTAATGGGACAGAGTGAGAAAGGTGAAGGGATTAAGAAATACAAATTGGCAGTTAAAAAATTTATGGGGATATAAAGTACACGTAAGGAATATAGTCAATAATACTGTAAAAACTGTGTATGGTGCCAAGTGGGTACTAGACTTAATGGGGGAATTGCTTCATAAGTTATATAAATATCTAATCACTGTGCTGTACACCTGAAACTAATGTAATATTTAATGTCAACTGTAATCAAAAAGATAATTAAAATTAAAATTAAAAACACTCAACAAAACAGGAATTGATTGCTATTTGTTATACATAACATTTAAAAAAATAGAGGCTTTTAGAACGACCCAGACTGAGAACCTCAAGGTGACAGATAAGAAGAGATACATATGAGAATAATTTGGGGGGTAGGATTAAGAGAACTCAGGAACGGAGTGGTGGGAGAAATGGAGGAGATAATTCTAAAAGTTTTTATTTGAGGTGAATGGGGGAATAGTGAAACCATTAAAAAAGATATCCTTCTCTATTGTTTTATAAATACAGATGAAATTCAAAATTTTCAAGGATAGACATAGGCTGTGAAAAGTCAGAATATAATACCAGCCTCTTGCCCAACTCAAAAAAAAAAAAATCTATGTGCACCAGTAATTTCGACATCTGAACCTAAAACTAAATGAAATGACTAAAAACACAAAAGAAAAGAAAGAATAAGGAAGAACATATAGAGTTGATAATGATAGTCACTGATGACCCACTTGATAGTAATAATTAAGCACATTAAATGTTACATTCCAGGGAGTATTGGGCAGATGCTAGGTTTGCGAAACAATGCACTCTTTCATTTCTGCAGATGTGGAAGTTTTCCTCTCCTAATTGAGCAGCCAGAAACTTGCTCGGAAAGACCCAAACAAGGCCACAAGCACCCCAACTATATCTTTTCCAAGATACTAATACTTTTCACTTTCATCCAAGACTCCCCAAGCCTGTGTGTTCAGTGGGCAAAGAACAAGATGAAGGGACGACCCTGGTCTGAGACCATATGGGCAGCCAACTGTGCAGAAGGGTGTGGCTGAGGCCTCTAGCCCAGAAATGGTGTGTTCTCCACAAAACCACATTTCCTTCCCACCTCCCTCTCAAACAGTCCAGCTGGCATAGGGTGAGTTTTTGAAAATGAGAATGAAGCTTTCCTATGTTGTGTCTATGGGTTCTATTACCATATTTTCTAAGTCAGAGCTCCAGATGCATGACAAATACAGTTGTATTAATGGCAACTGTATTTTTAAATATCATGATATTTTTTAAAAACTCTGAAAAAAATCTGAGTGGTTGCTATGATAAAAGCACATATTTAAAAGACCGATTCCAGAAATTTATTTGGCACTTATTTGGCACCAGGCACTGTTCTAAGCACTGATGGTGGAGTGGTGAACAAAACAGACATGTTATGTAATGGGAATGGGCACCCTGCTGGATAGTGCATTGGGATTTAGGATCTAGTCTACCAAATTAAAGATATAATCCCAAAAGAACATGACTAGGTAATTATATTTGCAGATTTTTAACTTCTACTTTTATTGCAAAAGTTCAAAAGGACCAATTCACCCTGCCTGTCTAAGCAATGATATAGTCTCTAACCTCTGGTGGGAAATCATCTCTCCCTTCTCTGAGCTGCTCTGCACACTTCCTTTGATTATCTGAAAAGCATTGAATCATTCTATCCAGTGCTATAGTCATTTATGTATATGTCTTATCAGTCTTTGTAGACACCTGAAAAGCAGGCTACTTTTGCTTATCTCTCCAGATCCTCTCCAGACACTGCCCTGATTCTCCTCCCTTTTTCTTTCTCCATTCACCATGCATCCAATGTTCTCTCCATGCAGAACTCCTTGCTAGTCCCTACATGTGCCGGGCTCTTTCCAGCCCAGCCCATGCACAATTCCCTCAGATGAAACACTCTTTTCTTCTTTGCTTCAGAGAATTATGACCCTTTTTGGAAGACTCTGCTAAGAAGTTACTTCCTCAGTTAAGCACTCCTTTGACTTTTCTGGGTATTGAGTGGTCATGCCTTCTGGCCTTGGAGGACTCCAAGCATATCTGTTAGGTCACTTATCATCCTGGATTTTTTCCATTGTTTTTTATGGGTCTATAAGCCCTGGGGCAAAGTCATTTATCTATCTAGATCTCTGAGGCCTTATACCTTTTCTTGGAAGAGACCTTAAGTGAAAGTGTGTTGAATAACTTATTTGCCTTCAAATTACCAGGGAGATAGCCCCATGATGCTAATACTCTCTTGTCACACAAACAAACAAACAAAAAAACTCATTTGACCTTGCTAGAAATTTCCTCCAGTGCTCATTCCTTGGTATTAAGATTCTGTTAGAACACAAATGTTATGTAGTAAATATAGCACTGAATGAAAAACCTAGAGACCTATATTATGCTTCCAACTCATCCTGCAATTAGTTCTGTGATCGTGGCCAAATCATATCACCTCTCTAGGTGTGGGTATCTTCACTTGTAAGGTGGAAGTTGAACTCAATCCGGAATGGTATATAGGTATTTTTCCCTCAGAGATAATTTCATTCAAATGGTAATGGCTTCCCAGAAAGCTTTGTTGAAGATTATGAAGCTCAGGTCAGGAAAGACACTCAGCTAGAAAGAATATAGTGATGGTTTCTGACCATTTAGCACAGAAGTGGAAAGTGGGGTACATCTGCCTATTATTTGCTGACATTGAACTGGATACATTTTTAAGTTCTGTTTAATTCAAACATTCTATATTTCCTGATCCATGCAAGATTATATGTAAAGTCAGTTCGATTTTGGTCAGGAGGCATATGTCAAGTGTCTGATGCATGCTATGTACTGAGCAGTACAAGATAAAAAGAATAAATAATGCACGGTTGTTGCCTATAAAGAACTTTGGATGATTAGTAGAGGTGGCTGATAAGTATTATTTCCATTTAATAGATAATAGAAATTGAGGCTCTACCAATTAGTGGAGGGTCTCAGACTAGTTTGAGTGTAAGTGCTTTCTACTTTTCTATTAATTCTTCACTACCTTTCATTTAAAAGAGAAAGGGAAAGCAGATACTGAACTAAAAGCTCGAGCGTTTCCCCTGCTGGGTGCATCACCACAGAAGCCCAGGATAAAGAGTGGGCAGTGTTAGAAACCTGGGGGAATGAGTAGAAAAGGAATAGAAAAGTCCAGAAAACAAATTTCACCTATTGCATGAGGATTGGTCTTGGCTTCAGCACAGCAAGTCTTCATCGGGCCACATTTACACGCAAGCATGTTTTCTCATGTCATGTGTGCCTCATTTCTAAGATTTGGTCCCGTTAACAATGATATGGTTATGGAGAGGTAATGACCCTTTGGGAGGAAACAGAGCAGGATAATGATTCAAATCAAATCCCATTGATACACATAACCTTGTGCCACAAAGGTATCCACCAAACACCACCTGAGGGCATGGCCCTATGCCTTTGTGAGGCTTAGAGGAGAACTTTTATATCTATGTGGTTTGAAAATGCCATGATTTCCCATTTACTATGTTTTTTCTAAATAGTGAGATTTTCTAAGTAAGAGCAGGTGGCTGCTTTCTGGGCCATATAGATGCATCTCGATGGACGTGGCCATAAATCCAGAGTGTGGCCTCTGGTCTCCACATGTTCAGATTGTTAGTAGTGACCAGACTCTGAGAAAATTGTTCATATCACTAGACTCACACAAGTCAGGCAGACATGAAGAAAGGAAGTTACTGATTTATAATAAATTTTCACACTATATGCAACACACACAATAACATTAAATGTTCTAGGAAAGTTAGCTAGTAAGGGATCTCCTTTATGACAGTGATGGATCTGGGGAACCAGCCAACAGAAAAGGTCACTAAGGGAGAACCCAAAGTTGGGGAAAAAAAGATTCAATAAACTGAATGTGATATTTATTTTCGACTACAGCAATCAACATATAAAATGTTGGAGCTAGAAGGGACCAAGGTCACTTTAGCCCACTCGCTGCACAAAAGATGAAACTGAGACCCAGAAAGGAAAACCGACTCATATCATTCATTCATTTCTCCTTTCGTCCTACAAACATTTTTAGAATGCCAATCAGGAGTAAAGTCTCATTCTAAGCAAAGTAGAGCCTTTCATAAGCTCAAAAGTCTAGTTCAGGAGATGAATATGAATAGAACCAATTCTTAAACAGTATGATTAATGCTCTGTGGCAGGGGTTGGCAAAGGTTTTCTATTAAGGGCTGGATAATAAATATTTTAATATCTGTGGGTTATATAGTCTCTGTTGCAACTACTAAACTGCATTGTTGTAGCACAAAAGCAGACATAAACAAGATGTAAATAATAAAAATGTCTGTGTTCCAGTAAAATTTTATTTATTGCCATTGAAAAATTATATTCACATGGCATGAAATATTATTTTTCTTTTGATTTTTTCCCAACCATTTGAAAACGTAAAACTATTCTTAACTCCTGAGCCTACAAAAACAGGCAGTAGATTGGAGTTAGCCTACAGGCGGTGGTTTGCCAACCTTTGTCTTAGGTGAACAGAAGTTTCAAATGGTTTTTCATCAGATTCTTTTATGAAGAATAAGAGGGGGGAAAAGGAGTATATGCTTGTCAGTGTCATTCTGAAAAGGAAGGGCCACAGAGGTGGGTGCTATTCACAAAGAACAGTGAAAAGAGGATAAAAAGAGGCCTGAGAGCTTCTAGTTCATCCCTACCCCACCTTTATTTCCAGTTAAACTCCAAATGCCTCTATAATCTTGAGCCAGCTTTAATTTATTTACTTTGCACTTTTTGTACTCTCAATTTTGTACAGTTTAAAATGTAGATTTTTCTGCAGAAGAGCTGGCCCTTTCTAAAGTTTCCATATAGCCATGTTTAGAGGGAGTCAAATGGCTATACGGGTCTCAGTCCCTCTAGCATTTAGGTGATTTTTTGACAGCTTTAGGGTTCCCTGCGTGTGGCCTTGGGAGAGACTGACAACCTACCCCTGGTAGATGCAAGCACATGGACATTGTCTTATTTATCTTTGTATGCCTAGCCCTTCAGAGCAGAGCTTGGCACTTCAGAATCACTAGGCATTGTTATGAGCAGTTTTCCTGATGAAAAAACATATGCTATTTCACCTTACAGGAGAATTCTCTGGGCCTCAGTTTCTTCACTTGCAAAATGGACATAATTATATCACCTACATCACAGGTTTTTATGAGATCACATGTGTGATAGAACTCTGTAAATTGTCAAAAAATATATGAATAGACCTTGTAACCTCCCACCACTTGCTTCTACCCCTACACTTAACACAATGACTCTATCTTTCTAGGCCTCATTTTCCTTATCTCAAAATGCAGAAGGATAAATCTAATGCCTCTAAGCACTGTTCCAAGTCTACCACTCTGGCCCTGTGCCTTGTTAGGAAAGGAAGTTTTCACTATATGGAGAGTAATTTTGCGTTATGATTAAAGGTGAAGAGCAGAAACAAAGAGGCCAGATATGGAAAAACAACAAACAAAGAGAAAAGAGGATCTTGGCCCTAGATCAGGAGTAATACCAAGTGCCCTTCTCATTTGGTGTCCAGCATAAAATGTCTGCTTCCTTAAAAAGCCAAAAAGCCATGTTCTTTGGCAGGGTCTAGATTTGCTTGACATTATGAGTTTGAGAATCTTATCTACCTTTCTTTTCCTTCCTTATCAGAATCAATCAATGCTTGGAAGTATTGATGAGATTATCTATCTAGCGATTTTCAACAAGGGCTCACTGCCCAGATACTACAATGTGGAATACACATTGCTGTCATGCTTTTTTACCTCTTCTGGAAGTGATGGCTTCCATCAAGCTAACTAAGTCATGTTCCATAACTCCAGGGTCCTGCACAGATTTTTCCCTTCTTTCTCTCATTTTCCACTTTCATAAAGAAAGAATATGTAAGTTCACTTACCAGTAGGCGAAATGCTATCTTCCTCTCTAAGGAAAGTGACCTTGTTTTTAAGGAGCCAGTGTGGGATAGGAGTGGGCACAGGGCTGGTCTGGCAAATGAGGGGCAGGTGAGGCAAGTGGGGAGATTAGAGAAACCTGTTTCTCTCCCTCCTCCACACTCTTGGCTTGAGATGTTAAGGAGGGGCAATGGGGCTCCAAATCCTGGACCTATTCCACAGCTCTAAAGGTTGTTTTCTACAAAGGAGAATGGTTCTTGGTAGAGCTAGACCTCTCTGGTGCCTTAGAGATAGGTCTAAGCCTCTAACAGCAGGCAGATTGGAAGTTCTCTGAATTCTCTTGTGACCTACATACATATTATCAGCCAACAGAGATAAACTGATTTACAAAAGAATATACTGTACAGTAGATCACAGCTTCCCACAACTACAGGGGCCTAGGAAACACTTTTCAAGACATCTGGATATTCAGCACATATTATCAAAAACTAGAAATGTCCCAACTAAATCAGTATCTTGTGTTAACCTTAATTATTTCTGAAATGAAAAACTTATGGTCCTTTGGATATACCCCAAGCTTTCCCATGTCTGTGCATTTATTTGAACAATTCCCTCTACTATAAAGACCATTCCCTATCAAATTGAGCACTTCTGGTCCAAATCCTACCACAGTTGAAGCCTCATTCAAGTACTGACCTCTTTTGAAGAGTTCTGTCATTTATTTGGCACTTGTTATAGTTACTTTATTATGAGTTTATGTTGTGCCTCTCCAATGAGAGTATAAGTTTCTTAAGGCCTCAAACTTATCTCTATATTTCTTCATGTTCAAAATGATGCCTGGTTAAGGTCCTTAAACATACTAGGCATTTAAAAAAATCTGTTGATTACTTGTTTAACCAGAATGCAATATCCAAGATCTTCGCCTATAAATGGAATGTGTGTACTATCGGAAGTCTGAACCACAAAGAAATTGTTAAAGATTTCAGTTCAAAACAAACAACAGACTTCTGGAAAATTTCCTGAGTTCAACACATTCCAACTGAGTTTTGCACCTTCTGCATATTTATCCAAGCAGTTGAATAATTTGAATTCAAGTTCTGAATAATAAGCCTGAGGCATGGTAAGGTCTTCAATCATCAAGAAAGATTAAATTATATTCAGAGTATGTGGTTTCCAAAGGAGGAGCATGGACTAATATTTTGAAAACACTCAACAAGAGCGACTGAACTAAAATGTTTTCCTGAATAAATATTACTTGTACACAAAATGAAGCCATCACATGCCTTATCCTCATCATGGTTCTTGAACTCTTTGCTGTAATTCCTTATCTCTCGAAATAATTAAGAGAGAAAGAGATGTGAAACATGAGATGGAATGTGCTATGGACCGAATGTTTGTGTCTTCCCCAAATTCATATGTTGAAATTTTAACCCCCAATGCTATGGTATTAGAAGGTGGGGCCTTTGGGAGGTGATTAGGTAATGAGGGCAGAGTCCTCATGAATGGGATTAGTGCCCTTATAAGAAGAGGCTAACCACTCCTCTTGTTGATGTTATGATGATGAGAAAAGACATACACAGAAGAAATCAATAATAGTTAGAGGCAGAAGAGCACATGGTTTCTCTGGGGGGAAAAGGTTGAAGAAGGAAGTTTGTGCAGTGAACAATGAATGAGATCATAAGAGACTTGACTTAGGTTATAAATAATATGCCATAAAATAAAAGCTCAAGACCTTATTGGGGGGTGTTGGGAACACTGAATATTCACATGCAAAAGAATGGGATTGACCCTTATCTTATATCACGCAAATCAACTCAAAATGGATTAATGACTTAAATGAAAGACCTGAAACCATAAAACTCCTAGAAGAAAACAGAGGGTAAAAGCTTCCTGACATGGGTCTTGGCAATGTTTTTTGTTGTTGTTCCGTTTTGTTTTGTTTTGCTATGACACCAATAGCACAGGTAAAACCCCCACAATAAACAAATGGTATTACATCAAACTAAAAAGCTTCTGTACAGCAAGGAAAAAAAATCAACAAAAGGAAAAGGCAACCTATGGAATGGGAGAAAATATTTGCAGACCATCTATCTGATAAGAGGTTACTATCCAAAATATATAAGGAATTTCTACCACTCAATAGCAAAGAACCTAATCATTCTATTAAAAAATGGGCAAAGGAACAAAATAGACATTTTTTCAAAGACAATATACAAATGACCAAAAGGTGTATGAAAAGGTGCTCAACATCACTAACCATTGGGGAAATGCAAATCAAAAACACAATGGGAGATCACTTCATACCTGTCAGGATGGCTATTATCAAACAAGCTAAAGATAACAAATGTTGGTGAGGATGTGAAAAAAAAGGAACCCTGGTGCACTTTTGGTGGGAACGTAAATTAGTACATAAATCAACTATTATGGAAAACCGTATGGAGGTTCCTCCAAAAATTAAAACTAGCATATGATCCAGCAATTCTACCTCTGAGTATATCCAAAGGAATTGAAATCAGAATCTCAAGGAGATATCTATACTCCCATGTTCATTGCAGCATTATTTACAATAGCCAGGATATGGAAGCAATCTAAATGTCCACTGACAGATGAATGGATAGAGAAAAGGTGATATATAATATATAATAATAGAATATTATTCTGCTTTAAAAAAGAAGGAAATTCTTATGAAAAAGGGGCAACTACTTTTACATGCTTAAGTATTTCATACCTTTCTGGAAAACCTTATTTAGGCATAAAATGGTCATCCTACCTTTCAAAAAGTATATTTTAATAATCTTACAATTATATGCAGTTTGTGACTAGAATTTGAAAGTTGTCAGTGTCATATAAAAGATCATTTAAATTATACCACTATAGGATGTATCATTTCAAGTTTATTTTTCACAGCTAAAGAGGATGCCAATTAGCATAATAATGGTATCTTCATATTTACTGTATTTAACTAAAAGCTAACACATGTTGAAAACCATATCATACTTACCCCATTTATCTATTAATTTCAAATTACATACTTACAACAAATACTTATAACAATATTGCACTGGGAACCAGAAAGAAAGAAAGAAAGAAAGAAAGAAAGAAAGAAAGAAAGAAAGAAAGAAAGAAAGAAAGAAAGAAAGAAAGAAAGAAAGAGAAAAAGAAAAGAAGAGGCCAAGCTCTAGTTAGCCTCTTTTCTGCCATATGCAAATCAGGAAGCAGATTCCTACCAGACACCAAATCCACTAGTGTTTTGATTTAGAACTTCTCAGCCTCCAGAACTGTGAGAAGAAATTTCTGTTGTTTAAGCAACCCAGTTTACAGTATTCCATTACAGCAGCCCAAACGGACTAAGAGAAAATGTTTGTATTTACTATTGCCATGATACTTTATAGATACACTCTCAATTTGATTGGTAATCCTATGAGGCAGGTATTATATACACCTGTCTTACATTCAGATGATGAAACTGAGGCTGAGAAGGGGTTAAGCGACGTCGCAAAGCTCAAAGTAGACCTAGATTCAAATCTAGGTCTCACTGATTTAAAAGTTTATAATTTTTTCACTGCACAAGACTGCCTTCTTGCAGTGTTTTTGCAGCAGTCCAAACAGATGAGAAAAATAGGTTGAGATTAAAAATAATTTTATGGAGATGCATTGTGGTGTAATGAAACAAAATAAAACACTAGACCAGGTGATAGAATATGTGGTTCCCATTTTGCCATGAACCACCTAGCCAAGTCACTCCATGTCAAAATCACAAACTGAGACTGTAAATGCTAAGAAATGAATCTTGAAGATCACTTACCCTTACCCAATCTCCTATCCTTGCAAAAGAGGAATTTGAGGCCTAGATGAATCTGCCTGCCTATAGTCACACAAGAGCTGAATTCAGGTTTGTCAAACCCATCTAAGACTCCTTCCACTGGGTCATGCCTCTCTTCCCTGGGCCTCGGTCTCCTTGTTTATAAAGCAAACCTCTAAGACTTAGTGTGATGTCTTGGTCAGTTTGGGCTGTTATAACAGAATATCGTAGACTGACTGGGTAGCTTAAATAACAAACATTTATTTCTCATAGTTCTAGAGGCTAGAAGTCCAAGATGCAGGCCCCAGCACGTCTGGGGTCTGGCAAGGGAACTCCTCCCGGTTGCAGATGGCTTTCTCCTTAGATCCTCACGTGGCTTAGAGAAAGAAAGAATGATCTCTCTTGTGTTACTTCTTGTAAGGGCACTAATTCCATTCATGAGGGCTCTACCCTCATGACCTAATTATCTCCCAAAGGTCCCATCCTAATACCATCACATTGAGAGTTAAGATTTCAGTTTATCAATTTTATGGAAACACAAACATTTATTCTATAACATGTGTGCTCCACTTAGATTGTGGTATGCAAATGTAGAGGATTTTGTTATGATTTCTTAGTGTATAACTGTAAAAAGTGAGGTGTTAGAGATACTATGAAAGACTACACAACCTCTGAGCCTACGTGTGTGGTGTGGGTGTATGAAGGGTAGGGTGTGTGTGTGTGTGTGTGTGTGTGTGTGTGTGTGTGAATGTGGGGGAGGGGGAGGAGAGAAAGAGGAACAGGGAGAGGGGAAGAGAGAGAGACAGAGAGAGACAGAGAGTAAAAGACAGAGAGACAGAGAGAGACAGAGGAAGAGAAATGTATCCTAGAGAGAAATTCATCCTTAGAGTTGCCTCAAATCCCAATAATATACTTGAGTGAGTTTCTGTTCCTTATAACAAAAACAAAAGCAACAAAACAAAACAAAAACCAAAAAAACCCTAACTAGAAAATAAAGAAAAATATCTTTATCTAAGTTAACTTTCCAGAGCATCAAATGATACTCTGGCATAGTGTATATAGGTAGAAAAATCCAAAGGCTAGTATTCTGAAAAAAGTTACATAATTTACGCACACAAAAGCATTTATTCCCTCGGTCTCTCTTTGGACTTTCAATCTCACTCCTCCACCAAAATAACTATTATTAATTTAAAAAGGCTAAAAACTGCCAGCATGTGAGGTTTGGCTCAGTGAGGCGAAGGTGGAACATGTAAAAGGCTTTACATTATTAATATAAAAAGGCTAAAAACTGACTTATTTTACATTACATTTGCTCAGTGAGGCGATGGAAGAACAGTCCTCCTTTCCTTCTTACTACATTTGGCACATGTGCGCTTCCTGCAGGTATATTTTTTGGCCTGGATCATCAGGGCAGTGTTTTGTTTAGCAACTGACGGGCTTTCATTGAAATACCTTTCTGCTTAGAGGGAGAAGACTTGCCTATGTCACTTTAGAAGTTAATATATTATGCCACAACGGAGCACAGCTAGAAGGGTACAAATAGTATTTTCCAAAATGTTTTCCTTGGAACCCTAGCCCTGTGAGGTGCTATGTGACAAAAAGTTCCAAGGTCAAATGAGCTTGGGAAACACTGCCTTCTGTATTGCCTCTTAGAGAGTTATTAACGCACATGAACTTGTTGAAAGTCTTCTCTGTTGACTCTTCCTCAGTACCAGATGTCTAAATGTGAAGTGCCTTAAGACTTGGCTTTGGGCCTTAACTCCTCTCTACACTCTCCCTAGGTGATCTCATCCAGTTCTATGACTTTAAATGACATTCGTATGCTAATAATTTCCCAATTTATATCTCAAACCTTTCTCCTAAGTTCGAGACTTATAGATACATAAGATCTGTCTACTTGATAGCACCGCTTACATGTGTGACAGGTATCTCGAACTTAACATAGATAAAACACTCTCTTCATTTCCCTCATCTCTTTAAGCTTTTGCTTCCCTAGTCTTTCACAACTTAGTCAATAATACCACCATATAATGAATTGCTCAAGGCCACCAGCTAAAGCCATCACTGTCTTCTCTCAGGTCCGTATTTCCCACATTAGCCCATCAGGAAGCCCAGTTGTCTCTACTCAAGACCATGCTGATGCCATCACATCTCTATCACATTGACAACCTCATCATCATCTTGCAGATGAGCTACTGTAAGAGCCTCCTAACTGGTTTCCACTTGTGATCTTAGCCTCTAAATTCCATTCTCTACATAACAGCCAAAAAGATTTTTTTTCCAAATTGTAAATTAGATTATGCCAAGGTTTAAAACCCTTCAGATTGCTTTCCAATGAACGAACAATCAAATCTTACATCTCACTGTGGCCTCTAAGATCATACCTCATAATGTGTAGTTTCTCCTTCAGTTTCTTAGCTCTTTTCTCCTTCAATATCCCAAGCTATTTCTCGCCAGGTCTGTGGACTAACTGTTCTCTTCATCTGCTGGGTTTCCCCACTTCCAGTTTTTCCCTATAACATCACCCCTGAAGGTCTTTACAGTCCTTATTTGAAATCTTATGTGTTTTCAGGTGGTGTTCATTTTTTTCATGAACTCAACCTGGAAAGTGAATTCTGTGAAGTCAGGGCACGGATCTCACCTGCCCTGTTCACTCTTCACCAGAGTTTTCTCAGTAATGCTTGGCATATGACAGGTGCTCAATAAATATTTATTGAATGTATGAGAAGATTTGAGAAATTATACAGTGGAGAAAACTGTGAAACTTAGTTCAACTCAATATTCTTCAAATTTATTTGACCATGGAACCCTACTTGCCATTGCAAGAATATTCATTATCCTAGGGATCACTTCCTACAATATACTTTGGTTTATATTGGTTTAACATCACCATTGAGAAGAGCTAATGTTTGAAACACAATGGATCTTCAGTACCAAAACTCGAAAATCTCTTGTAAGTAGGCATTTTGGTGGGTCTTTTGAGTCCAGGATATTTTTATTGGGAGAATGATAGTTTTAAAAGTAACTTATTGGGTATTTTTTTTTTTCTTTGAGATAACGGGTTCAAAAAATCAAGGTAGCAGCTCAATATTACAGGGCTCAGTGATAGATGAGGTGTTGGAGGTGGGAGAGAAGCAGTCCAGACAGGATATAGCAAAATTAAGGGATGCGGTCGACTAAGAGTAAATGAGATTGAGGCCCGGTAAAGCTTTCCTACTTCTAATGGAATTTTTAGAAACAGAAACCGGCAGTTGGAAACTTGGCTATTTTTATACTGTGTATGTTTTCTGTAATTATTTCTTTTCTGTTTTCCTTCATGTTTAGTAAAGCTGTTGTTGAAAATACCAGCCTGTCTCAGCTATGCCAAGGGAAAATATTTTTGTCCACACTGAAAATTTTAAAGGGGAACCACGCCTTGGGCAAGGCATGAAAAGGTGAAGTGGTGACAGAGAATCTGGAAAACAGGAACCTAAAGTAAAGATGAAAGTCCAGCCACAGAATCAGGGGATGTTGTTTGTCCTCTTCCAGCCTAAACACTCTT
>NW_006494614.1:54994504-55011517 GCF_000325575.1 Pteropus alecto | reverse complement strand
TCAAGTTCAGCTCTCATCTTTTTAAACTTTGGAGGGTTTTGTGCTGAGCCCTATGTAGACAAGGCTAGTTCTTTACAAAGCCACATATATACAATATTAAGCTATCAAAGACAGTTGATAGGGTAATTGTCCAGTTGCATGAAAAGCCCTAAATGAAATTAGATGAGATCTTGAGAAAGTCTTCAGTGATTCGAAATGTATTCAAAGAATATGTGAGAAGTAGCACAGTGCTTTGAATTTGGGCTTCAGTATTTCTCAGTTCATGATTGCTCTAAGATTGGCAGCAGGATTTTGTCTTTGGGGCAGATCTTTTATTCTTGGAGAGACCAACAGGGGAGCATTTTTTAGTCATAAAGATGGCTGAAATGCAGGGGGAATAACCTATATGTAAAGGCTTAAGATAAGAGGAGTTAGGTACTGTGTTTAGTAAGATAAAGGGCCCTCTCTGTGGCAGATAGGTTGCAGTCCTGAAGGGATACTTATGTTGTTTGTGAGATTAGATATGACCTGGTCTTAGGGAGTGTATTATTCAGGGTTCTCCAGAGAAACAGAACCAATTGTGTGTGTGTGTGTGTGTGTGTGTGTGTGTGTGTGTGTGTGTGTGTACATTCTGCAGAGCTGATGTTCCAGTTTGAGGGCTGTCAGGTAGGAAAATTCTCTCTTATTCAGGGGAAGGTTAGCCTTGTGTTCTGTTCAAGCCTTCAAGTGATTGGCAGAGCCCATTCACTTGAAGATCATGTTATGAAGATCAATCTGCTTTACTCCCCTGACTGTTAATCTCATCCAAAATCATCCTCACAGAAACATTCAGAATAATGTTTGACTTGTGGCCCACTCAAATGGACACATAAAATTAACCATCACAAAAGATGTACATAACCAGATTTCCATCCCGGATGGTAAGCAGGCCCAAGAAACATGGTAGCATGTTGGACATAAGGAGGGAGAGAACCAGACCCTATACCAGGCATAGCCAATGGATTCCATGACAGTGACATCTGAGATGCAGTTTAAGTTTTTCTTTTCTATGCTGTATTTCCCATGTGTTATCTTTAAGCCTTAGTATTATGGGTTGAATTATGTCCCCCTAAAAAAGATATGTTGAGTCCTGACATCTAGTACCTCAGAATGTCACCTTGTTGGAGATAGGGTCTTTACAGAAGTAATCGAGTTAAAATTAGATCATTAGGGTGGGCCGTAATCCAATATGATTGGTGTCCTCATAAGAGAGGTAATTCGTACCCAAAGAAATGTATAAAGGGAATACAATGTTAAGAGACTCGGGAAGAATACAGTCACCTACAAGTCAAGGAGAAAAGCCTGGAACAGACCCTTCCCTCATAGCTCCCAGAAAGAACAACCCTGCCAATGGCTTGGTTTTAGATGTCTAGCTTCCAGAACTTTCAGACAATAAATTTTTGTTGTTTAAGCCACTCAGTTTTTGGTACTTTATTATGGTAGCCCTAGGAAACTAATACACTTAGTAAGGTCTACTACACATAATAGCTTGCATTAAATATTCTTGGAAGAATGAAAGAAAGAGTATGAAGCTCCAGGGGTAGGGGGAGCAGCAGCATGAGATGGCAGAGGCAATTGGGAGCCTGGAGTGATGAGCAGTGGACCAAGGAGAATCTCAAATGAGGTATTGAAGACAGTGGCACTTTGTATATAAAAAATACTATAAATAGGGTAGATATCATTATGACTATTGACAATATCATCACCAAAAAAAATTTACTGGCTACCTACTGGAAAAACTATAGACACACCTAGTTCAGTGGTCATTCCTGTGTTTAATCAGCTAGAAGCATTAATGGAATTTATATTAACTTTTAAAATGTTAAAAATTAAAAAGTTTGTATTAACATTGATAGTGTTGAAAAGTAAAGGGTATATATTAACTATGACATGTTAAAAATTAAAGCAAAGCTCTCTGACTATATCTGCTTTAACAATCGAGACACAAATATCTTGATAGAAGACATATGGGATCCTCAGTGACTACAGCATCATGCTTTGCAAATACATCTCTTTGTCTGAATGCTACTGCACAAGCATGTTAGTACATAATTTCCTGAGGCATCCCTTCCACTGCAATTTTGTCCTAGACATAGATAAGGAGCACCACTAAGGCCTTATGAGTGGAGAAAGGAAGGACAAATAGAAAGAAGGAAGGAAGGAAGGAAGGGAGAGACACAGGATCTTTTCTTACTTCAGAGCCAAGTTCCAATCCATTTGAAATAACCAGATTTAGCTTCAGATAATACTGGATATTTCTAAAGTAGATTTTTGGGATATTTGACAAACGTTGTGGTTATATTATTAATATGAGATAAAAATGTTACTTAACATGGATCTGCAAAAATTAATGCTTCTTTAGTGTCTTCATTTCATGGTTTACTTCTAAAATCTTTGAAGCAGCATCTAATTTCAGAAAATGACATGAAGATTCCTTGGAGGCCTAGAGACTAAGTAGAAGAAAAAGAAATCGGATGACAGTATCCTGACATCTTTAATACTGAGTAATACTAATATGTAACAACAGCTATTTCTTCATTATAACGATTTCCATTTTAAAGAATTGCTGTTTTTCATTTTCCTTGCCTTGCTCCTTATTAATTATAATTTTTAGGACTATGTGCATGACCTGAATTCTATTAAATACCTAATGATTTCCCACATATCTAAGTTTGGAGTCTGTCTCTTTTAATAGACAGAAATTACTTTCCCCCTCCAGAAGAGTGATAGAGTAACAATGTCCAGACAGTCAAAATGAATGTCTTTGTCCTTCTTCCTTATGGAGGAATAACTTTTGATGCTTCTAGTTCCAGGTACAGCTAGGGAAGAAAATGGTAACTGGCAACAGTTTTCCTGGGGTAGGGAATGGGAGGGTGGATTGAGTATCCATCTACCTTAAGGATGTTAGTATATGTGCAAAAAAAGCACTTGATGTGGTTTCTAAGAAAATGTTTGATAGATTTTTCCTGGCCTGGTATGGTCTATATACACTGTCTTAATCTCTCTAAATATTCTGCAAAAGCATCTGATACCTACTGTATTCTGAAATCATTTTTGTAAAGAAGGTCCTAAGTGAAATGAATGGCTGCAGCAATGACCTTGGGAAGGTCTGAACTAGTTCTGATATAATGTTTCTTCCAGGAAAACCCCAGGAGTTTTGGGGGTGCTCGTTTCTGGTTCTACCACAAAACGTGACAGTCTTGGATAGACTTAATACAAGTGGACATGATTATGCAGCCCTGTTCCACATCATTAGTGGGAGTAAATGCCTCTGCCAGAATTCTGCCAACACTGTTGCTAGCCAGACATCCATTAGTAAACATTGCAGTCTTAAAATATTGGTCGGCTTCTGTGGCTGGCTTGTCTGCATAATGGAAACGAGGTCCAGATTTTTTAAAGTATCAACATGGGTAAGCATAGAAATGCTGTTCTCTAAGAGATGAAGTCAGAAATTTGGGGTTTCCAGAATAGAATTTGGTAAAGATCTGTTTACTTTCTTATTTTTTTTAATGTAAAATGTTTTTAATTGAAAATATAAAAACACTTGCTTTGTGCTAATGTTGATTAAGGAGGCAATTCCCTAGTTCTAATTCTGTCTTGTTCAGTTGCCGCTTGACTTTCTTCATAAAAATCAACATAAATTGAAACATCTTTCTTCAACCTGAGTAGTTGATCATTCCAACTGGGTATTTCTAACAAAGTGAGAGGGTTTAGTTGCAATGAACATTATACATAACTGTAGCATTTTACACATTACTAAAATTAACAATCTTTTTAGTTAGTATATATTTCACAGTTTTAAAAACATACCATCCCTTGTTCTTTCTTTTGATCCTTGACAGCTCTATGAGGTGGAAAGGGAAGGCAAATATTTGCCTTTTATAAGTGAGAAAATAAGCTAAGAGAGATTTAGAACTTGGCCAAGATCACAAATAAATTAGGCTGCTTACAAGATCAACCTGAAGGTCACGATAGTATTTTCTTAGTATTCCTTGTTGAAGGAAGAGAAACTTCCAGTTAGGCGGGAGGATTCCAATTCTGAAAACTGCATACGAGTCCTTTGATCTTATCTGGTTCTGGACTCTTCAGGCTTGCTAGAACCCTATAGTGATAGTGCCTCTATAACTTACCTAGAATGAAAAGTGTTTAACCTTAAAAGATTTTCTTTCTTCATGCAAGTAGTAAGAAATCACAAAATTTCATCAGAAAGCTAATGTCATAAGTTTTTGAGGCTATTTCATAAACAAGTAGTACTTGATAGGGTTACAAAAATAAACTGCATTGCCCTCTCAAATGAGGAACAACAAATAAACAAGGATGGTAAATTGCAGAGATCAGCTTAGAAGCAGTGACACACTTGGCAGTCATTTGTAAATAATAAGATATTAAACTTGCTGAATCTCCTTCCCTGGAAGAACCCTGTGAACCTCCACGTGTTCCCTTTTGCAGTCATCACAACAGCCCCACTGAGAGTTGCTACATGGGAATTATCATTCCATTTTACCTATGGAAAAGCTAAGGGTTCAGAGATCAATGGATTGATCCAAGGTCACATAATGAGTCAGCAGGAGAGACTAACCCCAGGGCTAATTTCTCCTCAATGATTTGATTGTCACAAGTAAGTGACTTGCCTGAGGTAATCAAAAGAAAATATTTGAGAAATGAGAAAATATTTGGAAACATTGATGGCATGCTTACCAAATATGCAAGAGACTAGGTTTAAGTGCTCTGCTCCTAACTAATTATGAGATTTGGACAAGTTCCTTAATCAGACTGGGCCTCAATATCCTTCCTGGAGAGATGAAACAGTTGGACTAGATCAGGGGTTTCAAACTTTCTTCTTTTCTAAGGAAGGTCTCAAGGTTTTAAAAACATTTATTCAAAGTACATTGTAATGCTATAAATTTAATTGATAAAAAATAAGCTGCATAAAATCCTAACCTCCTGCTTGGCTCTTCCCACTTGCTACTGGATTCCCTGGACACAGTCTAAAAACTACAGTATTGGGTAATCTGAAAGCTCATTCCTGTTCTAAAATACATTTTTTTTTTTTTAAATCATTGGAAGCAACTAGCTTTTTAATCTGCTACTGGTTCACATCCCCCACAGCACCTGTGGTACAAAAGAGCTCCAGACTTAGAGTCAGAGGAGCTTGCTGGGTGTGGATTCCTGTTCCACCAACCATTTATCTATGTCACCTTAATCAAGTTGCTTTACCTCTGAAGTCTCTGTTTTCTTATCTACACAATGAAGACAGTAGCCCTTCCCAGGTAAGAGTACTTGTATATTGTAAAAGATTGCATAATGCACAGTGTTATTACTATTATCTTTTGTGAACAACACCCTTCCCTGAGGAGGTAGCTTTATCCTCAGAATGATATGGAGTACCAACACGGGTTGGTACTTTGGCAAGCTTGTCGAAGAGCACAGGTGGTATCTAGCATATTTGGGTTCATCTTCCCTGTGAACTGAAAGCCCAGATCAGTAGAGAGGGTGTGAGCTATCGACACAACAAATAATTAAACCAAGGAGGCACCACTGTTTAAAGAGAAGAATTATTCCCATTATCTGACCTTGATAAGAATGACCCAGCTATATTTTCCCCTCTACAAAAAGCCATGACCTGATACTTATTGTCATGAATTGAGTGCTGACTACATGGTAGGCACTGTTTTTCATGAGTTATCTCACTCAATAGTCACAAGAACCCTTTGTAATGGTGTTATCCCTATTTTATAGTAAAAATAACCAATAAAATAGGGTATTATTCTTATTTTGTAGCTTAGAATGACTAAGTAATTTGTTCAAGTTCATACAATTGGCAAGTGGCAGAGCCCGAATTCTGAATTCAAAACGCTGAACTGCTCAGCTCTGCATCTCACAGTTCTAAGAAATGATTTTCTTCACTAAAGATAAAGGGCCTAGAACCTCCCTTCCTCTTTATATTTGCAGTGCTTTAGTCAGCTCCATCTCTCCATTTTTATTTCTTCCTCCATTCAAGAGCTTCATTCGTCTTCATAAAACTCAGAGGTGGAAAGTGCCTATTAGTCATTAATGTCCCCCCTGTCTCCTGCTTGTCCTCTATAGTGTGTTTTCTGCGTGGGAGTTAGGGAATGGAGCCACATCTCTTTCCTTGGGGAGTTAGTCTTATAACTAATTCATCTCTGTCAGGAAGATTTTCCTCTTACACTTATCCTCCTCTTCAATTTTGCATTTTACCCATTTCCCTCTGTGGGCTGCACACTTCTGCTCTTCAGATTGCATTGCCTAAGCCTGTCCTGGCTCTCAGCAGTGATGCCGCTGAGCTGCCTGTCCCTTCCTCTCACATTATGGCCAGAGTAACTTTCTTATTAGCACCTGAAAGATGTTTTTCCTAAGAGCCAGAGTTAGAGGTGGGCTGTGAGAAAGTGCTGGGAAAGAAAATGAGGAGGAAGAGGTGTGAGTACGAGGCTCGAAACCTGCTTAATCAGCACACCTTGGACCCAGTTGGACTTGCACACTTCACTTAGGTGGCTCCTCCAATGGCAGCAGAAGCATTTACTGTCCAGCTAGACATGATTCCATTAGGATGCTGTGCTAGGTGCCAGGAATCTCAGAAATACACGAAGCGTATCAACACAAGGGAGACAGTGTGGTGCAGTGGAAAGCACATTAGCTTTGGGATTTGAAAAATCTAGTTTAAGTCATTGCTCTACTTTTTACAGCTGCCTGAGCTGCAGCTTACTCATTTGTAAAATGGGGAAACAATAACTACATTAAGTTGCTTCTATAAGGATTATAAACAATGGCCTGACACATACTAGGTACTTAATCAATGAGAGCTCTTATTTTTCAAAGCGCTAGTTCTAAACAACTTTCCCTAAACACTTTCTCATAACTTTGTATTCTACTTGGAGTCTAGGCAGCTGTCCTTACCTCATATTCTTCCATTTTCACTGCGCTGCAAAACAGCCTAGAACATTTTGATTTTCTGGTTTCACTTCCAGCATCAGCAATTCCACACAGCTCACCATTGCCTAGCATCAGATCCAAATCAATGTTAAGTTTGCTTTTCAATTTTCATTTTGATATGAACCTCACCACTGACATACTGTAATGGATATAGATACTATTTTCCATCTTTATCACAAGCTCCATATGTATGTTGACAATTTCTCAGTTGTATCAAGGAACCATTCCATGTGCACAGATATTAGCAATAGTATCTTAATATGCAAACAGAATACAACTTGAACAAAATATTTCATTAAAACATTCTTTCCAAAATGCATGTGACCATTCTCAGCCAAAAGGAAACTGCCTCTCTCTTAGATGAATGAAATCTATTCAATTAACAAATATATATTGATAGTCTACAATGTATAAAAGACGTCATAGGTGCTGGGATACACTAGTTGACATAATAGACATGGGGTCATTGAAACAAATACCCTCTCTCATGGAGCTTACATTGTAAATGGGAAACACAACAAACAAGTAAACACATAAATAAAGAAAATTAATTAGAGATAATGATGGCTTGCAATAAAGAAAACAAAATAAAGTGATATAATAGTGACTAGACAGCTATTTTGTTTGTTTATTTATATAAATAAATAAAAAATTAAAATAATAGATGCACATAGTTAAAAAAATCAAATCCCCCCAAAAATCTAACAAATAGGGAGAGGCTTCTCTGAGGAGCTAATAACTGAGCTGAGACCTGAATTATGAGAAGGAGATAGATATCAAATGGCTGGGGAAAAGAATTTCAGGCAGAAGGAACAGCAACCCAAAGCCACTGGATGAAGAGGAGCTTGGTGTATAAGTTCATGGGACAGAAAAAAAGGACAATGTGATTGAGGTGAATCGAACAAAGGGCTGAGAGGTAAGAAGTGAGACTGTAGAAAGGTAGGCAGAAGCCAGATCATGTAGGATATTATAGGATATGGTAAGATATTAGCTGTGTTCTAGTTATAGTGGGAGGCCATGGATGGGGTTGCTATAAGCAAGGAAGAGATATGACTGATTTATGTTTTTTAAAGGATGATTCTATCTTCTGGCTATAAGATGGAGTATATAGGAGCAAGAGTGAAAACAGTTAGAAGGCTTTTATAGTAGTCCAGATGAGTGATGATGGTGGTTTGGAGTAGGATGGTAATAGTAATCATGGTGAAATTTAGGATTTATTTTAGAGGAATTTGTTCAGAATTTCTAGAATTTGTCGATTAACTAGATTTGGGGAGTGAGGTAAAACAAAAACTAGAATGGGTCCTGGGTTTGGACTTGAACTCCTGGTTATATGGTGGTGCCATTTACTGAGATAGGAAACACTGGACGTAGAACATGTTTTAAGGATTTGGTTTTGATTTAGATATATTAAGTATGATAGATCTATGAAACAGTTGTATGGACATGTCTAAAAGGCCATCTTGCTTGGCTATTACAGGATGCTTCCATTTTCCCTTTCTACAATGCACATTCAACTGGTTGGCGAGGTTAGAGACCTACAAGAAAAAAGGGCGGACACCTGTGTCAGTCTTAGATGCCTTTATAATCAGTTTTTCCTAAGAGTTATACTGGGGCAAAGGGGATCATAGTGGGTATTACTTGGATACCTATACTATATTCTAAGATGTGTCTGAATAGCTGTGGTTGGTAGAGGAAGTAGTTTTCCAGAACAGAGTTACATTTGGCCAAAAAAAACATTTCCAACTACATTTTCCACTTGGCACATAGATAGAACATGGCATGAAGATATAATACAACCTAGTTGGAAAATGTTTCTTAGACATAGACATACTAAAGAGAAAAAGTTTTATTTTTCTTCCTCATCAGATTCTGGTTCATAGATTTATAGCTTTTAGGATTGGGAGGATCTTAAAGAACACTGGGTTTATTCCCTGATTTCAGGCATGCAATGCATCAGGGCAGCAAATGTCTAGAAGAATCACACCACTTTTTGTAATACAGTTTTCTGCTTAGGCTTTTTCTTCAATATTCTTAACTTTACACATTTAGGTCTTCAAAACCTGTTTTTAGCTAAAAAAATTAAATGTAAATGAAATGAATTCGATATACACAAAACATAAAATGATTTATCATCACTAGGATGCTTCCTCGTATGCTTTGAAAGTGAAAAACACCCTTAACCCTCCACCTTGTGTTTAAATGTCTCCCCTAGTATATTATTTGCTTTCCTAACACAAAGTTCTTAGATTCATCTCTAGCCTATCACATCTACATAAGAAGAAGTGGAAGTAACATGGTTTTTGACGCTGCTTTATGGCCAGGCCCTTTCAGCCTATCAGACTCATTTATAATGGCCTTCTTGTTATACGGACTCATTCCTTTGATTGTCTTGTTACTGGGTCTCTTACCTTTTTGGAGGTTCCCTTGAGCTAAATTCATTACCCAACTGTGGTCTCTCCTAAGCTATAAATCTCACCCCCGCTACACTAGCAAGATCACCTCCCCTAACTGTAAAGCAGAAATATTGCGACATATTGATATGAAGAAACAAAGAATGTAGTTTTTTTTTTCCTGAAAGCCAAAGAAGCAGTCATATTCTATAAAAAAAGTGAAAAATAATCACCATTGTCTACATTCAGACTAATACCACAAACTAAAAGGGGGAGCATTAATTTCAATAACAACTTGCTGACATTTTCCTTTCTTGTCATGGATTGTCTGTCCCATTTCTGCATTAAAGGTCTGAAGGTTTTGTTTGCTGGGCCTTTCAAGGTAACTGCACAAAAACTAGCTCAACTCAGCTTGTGTTCTCTGAAAAAGTTAGCTCGACTCAGGTCAATTATTTCTTGTATTTGTACAAGACAACCTGATTCTTACCTAGGTTTGCTTATCAAGAGACTTTGAAGAATCTCCCTTTTCAGTATCATTAATGCAGAACAAAAGTTGGAAGTACAGACTGTGCATTACTTTTGTCTTAGTTCCTTCAGTCAAAATTAGGAGTTGCACTCACCAGAAAAAGACGCTCTCCTTATAGTTTAAATTGCCAGCTTCAGAGACATAATACACCAGATGCCTTCGAGTACAGTGACCTATTTACTCTTTCTTCTTGTTGCTCAACCCAAAGAGTCTCTATACTTTCTAAGAAGGTAACACTTACCTCAACATTACTATAGAAATCAACTATAATCTTCCATCTATCTTATAATCTATTCCCTTTGGTCTTCCCCTGGGAATTCTACATAACTGTTTTTAAAAATTTTACATTTCAGATGGAGAATTTTAAGATGGATTTAACTTTTTAATATACTATGTATATTCAATAATCTCTTGAAAAGCTGAAGTGCACTTACTGGAATTCTGTTTTTCTTCCCTCCTCTTTTTTTTTCCCCTCCCTTTCCTAACATGCAAGATTTAGCAATGTGCAGAAGAAAATGTAGATTGATTTGGCATAGGCTTTGGAGATAGGTAGACCTGGCTTTTTGATCTTGATCTAGTTTATTCAACCTTTCGGAGTCTGATTCCTGAAAATCATAACACTATCTTATGAAACATACAGACCAAAAGAGTTGTGGAAAGCCTTGAGCCCAGTGCTTGACAGATTGATAATACAAGTAAAGTTTGTATGTTTCAAGTTTCTATAGGGTGTGGGAGTTGTATACTATTCACATATACTACTTTCTCAAATTTCTCCGATAATAAGGGTTTCTTATGGTATTGGTTAAAGATACAATTTCCCAGGTCTCATCCCAGACCTGATGAATCCGAAACGCCAAGGCTTGGGAGCTAAGAAACTGTATTTTTACAAAAGTTTATTTGTTAGCAACTGTAAAAGTATTGCTTTTCTATAACAGCTTTATTAAGATATAATTAATGTGCCATAAGATGCATCCTTTTAAAGTGTACAATTCACCGGTTTTTAGTATGTTCACAGAATTATACAATCATCACCACTAATTTTAGAAAATTTTCATCATCCCCAAAAGAAATTTCATGTCCGATAGCAGTCACTCTTCATCCTCCTAGCCCTTTCTTAAAAAAAATTACTTATTTATTTTTTATGGTGACATTGGTTAACAAAATCCAATAAGTTTCAGCTGTACAGTTTAACTGTCAGGCATATATATATTTACACTGTGTTCACTTCCCATAGTTAGATTTTCTTTCTGTCACTACATATTTGACCCCCTTTACCCCATCTACCTTCCCTCTCCTCCCCACTCTCTACCCTCTGGTAACCACTAGTCTATAGTCCATGTCCATGAATCTCTGTTTGTCTTGTTCACTTGTTGCTTTTAGGTTTATATCCCACATATAAGTGATATCATGGGATTTTCAACTTTTTCTGTCTGCTTATTTCACTTAGCATGATTATGTCAAGGTCCATCCATGTTGTTGTAAATGGCAGTATTTCATCTCTTCTCATGGCTGAGTAATATTCCATTGTATATATGAATTAAGGAAATGCAAATCAAAACCACAATGAGATACAACCTCATACCTATTAGAATGGCTGTCATCAAACAAGACAAGTAATAACAAGTGTTGGAGAGGTTGTGGGGAAAATGGAATCCTCATACACTGCTGGTGGGCTTGTAAGTCGGTACAGCCGCTATGGAAAACAGTATGGAGGTTCCTCAAAAAATCAAGACTAGAATTACTATATGACCTAGCAATCCCTCTTCTGGGTACCTATCCCAAAAATGTGATATATGCACCCCAATGTTCATTGTAGCATTATCCACAGTGGCCAAGACATGGAAATAACAGGAGTGTCCTTTGAGAGATGATTGGATAAAGAAGATATGGTACATAAGATATGGTATTTTTAAGAAACATTCCTTGTGATTTGTATCATCAGAAAAGTTAGAGAAACATTGATATAGACTATCAGTATCTGTTATGTTCTGTAATTATAAGCAAAATTCAAAATAACATAATATTGTTTTAATAATTTAAATTTCGAATGTGTGGAGCTTCATTAGTCTAATTAAATTACACAGTTGGGTAGTTTAAGTGAAATTTACACAAACATTTAAACTTTTAGTCCATCTTTTTCTTTGTAGGTTCCACAAAATAGTCAAACTTCACTCTCATTAGTGAATAAATAATACTGTTTTGGGCTTTAACTGACTTAATATCAGCAGAATAAGAGCCAAGAATATTATAAAACACTTTGGTAATGTTCAGCACTATATAAATGTTTATTATGATAATTATTAACTGTTACAATTATAATAATGGTCTACATCTACAAAACTTGACTTGCGAGTTAACTAGCCAGCTGCATTTTAATATGCTTTTATCAAATCTCTGTATGCGTCATAGAGACAAAGCTTGAAATAAGCATTGAAATAGCACAAATATCCCTTCTTGCTTGAACCCAAATTATTTTTTATTCTTTCCTTCTTTTTTTTTGGTGGGGCAAAATGCACATTTTAGGTTATGTTTTGCAATATATGTAAATACCTTTGTATTTTTAAATATTTGGCATCCAGATATACATTTAATATTTCATTCAAAGGTAATGCTGTGGGTGGTGATTATTTTCACCTTGTGTTGCATGTGGCAGAGACCCAGAAGAGAGAGAAAATGAGGAGGAAAGGGTGGGAGATGGATTGGATAGATCAATGTAATAGCAGCTGCTCTTTTGGAATAAATGACTATTCATCGCGGAACATTTGCTAAGCTCCTATTGGAAGCCAGCTACTATCCTAACTCCTGAACCTACCTACTAACTGCTCTGTTTTTTCAATGGCCTCAGTTTTGCCTCTGAGCCCTGTGATCAGTTAGAGGCATGGCAATTGTTAATGACTGGTAGATGTGTTTCTGTTAAAAAGAGCCAGGCTGTTCTTTGTTGCCCTGGGCCACAGTTAACACACGGTAGTTGATGCTCTATTTCAGAACTGCCTTTAACTCATCTATTTTATGTCTATGTTTATCTCATAACAGTGCAACAACAATAACAACAACAACAAAAATGCTGATGGTTTACCTTACTCTCACCTATTGGAGTTAACTTGAGATGAACATGCTTTAGGACTCTTAAATCAAGCATTAGACACTACCATGAATCTAGACTATGCCATCATGTATTTGTTTATAGGTTGCTTTCATACGATTCTTTAGTTGTTTTCTATTAAAATTACCTTTTTATTTAGCAAGTACGCTTCCACACTTTTTTTTCCCTATGACATAGTACCCAGGATAAAACTACACATATGGAAGGTACTCAAATGTTGGTTAGAATGAATAAATATAAATTAACATATTCCTTCATTAACTGCACTAAAGGATCTTGTCGGTGACCATTTCTCTTCATTTGACATTCAGTAGGTGACATTGATAAAAATTTCTTTTTAAAAATTTGACATGTAGTGTTTTTGGAAAGTTGGAAACTACCAATTATAGGGAAGTTTGAACATGGTCACTAACAATGGTTAATTTTACTCCCAGTGAGTTAGATTAAGGTATTTTTTTTCTCATTCCAGAAAATCTAGGAAGTATACATAGAGTTTGAAATAAAAAATTTTGATTACTTTTGCTTTTATAGTGCATATATTCTATGTAATTGTATTTTATATAATTGCATTTGTTTACATTTTCCTTGACATTATTTTTTCTTTTTCATTGTTTGCATCTTGGAGTATAGTCTTCCTAACTTGCTTTTATGCATCTACACATTTTTTTCATAAAAATATGCGTGTTCATTTGTATTGTAATTGACTATACGCATAATATCTCTTTTTACAAAGCTACTCATTTTTGATTGAACAGAGAACTGATGAGAACAAGGGATGGAGATGCAGAGCAATATCTACGGGGAGACAACATCTGATCAGGAATGGGACTTATTCTTCAGTTTCATAAGTAAGATGTCTTTGCTTTCCATTTTGATTTAAATCTGTTCTAGGGTATAGATCATATCCTTTACATCGGTGTGTCTCAGACTTTAGAATCCCTCACAATTATCTGAGCAGCTTGTTTAAAAAATGTAGAAAGTCCCCAGCCTAGCCTTCAGAGATTCTAATAGGTAATCAGTCATTTTTGTCAGTTTTGACTAACCAGCATTTAACTCCACTTCCCATTTTCATCTTAATTTCCCTTTAGAGGAATCTACCTTTGTGTACAGTGTTAGAAAGAGCCACCTGGTCCTGGGACTTAGGCCCCATTATTTGAGGGCTCTTTTTCTGCACTTTCAGTCTATAGCAGTGATGCAATGATGAAGTTAGAACTGGAGATAGTGTCAGTGCGCAGACCACACCATTTCTGCACTATGATTTTTGTTGTGGTTCCTCTAAAACTTCCTTGGGTCTAATCTCTGGTCAATCTGTAAACCTTTCATATCCTTCCAGTTGGTTCCTTCTTTGTCTAAGGGAGCCCGAGTTGTTTTCTGTTGCTTGCAGAAGAAACCAGCATAGAAGATCTATACTAGTAAGGTCTAGGAACTTATGTTTTTAGCAAGTTCTCCGGGTGATTCTGATGCAGATGGGTCCTCACCTACAGTATTATGAGAAACACTATCCCATATCTAGTGTTCTACATAGCTCATGGAATCATGGTACTCATGTAAAAGACACTCAATAAATGCTTGTTAGTTTAATAGATAAATGGATGGATAGATGATGGATTCCTTATAAAGCCGTCTGACCTCAGGTCTACTGCTAGATTTTTGTCAAGTAAATGTAGGGATATGGATGTTGTTCCCCAAAGATTTCTTGGGTGTATGTGCTAGTTTTACTTTGCTGTAGTTAAAAACCAATTTCTAAAGCAGTTTGGAAAAGATACAATAGGATGGAATTGATAAGAAAGAATCCATATCAGACTCTTATAAGGAATGAAGAAATGAGATTTTATAGGTGTGGCCATATGTTTGTGGTTGGCTTTCATTTTTGTTTTCCTTTCTGGATAATGGCATAGGTCTTTGAAATCTTGTATATTTCTTCAGCATTTTATATGGCAAAGAAAAATAATAAACCCTTAAAGACAGCTAATCGAACTTTCCTCTTCTTGCTTAAGTAGCTTGAAAAGTATGCCAGTAGCTAATGAAATTTTTCATGACTTTGACCTTGTTGGTGACCTCTTCAAAAGTTGGAGCAAAGGCCACGCTGTGATTAGTTTTCTTTGTAGGACTTTTCCATTCGCGATTTCCTCTGTGTTCTAAGAAGTCCTTATAAGTATTAGTAAAAGATCTTTGTAAAAATTTTCTTTCATGTAAGGATAGAGCCCTCTTTATTACTTATAGGCCTTCAAGAAATGTGAATAAGCACCTGTGCACCCCAAGGACCTAGGCTTAGTTGACATTAATATATCTTTGGAGCAGTTTGGCCATTGCTCTCCACTCTTAACTCCTCAAGCTTTTTAATTTGAGAGGCGGTGTGACTCTGGCTTAAGAACTTGGACACAGAATTTGAGTCCTGGTTCTGCAACAATCTAACTACAACTATGGATTTATTTGTCTATCTTTTCCCACTTCTTGAATAGGGATCATGTTTTATTTGCCTTCTTATCCTTATCATCTAACACATAGTTAGTACTCGGTTAATGTTTACTTAATGAAGCTTGAATTAATTCCTAACCTTCAGCAGCTCACAGTCTTTCTGGATATCAGATTTGTCGCTTGTAAAACAGACTGGCTGTTCTCTAACATTATTTCCAGGTCTGACATCTGTGATTATATGATCTGCGTATCCTGAAGCCAACTTCCCTAAGCAATCTCTCTTGTTTGGGGCATTGAGAAATGGCATTGCGTTATTTGCTTTGTTATAAGTGGCTTCCTCATCTCTGAGTCATCCTTACTGAAAACAGTGTCAGAGAGCCTGCAGTATTGCTGTATATTTAGTGGAGAACCACTTGGAGAATTGCCCATTCAATATTTACTTCTATAGTTTCGGGCAGAGTTTTCTGCTCCATGAGGACTGCTGAGATGTTTCACGTGGCTTCTTAAAGACATCTTTCACCTCAAGGAGTTTGGTATTTATCTGATTAGACTAACTTGGCAACATTTCAGTAAATCTGTTGGTCAGCTAACAAGAGTTCAGACGCCAGGGCATTTATCCATCCATAACAAACTACAGCTTTTCTTTACCCCTTTATAGTAGAGAGAGTTTTGTTGAGGACTCATAGAAACATAAGAGCTCAAATTATAACATCGACGTTGTAGAAGGTCAGAGTGGAAGGATCTGAGATTTATTGTGAGGGGCTTCAGTGGCTGCCTGAGTGGGGTATAGAGCGGGGGAAGTCTAATTAGGCAGGACTTTGAGTTCTCCTCCCAGCTTTTTTCCATTCTACATGGTGATCTTCCGAATACATTTATTTTTAAAATTTTCTGCTGCTAAATAAAACTTTGACCTATCAAACTAGTCCAAATCATCATTTACAGATAAAAAGGCTCATGAGGATGAGGGATTTGCTCTTAAGAGGTCACTGAAAGATCTAGACTGGCTCCTTATTTTCAAAAAGATTTTTGGAAAATGTCACAAGTAGACCTGAAAGTATGGGTAAAAAAAGCTGCAGTAAGAGAAAGCTTAACTTTTATAATTTACAAAGCACGAATATATACATATCATTTTGATCTTCACAATAGGCTTGAAAAGCAAGCAGTGCAGATATTATTAACCCCAATTGACAGATAAGGAAACTGATATGAGGCAAGGTCAAGTGACCTGTATAAGGCCATAAGTGTTAGAGCCTGGCCTAGAGCTCAAGTCTTGACCTTGAACCAGTGCTTTTTGTATTACATCACACTGCAGACTGAAGAAAGACACATGACAAATAAATGTCAACATATCTTAGAGACATGAGTTGGTAGTGGGTGGAGGACTAGCACAGATTCTGGTGCCTGAGGATATGATTTGGCAATCGTGTGCATTTCCCCAAAGTCATCCTATGCTGCTATTGCTCACAGTCTGAATCATGTACATTGTTCCCATTGGGGGAACATTTGTGCATACTTTTTCCATGTGCTATTTTACCAACATCAATTTGCTAATTATGAAGACAAATTTATCTTATTAGATCATAAGGAAACCTGCCTTGGTTTTTTGT
>NW_006494614.1:54991476-54994449 GCF_000325575.1 Pteropus alecto | reverse complement strand
AACCTTTTGGTATTCCTTATAAGAATTTACTTAGCCAAAATTTTTAACGTGCACCTAGATGAGTTTTCCTTTGCATTAAAGTCTAATTTTTTCTTTCATTTTCTTTTCTCCTCCCATCTTCTATTCTCATTTACCTCATTAATAATTATTCACTATTGAAAATGTAAAATATCTTTTCAAGGGTAAAAAGAAAACTTAAAAAGAAATGAATTTATAATCTTACAATATAGGACTTATAAAATAGATTAAAACACTTAAGACATTAGATTGTGAAAATAAGAGACCATTTGAAAAGAAAAACTAGGCTTTCTGGGGAAACAGCTGCATGGTACTTTTCAATGTAATGTATAAACCAGTTTGAAGTTTGAGGATAAATGGCCCATTTGGCTAGGTTACCTTTCCTAGTACTCTAGGAAAAGGTTCTAAGGCCCTTAAAATCATAAAATTAATGAACCGTGTAAAGAGCAGAAAAATAATTTAAACAAATTTCATAGTACAGAAATCCAGAATATTTAAGCCATCTTGGGAGAATATAAACATATTATTTGAAAAACTGCTACTATATTCATAAGCTAGGATTAATTAACAAGTTACTTCTTCTTGAAGAAGTTGTTTAGGTATCTCTGGCTTCTTTGGGCCAGATAGAAATAGGATAGATAATATTTAGAGTGGGGAGTAGAAAAGGAAAATGATCATGGAGAGAAGGCCAGATTCTTCTCTTTGCTTTGCCCAAGAGAGAACAATATATAAATATTTTAATGGATCCTTCTGTCCCTTGGGATTAGGTATAGATGAGAAGGGTAGAAAGCCATAAATAACAGTGGCTTAAATGAAATATAAATTTATTTCACTATTATATAAATTAAGTATAAAGCTAAACAGTCCAGGGTTGGTAAAGCAGATAATCATCAAGGACACAGAGATATTCACCTTATTGCTCTGCTATCATCAGCATGTGGCTTCAACCTAGTGGCTCAGAATCACTGCTGGAGCTTCAGTCATCATTCTTTATTCTCAGCCCAGCTGAAGGAGAGAGATGATGAAGGCTGCATGATCTCCCTTTAAGAAGCCTTCTAGGAAATCTCAAAGGACAATTCTGCTAACACCTCATTGATTAAACTTAGTCACATGAGATTATAGTTAACTGAAAAGGAAGCTTCTTTCTCTCTTTCTTTCTTTTTGAGTAGCTATAAACTCAATATTCCATCACCAAGCAAGAATGGGGGAGTGGATATTTGGGATTTTGTCTGACACTAGTCTTATTTTTCAATCATCATTTGGTTAGCGGTTGCCTACCTCTTGGGCTTAACTGCATGAGTTTGCTTGACTCCCTCTTATTTTCCCAATCTGGACAAAAGAGTAAATAAATAGCTGCTGCTACTGGTCCAATAAAAGAGAGGTAAATTGAGAGGGTTTATTTCTATCCCTACAACTTGCTGGGAAATGCATCTTAAGACGTTCAGTATTAGATACGGGTTGCTTCTTGAGGAACGTCAAAACAACTGAAACATAATAAAATTCTATGACATCATCGTTCTATCCCTAAATATACAAATCTAAATTTAAATGTTATTCAAAATGGCAGATGAGCCAAATAACCATATCCCAAGTTGGTATGAACCTGTGTGTAGCATGAGATTTTTCTGAGAAAAAAATTGCTCTACACAGTTCAAATCTAAACAAGGCGAACATCTCCAAACATCCTGTAAGTCGTTTTCTAGCAAGGATCACAAGAATAATAGTGGAAGCCAGACAGAATTTCAATAAACTCAGTCTTCATTTCAAAAAGATTTATGGGAGAATCAAGGTCCATATGCCATGGTTATAAATGGTTAAGCAAGAACTAAGAGACTTAAAAAAAATTATTATTTAATAATATAAAAATTTGTTACATGAAGTAGAGGGAGTACTGTAGTTGTCTCAATGAATCTATTTTAGACTGTCAATTCACAAAATATTATGTTCATTAATTTCCCTAGCCAGTTGTTGGCTCCAGATTAATCATCATTGATTTGACAAACATTTATTGAATGTTTATTGTGTTCCAGGCGTATGCTAAGAGCTGGATAAAACAGTGTCTGCTCTGAAGGAGCTCAAAGTTTGGTGATGACAAGTTACTTATAATTTTCATCCTCATGAATAACGGTATCATTATACTCCATGATCTCAGAACTTAGTATTTAGGATTAAGAGCTGTAGATGGTTAATCAAGAACAAAGTGAAAAGAGCATAGGCTTAAGACTCAGAAAACATCCACATGAAGTTCATCCTTGTCAGTTACTACCTGTGCCCTTGAGCAGGTTACTTAACCTTTCTTAATTTCAGTCTCTTCCTCTGAAAAAAAAAGAATAATGCTTCAGCATTATTCAGAGGATTAAATGATATAATGCAAATGCTGTGCTTCGCATACAAAAGGCACTCAAAAACTGGTTGAAATTATCATAATTATTAATTATCGTACTATTTCCAAGAGTGAATTGGTTCTACACAATGCTTTGGAGGTGTATATAAAATAATATATATTCATACACTGTCCTTAGTACTTTACTCAGTGAGATGGGTATTTTTAAGCATTGCAGCCATCTTTCAGGGTAGTTATCATTACTGTCACCCCCATTTTACAGACGAGGAAACTGAGGCATACAAAAGTTAAGGAACTTGCCCAAGGTTATGCAACTAAGTAGCAAAGTTGGGATGTAAACTCAAGCACTGTGTCTCCAGAGACTGTGCTCTCACTATCACACTATATTACTACAAATAATTTAATTCTTTAATCCATGAATCATATATAGGACTAGAAAAAACTCTTTGACTTCTAGTTATTGACTTGTGGCGCAGTTATAACTCATCCTCCTCCCTGGGCAAAGTGACCCCGCCTTAGGCCCTGTATTTTAGAATGACCCACATATCACAAAAACATGAAAAATAAATTTATTAAATAGCACATTGGCACCTCTGGCACTTGAGATCTGG
>NW_006494614.1:54980823-54991464 GCF_000325575.1 Pteropus alecto | reverse complement strand
ATACCAATTTGCAATCCCATCCACAGTGTATGAGTTCCCTTTTCTCCACATCCTCACCAACACTTTTTCTTTGATTTATTGATGGTAGGCATTCTGACAGGTCTGAGGTGATATCTCATTGTGGTTTTAATTTGCATTTCTCTGATGATTAGTGAACTTGAGCATCTTTTCATATGTCTATTGGCCACCTGTATTTCCTCTTTGAAGAAATATCTATTCATGTCTTCTGCTCATTTTTAAATTGGATTTTTTTGTTGTCAAGTTGCACGAGTTCTTTATATATTTTGGATACTAACCTCTTATTGGATGTATCATAAGCAAATATCTTTTCCCATTTAGTCAGTTTTTTTGTTTTGTTTTGTTTTGTTGATGCTTTCCTTTGCTGTACAAAACCTTTTTAGTTTGATGTCGTTTCATTTGTTTATTTTTTCTTTTGTTTCCCTTGGCCAAGGAAATATATCCAAAAAGAAATTACTGTTAGCAATATCAGAGAGTCTTCTTTTCTTTCTTTTTCTTTCTTTCTTTCTTTCTTTCTTTCTTTCTTTCTTTCTTTCTTTCTTTCTTTCTTTCTCTCTCTCTTTCTTTCTTTCTTTCTTTTCTTTCTTCTTTCTCTCTCTCTCTCTTTCTTACTTATTTATTATTTATTTATTTATTTATTGTGACATTAACGACATTCGGGCTCCAGAGAAATGCTTCTTTACATCTCTTTACATCTCTTGTCCTATGTCTCTGAATAAAAGGGAGCTATGTGTAAATGCTGTGAACTCTTGTGGCTTGTTATCACCACCAGATTTGGAGATGAACACTGGTAGTTGGGGTGAATTTGAATAGTAGAAGCATCTGAGTAGGGAAAAAGACTTTTCAGATCCTTCCTCTCAGATAGATAGCATAAGTGCCAGAGATTTTTGCAGTATCATTTTCCAGTGTACCAAGCATTCATTTTCTTGCTTTTCTTCATGCTTTAATTTATGTTTCCAGAAGTATTAATGAACCAGTATGTTATTTGCAATAAATGAACGTGATGACTGAGGGACATTTTGCAATATAAAGCAATTCATTTTACTTACAAATGGTTATATAGGTAGGCTAGACATAACACACATGATGCGGGAGGGCAGTTCACCACATTGGCTGTGAGAGGGCCAATACAAGAATTGAGAATTGTTTGATTTTTATTAAAATATTTAAATAGATGAAAATAATTTTTAAAAATTGCCTTGATAATTTTGATTAATAATTTTGATGTTCGATAATTAAAATTTGTTTTTTCCTTTTCAATTTTAAGAGAGGGAATTTTGAATTCTTTAGAAAAGTCATTTTAACTATATAAAATAATTGTAATTTTTCAATTTTTTACATTTCCTTTACATTTTTGATGCAAAATATATTCAAAATTTGATCACTTTAAATACAATTGTTTTGTTTTTTTAATCTTTTAGAGCATAAAGAATGAGCACAAATAAGGGCAATATAGAAATAGAAAATATGAAATTGAAATTAAGAAGTGGAAAAGAATTTTTCAAAGTAGAAAGATAGGACATTTTTTTCTCTAGAGTTGAGATCCCATTTATTAATAATATTATAACTTTTAAATATTTAGACATATGATATGTGGGCCTCTATGTCCTGTGTGGTCCTACCTCCACAAAAGTTAGGGGTGGGCCTTTCAGGCAGAGTCCGTACACAGTTGCCAAAGCAAGCTCTTTCTGGCCTAACTGGTATTTTAGCTTATCTAAAATAATATAGTTAGATCAGTAGCTACACAAAGAGAGACAAGTCACAAATTAAGAAACTGGAAAAACAAATTAATAGCAAAAAAAAAAAAATGGCACATTTCTGAAATATGAATAATTTGAAGAGGACTGCATGGTGGATTTAGGCATTTTAAGTACTACACAGTTTTCTTGGAGAAAATAGTCAATGTGAAAAATCTCTGTGCTATGTTCTGAAATAAAGAATGACTTCTGAGACAAAATGATATTCAAGGAAGAAAAACATGTTGAGGGTTTTTCCTAAAGAAGTGTTACTATTAATTTGGCCAATCAATAAATGTATAATGATGCTCATGTAATGTGCTCCAACACTGTTAGAGAACATTGGGCAGAGGGAAGTTTACAATCTAATTGAAGAGATAAGCGATGTATACTTTGAACAATTAGAGAAGAGACACTAAAGAAATTGTAAACAGTGAGGTTCAAAGAAGTGTCATGGAGGATAAAAGCAGAGAAAGATTGGTATGATCTTGAATCAACCTGCATGGCAGACTTCATAGAAAGGCACTGGGGTGAGACCCATTGTAGAACCCCTAGGATGGAGTTAGGGCTGTATAAGACCAGAGAAATCACATGAGTTGTAAACTATATTTTAAAACAAACAAAATGCTAACCCTCTCTCTCCTCTCTCTCCCATAGTAGTGCTATAAAGTTCACTAGTGTTATCTAGTCCTTTTTTTTAATCAATGAGGGAACCGTTATGTGTATGTCTATGGGGTGTGTGTGTGTGTGTGTGTGTGTGTGTGTGTGTGAATGTCATTAAATAGCACTCTTTTTGTCTACTTGACTTTGGAATCATCTGACAGACTAGGAGTCAGATAATGGGAGGTTAAAATAGCAACTTTATTAGTAAAAATCTAAATTGAAAAATATAGCTTTGATAGGTGGTCATATTTCTCCCCAAAATTGGATAGACTTGTTCATCTAGACATGGGTCCAAGTGACACCCCCAGGCTTCCCTAAGCAGGTAGAGGCTCTGTACCACTTAGAGAGAACAGACGAGATACAAAGTCTGCAGTCAGGTGAATCCAACCAGGTAAAAGTTATGTATAGGGCTAGAGCTGGGGTCAAGTGAATGAGGCGTCTAGGGTGCAAAATTCAAGAGGACCCTCACTCTCAGGCCCATAAATGTGTCAGACTCATAACCCTGAAAGTGAGGAGATTTTTCAGTTTTGTGCTCCAGGTGCCTCCCTAGTCCTAGCCCTGGCCAAACATGTCCATTTCTTTTTCCTGAACTCATCAATCAGGTAAATCTCTCCTTCTCCCCTAGGGAGAGTGAGCATGGAGGCAAAGAGAGGCCAGGGGTGTCACTCTAGTAGATGTCTCTGCACATGGAAAGAGGCTGGAGGAAAGGACTTTCCCCCTAAAAGAGTCATAGAAGTGAAATTTCTTGCCAAGGCTATACAAACAGTGAAAGCTATACCATAGGACTCCTGATTCCTGTTCATAAAAAAAAAAAAAAGATGATAAGATACAGCTTTGAGTAATTAAACCCATTCACTAGAGCATTAAATTAATCAGGTCCTATATTATTATTAATATGATTTTGCCTTTAAGACTCTTCTATGAAACTTAAACAGACTGTATATTAAATTATACATGGCATGTAGTAGGTTGAACGGTGGTCCCCAAAAAGATGTGTCTACATCTTGTGACCTTATTTGGAAAACAGGTCTTTACAGGTATAATTAAATTAAGGATCTGGATATGAGATCATTCTTGTATATTAAATTATATATGACATGTAGTAGGTTGACGGTGGTCCCCAAAAAGATGTGTCTACATCTTGTGACCTTATTTGGAAAACATGTCTTTACAGGCATAATTAAATTAAGGATCTGGACATGAGATCATCCTTGATTATCTAGGTAAACTCTAAATCAAAGATAAATGTTTTTATAAGAGACACATGGAGAAGAGGAGAAAGTCTAGTGAAAATAGAAGCGGAGAATGGGATATACAGCCACAAGCCAAAGAACACCTGGAGTCAACAGACACTGAAAGAGGCAAGGAAGGATTCTTCCCTAGAGCCCTGCCAACAGCTTGATTTTGGATTTCTGGCCTCCAGAACTCTGAAAGAATCAATTTCTATTGTTTCAAGCCACCAAATTAGTGGTAACTTGTTACAGCTGTCCTGGGAAACAAATACATAGGATGTATATATATTGCCATTACTTATCTATTATTATCTATTACTAATCTATTATTACAAAACTTAGTGGCTTAAAATAACATCTCACACAGTTTCTGTGGGTCACGAATTTGGGAACAGTTTAGCCGGCTAGTTCTGACTCAGGGTCTTTCCGAGGTTGCAATCAAGATATTGGTCAGGGCTTTTGATGACTTGGCTCATGGTGGTGCCTCATGATTTGCTTCCAAGATGGCCTACTTACAAAGCTGGCAAGTTAATGCAGGCTGGTGGCAGGAGGCCTGAGTTCTTTGTCACATGAACCTTTCCATTGGACTGTTTCAGTGTTCTCAAAACATGGTGGCTGACTTCTGCCAGAGTGAGTGAGCCAAGAGAGAGCAAAGTGGAAGCTGCGATATTTTTCATGACTCAGCCTGAGAAATCATACACAATTATTTCCTCAATATTTTATTGGTTCTACAGGTCGTTCCTATTTATTGTGAGAGGGGGACCATACAAGGTCTTGAATAGCAGAGAATGAGGATCACTGAAGTCCATCTTAGAGGCTGGCTAGCACGGGTCCCAAATTTTTCAGGGTATTTATGGAGCCAGACTATTTTCCACACAGTCACCTGTACCACATATTTGGAGCCATAATGCTAAACTACATAAAATACTCTTTGGAGTTATGAACTTGAGTTATTTCAAGTTATTTAAATCTTCAGTTCAGTTTACTTTCATATTTTAGGTTGAACCATATGAGACTTGCTATTTTCGTGGGTGAATAACTATCTAATATCAGCAATTTCATGTTTTCAACCTGCTACTTATAAAGGTGGGACTACAAGCTAAGACACCTTAGATCAATTTCTATGATGTTATACAATAAAAACACGTTTCTTTCAAACCATTAGTTAACCATAATTTTAAATGAACTAGAATAAACTACCCTTCAAGCACTCCAGTTATTTGAAATGTTACTACAGCTTTGATGTTCCCATAAAGTTTTCAGTTCATGAGCCAAAGAATCTGTGAGGGCAATGTATCAGTGTGACTTTATAAAAGTAATTTAACATCCCTGGGACTAATTTTCCTCATCTTTAAATAAAGGAATTGGACTAGACGACATCTAAGCAGATTTTCTGTGCAAAAATTTTTAATATGTCTTTATATGCTGAGTATGAGCCATTATCAGTTTCTTTCTTAAACTCAGCGAGAAAAACTGCATATCTGAGTTGTAGAAAAAAATGTATTTAACTAAGTATGTTTATTCATTAATATATAGAATTAATATTTAAACTCAAGGTTCTTAATGTTTTTTAGTAGCCTAGGGAGTCTTCCTTCCTTCCTTGTTCTCTAGAAAGCATAGATTGCCCTTCGGTAAGACAATTTTCTTAATTTGACTTGCTATATTTGACAACATTTTTTTGGTTCACATATTTCTTCTTGTGCCAAGTATGGCATTTTTCATTTCCCACAGAATCAGGACAAACTGTACATCCCCTGCTGTGTCCAGGGCAGATCTGGCTAAATGTCAACTATGTTAATTGGTATAGAGAAAACAGCAGTCCTATTTTCATCTGATTAAAAATCCCTACAAACATTCTCCTCTAAAGCAAAGCTATGTCAGTACAAAATGATTTAATTATAATAAAAAGTTTGGCAGATGTGTCTCTCCTGCCTTCACTTTACTGTGGCATGCAGAAATGCTACTGTTTCCTGGCATTTTTCAGTAGCTAAAAATTTAATCCTTCTTTTGGAGATTTCGAATTTGGTACTCAAAACTTTCTCTGGACTGCCAATTGGAATAAAATATCTTTGCTTTAAAGTGATATTTTTAAACAAATGATTTACACAACTATATATAGAACCTTATTTAAAATGTAGTTTGAAATATTTTATTCTGCTTTTAAAAAGTCTCCATGTTAAAAATTGCCCCAGGATGAGCAGATTATGTAATATAATTGCTTTAGTTAATTGGGGTGTGGGAGGTGTGGGTGTAAGGGAATAAAAGGTAATGAACTTTGATAAATTTATACAAGCAATAACAAGGTACCAGGGAAAATTCAATTTTATCAGTGACTATATCTTTAGTGCTCCTTCAAAATTGTATGCTTCCTCTTCAGTGTTGGAATTCCCTTAGATTCTGTCTCACTCCTGGGAGCTCACTCCCAGGTTAACTTAATACACTTCATGATTTTACTAACTACTGGTACACTCATATTGTTTAGAGCTATAGCTCCAACTTACTGAAAGCCACGTTACCATACCAGACAGTCCTATTTGTGTGTCTTAAATTTAATATGTCCAATCTTCCAGTTTCTGATTTGCCTGTAAGATGCTTAGAAGTTAATACTCTGTCACAGTAACAAGTAAAAAGCTGAACAAAATGAAAAAGCAACTCTTCTTAGATCTGTCAGAGAGGTGATATCACAGGGCAAACTGCTGCCCCCTCCCCAAGTTGGAGACAGACAGGTGAACACAGAGAATAACAATTTACCAAAACAGAAACCACCACAGGAACAAGTAAGGGACAAGAAAACTTAAAGTGTAATTAACAGATTTCTAGAGACTCAAGCACTTGTGTGGACAAGCCTGAGAGCTGAAAACTCTAGAGGATCTCAGGCATATCCCCCACCACAGACACTCCTTTTGTGAGTTTTATCTCCAGGAGCTCTACCAGGCCCTCACAGTGAATACCAGAGAAAATTCTCCTGGTGTTTCCATCAGGAGAAGGAGAAAAGAAACCATTTTGAAACATACCAGAACCTTCTGTTTTTAATAAGGCTTACCCTCAGGAGAAACTATTTTACCAGAGGCTAATCTGCTGGGGTTATATCAGAGCCTAACCTGATATATACGAATATAGAGCCATCCTGTCCCACCTAAGATGTGGGGGAAAACTGAGAAGCATTGGTAAAATTCACAAACCATGGACACAGGCTCATCAAAATACTGAAACCCTATCTTTGGACTATAGAACACTTTTTCCCTGATATCTTACCACCACAGCATGAAAGACCTATTTACTGGAGTTCCTTTTATCTAGTACATCGTATCTGGATTTTAACAAAAAACTTACAAGAAATACTAAAAGGCAAAAACGCAATTTGAAGAATGTGAACAAGCATCAGACCAGAGTCAGATATGGCAGGTTTTTTTTTTTAAACAACTATGATTAATATGTTAAGAGATCTAATGGAAAAAGTAGACAATATGCAAGAACAGATAGATAACATAAGTAGAAAAATGTAAGTTCTAAGAAAGAATTTAAAAAATGCTAGAGATAAAAAACACTGTAACAGAAATGAAAAATGCTTTTGATGGGCTCATTAATAGACTGGGCATGGCTGAGGAAAATCTATGACTAGACTCTGAGCTTGAGGATATAATAGAAACTTCCAAAACTGAAAAAGCAAAGATAAAAAAGACTAAAGGAACAAAATAGAATGTCCAAGAACTGTGGGAAAACTACAAAAGGTATAATGTATGTGTAATGAAAACGCCAGAAGGAAAAGAAAGGAAGAGAAGCAATATTTGAAGCAATAATAACAAAGAATTTCCCCCAAATAAATGTCAGACAGCAAACTATAGATCCAGGAAGCTCAGAGAACACCAAGCAAGATATATGACTTTAAAAAATTACACCAAGGCATATCATATTCAAACTTCAGAAAATAAAATATAAAGAAAAACTCTTGAAAGAAGACAGAGAGGGGAACAATACCTTACCCATAGAGGAGCAAAGATAAGAATTACATTTGACGACTTCTCAGAAACCATGCAACCAAGAAGAGAGTGGAGCAAAATTTTTAAAGTGTAGAGAGAAAAAATTTCTAACTTAGCTAGAGAAATAAGACAAGAAAAGTCATATAGGCTAGGAAGGAAAAAAATCAAACTATCTCTGTTCGCAGGTGACACAATTGTCTATGAAGAAAATCTGAAAGAATTGCGGGGAGGGGTACTCTCCGGGAACTAATAATTATAGTAAGTCTGTAGAATACAAGGTCAATATACAAAAGTCAACTACTTTCCTATATTTCAGCAACAACAAATGGAATTTGAAATTAAAAATATTATCATTTATATTAGCACATAAAAAAGTGAAATACTTAAGTATAAGTCTAATAAAATATAAGAACTGTATGAGGAAAACTACAAAACTATGATGATGGATATAACAAAAACAAATAAATGGAGAGATATTCCGTGTTCATGGATAGAAAGACTCAATATCATCAAGATTTCAGTTCTTCCTATCTGAGATATAGATTCAGTACAGTCCCAGTCAAAATCCCAGCAAGTTATTTTATGGACATCAACAAACTGATTCTAAAGTTTATGTAGAGAGGCAAAAACCCAGAAGAGTCTACTCAATATTAAAGGAGAAGATCAAAGTTGGAGACTGACACTACCCAACTTCGAGACTTATTATGAAGCTACAGTAATCAAGATGGTGTGGCATTGGTAAAAGAATACACAGATCAATGGAACAGACAGGAGAGACTTGAAATAGAGCCACATAAAAATGGTCAACTGATCTTTGACAGAGGAGCAAAGGTAATATAATGGAGCGAAGATAGTCTTCTGTACAAATGGTGCTGGAAAACTGGACATCCACGTGCAAAAACAAAGAGAATCTAGACAGACACCTTATACCTGTCACAAAAATGAATTCAAAATGGATCTTACACCTAAACGTAAAATGCAAAGATATAAAATTCTTGTAGATAACATAGGAAAACCTGGGAGAAAACCTAGATGACTCGGTATGGCAATGATTTTTTCTTGATACAACACCAAAGGCATGATCCAAAAAATTGATAAGCTGGACTAAGTTAAAAAAAATCTTCTCAGCAAAAGATGTCAAGAGAAAGAGAAGACAAGCCACAGATTGGGGGGAAAATTTGCAAAAGATACATCTGACACAGGACTTACCCAAAGTATACAAAGAACTCTTAAAACTTAACAATAAGAAACCAACCAACCCAGTTTTTAAAATGGGCAAAAGACCTGAACAGTCACCTCATTAAACAAGATAGACAAATGATAAGTAAGCATATGAAAATATTTTCAACATCATATGCCATTAGGGAATTGTAAATTTAAGCAACAATGAGATACCTCTACAGACCTATTGTAAAGCCCAAATCTGGAACGCTGAAACCACCAAGTGCTGGTGAGGATGTGGAATAACAGGAACTCTCATTCATTGCTGGGAGGAATGAAAAGTGGCACAGCCACTTTGGAAGATAATTTGCGGTTTCTCACAAAACTAAACATACTCTTACTATGCAACCCAACACTCCTGCTCCTTAGTATTTACTCAAATGAATTCAAAACTGAAGTCTACATACAAATCTGTACATAGATGTTTATAGCTGCTTTATTCATAATTACCAAAAAGTGGAAGCAACCAAGATGTCCTTCAGTAAGTGAATGGATAAATACATGGTGGTACATCCAGACAATGGAATATTATTCAGTGCTAAAATGGAATGAGCTATCAAGCCATGAAAAGACACGAAGGAAACTTAAATGCATATTACTAAGTGAAAGAAGCCAGTCTGAAAAGGCTACATAGTGTATAATTCCAACTACATGACATTCTGGAAAAGGTAAACTCTGGAGATGGTAAAAAGAACAAAGGATGCAAGGACTGAGGGAGAGGGATGGATAAACAGGCAGAGCACAGAGGATTTTTAGGGCAGTGAAACTATTCTGTATGATACTACAACAGTGAATATATGTCATTATACGTTTGTCCGAACCCATAGAATGTGCAATACCTGAAGTGAACCCTTATGTAATCCATGGACTTCGGGTATCCATATAGGATCATTGATTGTAACAAATGCGCCATTGCAGATGGTAATAGTGGGGAAGGTTGTGCACGAGTAGGGACAGGGAACATAGGAACTTTCCACTTAATTTTGCTGTGAACCTAAAAATGCTATTAAAATATAAATTTTATTAATTTGGAGAAATTAATATGTCCAAACTGAATGTATCATTCTCTCCCTGCCCCCAATTTCCTCTCCTTCCAGTATCCTCCTTTTCAGGGAATAGAATCATATATCCAGATAGCCACAGTCAGAAATCTAGGAATCAAGCTAGACTTGGTGTTCTTTTTTTATCTATTTCATGGAATCCCTTCATTAAGCCCTATGTATTTTTACCTCTCTACCTCTAGACTCTATAGGATTCTACATTAGGATATAGATTCTAATGCCACTGTCACAATGCCTTCTATCCACCAGCCAGTTTTCCCTTGATCTGCCCTCGGGCTAAGTTTTATTAACAAGTACAACTTTTTGTTTTCTAATATTTTCTCATACAAATGTAAATCAGGCCTAATGCAGACCGTAAAAAGTAAAACTTAGCTGTTCAGAACTTTCTTGAAAACTTATCTTATAATAATGCTTTAATTAAATTAAAAACCAAAGTATTTCACGGGTAGAGGAATGAGGAAAGAGACAGAATAATAGTTTATGGCTGTGGGACATCTTTTAATATATAATTTAATTTAGAAAATGAAAGGAACACCAAGGCCAGTTAGTTCTTCATGACATTCCTGTATGGAATCTGTCAATGAATTCCTATTGCCTTCAGAACAATACCCAGACTCCTTCACATGGCATACAAGGTTCTTCATGGCCTAGCCACTATCTTCCTTCCAACTTCCACATTCACCCAGTTATTAAGGTCAAAAATCCTAGGAGTCATCCTTATATCTCTTTC
>NW_006494614.1:54974122-54980774 GCF_000325575.1 Pteropus alecto | reverse complement strand
CCTTGAATCACTGTCCTCAGATTCTACTCGCTACTATTCAATCCACTGGCAAATTTTGTTGTTTCTGCATTAAAAACATGTCTAACACTATCTACTTCTTATCATGTCCATGCCTTCAACTCTAATCCAAGTAAGTGTCATTGACTGCTTTTCTGGTCTAAAGCAATTCCTTCCTAACTGGTTTCTCTGCTTCCGTTCTCGCTTTAAATTCCATTCTTCGCACAAGAATGTACATAAAATTCTATTTTTTGAGATCATGTCATACCCTGTTCAAAACATCTGATGACTTTTCACCTCACTTAGAATAAAATTCAAATTCCTGCCAAATCTCTCTGTATAAGTTTCCTATTGTAGCTGTAACAAAATTACCATAAACATAGTTAACTACTTGATGGAAATTTATTGTTTAGACTTGGAACCTCCAGAAGGAAAGAGGCCTTTATGATGGATGTTAGTAGCCTGGACAGGGATTGGTTAGAATTTGTAAATGAAGTGAATTACTAGAACACATGAGTCTGTACAGAGTTACAGTTAAATCAGTTTATTTGTGGTCTTATCTTGTACCATACGGGTCTAAACAAACTGATGTTAAAACAAAAAGAGCTTAAATAGTTTGTGTCGCATATCATAGACTGGTGCATTGATCATTTTAGTTTTTGCTTCATTCCATTTTGCAAATCATTATAGTTTTTGCTTCAGTTCTCAGTGCCTCTTCTTTTGGTCAATCTTTGGCCTGAGCAGAAACAAAGACCATTATTTTTCTGGGGATGTGATCAATCCAGATCTACATTGCTATTTAATAAGTCACGATTATGCACTGAGTTTTTCATGGCTTTATATTGACCTAATTATTAGGTCTTCTTGTTCTTCTGTTGGATGATCATTTGTAAATCATCTAGTATAGCCGTGGCTATGCAGCAGCATTTAAGACTCTGAAGATCATATATCTGGTAACTGCAATACAGACAGACACTAAGACAAAATTATTAGAGTTTGCAAGGCATTACAAATCTATATTCCTAGATATTGAAAACTGGACAATGAAAGCATTTGACATAATCTGCTTGGATCTTCCTTATATAATCAAGTTTTTTTCCCCTTCAATTTGGGTAGGGTTTGTTTAAACTAACCAGAGTATGAAGAATTAATCCTATATCTGGTAATTGTCAAGGATACAGGTCTTGAGAATACCCCACGTATAGGACAAAGATGTCCATTAACAATCTAGGACCTTAATCCAGAAGAAGGGTAAGAAAATAGCCAAGAGGATAAAGATGCAAAGCCAAAGGGATACACATACAAAAAAGAACATGATGATCAGTGGGGTCTTGTTCCAGTGGTCTTGGTTGGAAACAGCCTACTTCATGTAGTCATCAGCTTGTTCTAAGGATCTAGAACTAGCTGTCTATTTTCATATGACCTCTGGATATTATCTAGACTATTCAACATGCCTTATAAAACCCTACATGATCTGGCCATATCTCTGAGATCATCTTCTATGTCTCTTTCTCTTCTTCACTCATTTCTCTGGCCACACTGGCCTTGCTGTTTTGCAAACAAGTTAATCTTGAGCCAATCTGAGAGCCATTGTTCTTATTGTTTCCATTATGCAAAATGGTCTTATTCCCATATTTACAATGCTGACTCCTACAATCCACTCACGTCCCATGTCACCTCCCTAGAAAGGTTTTCCATTTTCATTCAATTTAAAATCCTCTTCCCCTGTCATTCTTGATTATTTTGCCCTGCTTAATTTTTATTCATAGCACTCTTCACTCCCTATACGTTTCAGATTTATTTTTTTGTCATATGCCTCACTTGAATATATGCACATATTCAAGAAGGCAGAAAACTTTTCCATTTTATTCACTGATATGTTTTCAAGACCTAGAACACTATCCAGCATATGTAAATGCTCAAAACGACTTGCTGATTGAATGAATAAATGAAAACCTCACACACACTATGTGTGAGCCATATAAATTTATCTGCAGTCCTCAAATAGCACCTTCTTTTGCATGTGCGGTTTTCCACTGCAGGGAAAAATTTCTTCCTGATTCACTCACAGTTCCTAATCATTATTCAAGACTCAGCTTACTGTTACTGCCCCTGAGAAACTTTCATTGATTCCTCTAGGAAAAACCAGGTATCCTTTTTCTTTGTTCTTATAGTACTCTATGCATACATTGATGTATTACTTAATACATTGTGTTAATATTTTGTCTAACTGATCTCTGTATCTTGGGAATCTATCAGAGTGCTCTGCCCATAGAAAATTCTGAGTAAAAATATTTGTTGACTGATTTTGTTTATTGAGTGACAACTGTGTACTAGTTTTTTATGTACATTATTTTAATTCTGACAGTAAATATGTGCGATATTATCCTTGTTTTCTGTATGAGAAACTGAGTAAATTGTGCAGAGTTTTAAACCTAAGTGTGTCTGGCTCTAAATCCAGAACTTCTCCCATCGCCTCAAATGAATTAATAAATCTCCTTCATTTTACTGATGCTTAGCTGTCGAAATCCAATATCCTAATTTTGTCATTAACATTAAAACTCTGATGTTATTTTAGTTCAATGTTGCATATTCTAATACTTGATTTAATTGATTCAGCCTCTGTAGGTTACAGAAAAGAATAGACCACAGACATCTTAATGACTCAGGTATCCTTTTATTCTGCTTCATAATTAGAGTTTCTGATGATGATTCAGGGTCAAGATCTGGTTAATCTTCTCTTTTAAGGGAAGGATTATATTTAACAACTAGTCTACACATCATCTTTCAACAGGTATAGAAGTTCCAAATAAATTGTAAGTCATATTGAAATTGTAAAATTAATATACCTCAAAGACAGGAAAGTGTGACAGGAGTGAGTTAAAGATAGTAAGAGAGCCTCTGTGTATGTGAGAGAACCTGGAGGTTACCCTGATTAATGTCTTTTCAGCATGCTAGGTGAAGCAGTGTGTATTAAATGCCATATGGAAGTTTATAAAAATTCAGACATACATAATCTAGTATCATGAGACATTCAAGCAGTGAGAGCCTAGACTCTAAAGTCAGACAGACCTGAGATCTAATTCTAGCTCCCTCACCTAATAGCTGAGCAAATCTAAGCAGGTTGCTTAACTTTTCCCAAGCCTCAATTTCTTCACCAGTAAAATGGAGAGAGAAGAAGCATATTAGGCAGGGTAGCTAATTTCAGAGGCATAATTTAATAAAACAAGCCAAATCCAACACAGGTTCTTCCTGGTCAAGCAGTTCTCCTGGGCAGCATTCCTCCAAGGATTAATTTGGGGCCCCAGATTCTTCCGTTTTGTGATTCCGACCTCCTCTAAATTCTTTGGAATCTTCATTCAGTGGATAGGTAGAGAAAAAAGAGAACGCGGAGAGCATATAGTGTTTTTAGAGATTTTGTGGGCCAAGCTTTAAATGGCTTATCATTTCTGTCCACATTCTGTTGGACAGAAATTAGTCGCATAACCCAAATTAATTACAAAGGAGGCTGGGAAATTCAGTTTGTATGTTTGGGAGAAAAGAAAACAGAGTTAAGTGAACACCAAGGTGCCTCTGTTACTTAATGTCACGAAGTATATTAGGGTTTAACTGAGGTAATGCATGTAATGTGTTTAGCACAGGATAAGTAATCAACAAAGTTACATGTTGTTATTATAAGTATGTATGCTGAGGGTCTGAATAAGGATCCTACAGTTAGAAGTGAAGTACTTGCTTTGAGCTTCCAGAAAGAGAACTCAGCCACATTCAAAGAAATATTATTACCTTTTTGCAAGGTTATATAAGATTATGATCTTTAACTGATTTGGCAGCATCGATAAGTATAAACATAGAAAGGTGAGGGCAAAGAAGGTTGCCAGGTGTTCATATTAGCTTAGCTAACAGAATGTCAAAAGATTATAATTTAATAATTATAATTTAAAAGATAACATTAATGTTTAAGAAGAGTGGGAATAGGGAACTAACTGTAGGTTCATTGGCCTGGGAAAGGGCTTAAGTAATAAGGAATAAAAATTCTAGTCAATCCTTTCTTCCATATTCTTTTTCTCTCTTACTTTCAAGTCATAGACATCATCAAGGTTCTTCAGGTGCAGCATATTTTCTTGTCCTCTGTTGTCAATTAAAATATTGTAAGACTCAGAGAACAGAGACCATGTTTGTCCCACACATTATTATGTGCCTAGAATAGAATGTGTAGGCAAGAAGTATTTGTTGAATGAATTTAACCTACATTGGCAGTTGCTTAAAGTCTTGCCTAAAGGGTCTAGGTCAGTAGTCCCCAACCTTTTTGGCACCAGGGACAGGTGCTCCTATGAGAATCTAATGCCTGATGATCTGAGGTGGAGATGAGGCAGTGATGCTAGCACACTGGGGAGCGGCTGCAAATACAGATGAAGCTTTGCTCATTTGCTTGCTGCTCACCTCCTGCTGTGAAGCTTGGGTTAGGGACCTTTGGTCTAGGTAAAGTAACAGAAAGACAATGAGTTTTTAAATCTTGCTTCTGCTACTTTAATAACTGTGGGATTCTGGGCTTTCTAAAGCTTAACCTGTAAGACTTATTTTTTCCCCTTTTATTAAAGAGGTATAATACTTTCAGAGTTACAGTAATAAGAATTAAATGAAAAACTTTATGTATGTAGTGTTCCCAGCAAATAGTTCCCATCAAAGAACTGTTGCACCTTCCCCCTAAACCGTATACCTATTTTAATTTGAGGAACCTAGAAAATATCACGTGCTATTCAAGTCTTTCCTTCCTTCTGTTTTTGGTTCTGTTCATTTGTAATTAAAACAAATAGGCTCTAAGTTCGTGATCAAAGTTAAGAGCTGATTAGTTCCCAAAGCACTGACAGGTTCACCATTAGAACAGTAATCAGCACCTAGAACAGTGCCTAATACATAGCAGGTGTTCAATACAAATTTTTTGAAATAGTGAATGAATTAATAAAGTACTGAAATAAAGATGATGCTCCAGGCAGATAATTATGGGATGGACATGATATAAGTGTGAAAAAGTGAGCAGATTTTATATCAAATGAGAGGTTTGGAGTGGTGTTTCCAAATGGGTGACTTCAAAATGTTTTCATTTATTCATTCAACCAGCATTTTCCCTAAGAATGAAATATTCAGCTATTGATAGCCAAACACCTTGCTCATGTGGACCTCCTCAGGGGGTTTACCAGTACAACTCAGGCCAACTGTGACTTATTCAGTGGAATCCGTAGAAGAGTAACAAGGATGGCTGACATGTCTTTAGAATTGGGTAATTCAACTGCCTGAAAATGGTGCAGCAAACTGGACACCAAACCTCAGGTGGACTGCAGATGCACTGAAGGAAGTCATTACAGTTTTGTGAAATTTGGGGCTGGCTTGACAAAGATGAAGCCTGCTGGTTTAAGAACTGTATGTTCTTGGCAAAAGCGTGGTGTTGCAGAATTTCACCAGCTATAGTGGAAAAAAAAGGGGAGAAAGAGAATGGGAGGAGACCACAAAATCCATGATATGATACATAAAATGTTAACTATTAGCTTTGCATCTTTTGAGTCACCAGATTGAAGCACAGTATTTTAGATTTGGCTGGCAGATGGTGTACACAGACTTTCTGAGGATGTTAGCATTTCATTCGAAACTAGCAAGACTACATAGGACTATCATGGTAATTTAACTTCATAGAGGTTTTAAAACTTATCTCAAAACCTGGGTTAAATGTGGAGCTCTAATAACATTTTAAAAGTCTTTGTTAATAGATCTGGATCTCATAGAACAGATTCACAGGACATAATAAGTCCTCAAAAATGCTTACAGAGTCATGTCAATGTCTTCTTTCCCTGAAAATCTGGTTTACACAAGAGTATAGGGAAGAAAGACTAAACCAGAGCAGATGGCAGGTAGTGATGCTTCAATTTTTTGAATGGGAATTCTTAATTTACCACTCTGCTCACTTCCCTCTATGGTCTGGACCTTTAATCACATCAGCCAGCCTGTTGGGTTCAAGCTAATCTCTGGTTGATATCGTCCTAATACTTCCCTTTTCAAATTCCAGTGAAACTATGTGTTTCCTGTTCTGTTCGACACCCTAGAGAAAGAACACTGGCTGGTTAATAGCTAAATTTAGATTGGCAGCAATGTGTCCAGTTTTCAAAGAGATAAACAAAAACAGGTGACATTTCCAAGCCTCTCAGGAAAACAGGGTGAAAAAACTCAACCCTTCTGGGGTAAGTATGCAGGGAGAGCTTCTAGAGTTCCACAATAGGGAGAGGCCTGCTGGCAGGCTCAGAAAATGGGCCGACTGAAGCCTTTTCCTTTTCTTTAAAGCCAGGATGGCCTTTCGGGCACACCTAAACACATTTTTGATTCTGCTAGGAAAGCCCGGGGAGCTGGCGCTCTGACACCCCGTTCCTCAAGGGGAGCTTTGAAGGCATCTGCACCTCTTTGTTAAGACATAGGTTTCAACCGTAGGCACTAGGACAACCTTGGGGTGGGGTGGGAGAGGGGAGAAGCCGGATGCCCCGCCCCCAGCGCGCCAGACTCCCCGCCCCGCCTACTCTCTGTGACCCTCCCCCGCCGGCTCAGCCTTGGGCGACCTGTTGGCAAGCAGAGTCACGTGACGCGGCCGGCCGCGCACTGCCCCGCCTCGGGC
>NW_006494614.1:54816714-54974092 GCF_000325575.1 Pteropus alecto | reverse complement strand
GCGTCGAAAGAAAAGGGAAGGGAAAAGGGGCGGGAGAAGGAGGAGAGGCGGTGCTCGAGTCACGTGACCCGGGGCAGCCCGGAAAGCTCCGAGGAGGAGCCTGGCGCCGCCATTTTCCTGCAGCTGCCTGTCCCTCTTACCCTGCCCCGCTCCAGCTGACCAGGGAAGGGGTGGGCTGAGCTGAGGCGGGGGCAGAGGAGCGCCCGACACCGTGCCTGACCCCGCGGGTGACACAAGCCTGTTCTTTCCGGGCTGGGTGGCAGCGCGCGGCCCTGAGCCCCGCCCCAGGCCGGCAGGCAGAGAAGGAGCCGGTGGGGGTAGGGGGTGCGGTGGGGGGCGGGGGTCCTCCGGCTTTTGGGGGTCCCAGTCCCCGCCGGCTGCGGAACGGGAGGGGTGGCGGAGGAGCCGCAGAGATGTCCGGCCAGAGCTTGACGGACCGAATCACCGCCGCCCAGCACAGTGTCACCGGCTCCGCCGTATCCAAGACAGTATGCAAGGCCACGACCCACGAGATCATGGGGCCCAAGAAAAAGCACCTGGACTGTGAGTGAAGCTGACTGCTGCCCCCAACCTCGCGCCCCGTGTCTTTCTCCCCATCTCTTTTCTTACCCCCCTTTAGCTGCCAGTTCCCTCTCTGCGTCTTGTCTGGCACGGCGGGTCCTGAGCTCGTCCGAGCTGTGTTCTTTTTGCTTCCATCACACCTGCCTTCACGGCTTCCGTTCCCTGTCTAAAAATCCCTGACAAGCCCCTCCCCTCCGGGATCCTAGAGGACCCTCGCTTCCTTGACCGGGGCGCCACGACACCCCATCACACCCGACCAACTTGTCTCCCCAACTTAGCCTCTCACCTCCCTGCCTCCTCCGTCTCCTTGCAGCCTCTGCTGTTTCATCCCTCCCGTCCCGTGCTGCCTAGTCGCTCTCTCTCCTGAGCGTCTCCCCGCTTGCTCCCGGTCTCACCGCCCCATTGTTTCCCGTTAGCCTTCTTCGGTTTCCGTAAACGCCTGGTGGCGTGGACCCGGATCCCTTTTTCTCCGCAACCCTGAGAACTGCCTCCCTCGAAGTGATTACCACTTCCTTTGCTCCACTAGCTTCTTCTCCTGTCCCTTCCTTTTCCCGGTTTCTCTTCCACCTAACTCCCATTTGGGTTACTTTTCTTTGCCTCTATACCTTCAGTTAAATGCCTTCGTCTCCTTTTATTTTGAATATCATACTCAATACCCGACTTTTGTCCCAGACTACTTTCTTCCTGTGAGTAGAAGTGAAGGGATTCGTTTGGTGTAATATCTGAGTAGAATGGTTTTTCTTTCTACAGTTGTAGCCTATACTGTTTTTCACTGGAATTGGTGAAGGTTCTTCAAGGTCTTGGAGATTTTATTGATTGTGAATCAAATCTCGGGTAAACCTTATTTTTATTTATTTTTATTTATTTATTTATTTTTAGTTCTAATGGGGATAAGAGAAAGGGTTTACTGATAACGGGTGTCGTTTCCTGGAACTGTTTAACAACCTTGGCGGTTTGAATTTAGAAGCTTGAATCTGAAGCGTAGACTATTGGAATTCAAACTGGATTAAGGATCAAACTTAAACATAACATACATCTCTTTAAAAACTGGTGAAAAGATGTTTGATGATGCTTGAGTTTTGACTTTCAATTTTATGATGGCTGTCTTTCGGAGGACTGCCTTTTCTTATATGGAGTAATAGTGCTCCATTCACTAACCTATGTACAGTCACTAGAACTAACTCCTGCCAACTTTTTCCAAACCTGGAAGCCACCTGTAATCTCCTTTTTCTTTCCACACCTTCACCTCAGGGTACAAAGCTCAGTGGATTACTCAAGCTTTGACTCAATGGCTCCTCGGCCTAAAACCTTTCAGGAAAAAATAGGGAAATAGGCACAATAATTTCTTTTTTTTAAATGGCTACTGGACACATAAGCCTGTCTTCCTCCTACATGAAAGTTACTTTGCTTTACTGATCTAAGCAGGAGTGAGCATGCTTGACAGGGAATTCACTGACAGGAGCCATGTTTTGATTTCTCTTTTGGACTTTGGCCTTAAGGCTCTTGATCTTTTTTTAAAAAAATGTACAAAATGTGAATTCTTCCAAGATACTTTGCTCATGAAGTGCTGTTAGAACAAGTTATTGCTACAGACAAACCCATTATTCATTGTGACTGGTTCCTGCTCTGTGGAAAAGTTAAATATATATTATTACAGCTTCGTTCTTCTCTTCTGATGCACAAATCATTCTCATGGTGCCTTTTAACTGTCAGTCCTCACCTGTATAGAGAATGCAGAATATATTTAAATGGTGACATTTTTATAAACAAGAAATTCTTTAAAATGCATTGTGAAACTATAAGTGATTTTTTTGATTATCTGATATTTGGAGTAGACATTTCTATTGTTCATTTCTCTTTAAATGACAACTTGTATTGCTCTACCCAGTCTTGCTGTTTGCCCCAATACTGTTAATTCTTTTTTTTCTTTTCTTTCTGGTGATGGGGGTAGGTGAAGAAAGTACTTGTGACTGTGAACTGTTGTCCTCTTCCCTCATTTCAAAATGCTAAATTACCTCAAGAATAGATATAGCTTTTAAGGTTTTTGTCTTATTTCAAATGTAGCAGTTCTTTTAACACATTGCCAAAAAAGCTTTAACACATTGCCAACGTAGCCAGAAAAAAGGCTAGGTAAGATTAGGATGATGATACTTACTGGGGGTTTTATAAATGTTAACCTTTTCTTTTGTAATAGAAGCTACTGCAGATGTTAACTGGAATTCGATTTGGAGATACTCCCTCACATTTGTAGTTCCTTTTCTCTACCATTGCTGTGTTTATAAACTCCAATTTATTTAGAACTTGAATATTTCTGGTAAAAAATCTATGTAAATAAGGAGCCACTATATTTCTTTTCAATGAGATTTTTAAAATACAGTGATATGATTTTCCCTCTAATGTTTCAAATGCACTTGTAATCAGTTTTCACTAATGAAGTAAATTTTAGTCTGACCAGTGAGTGGTTTTTCTAAAGACCTTCCGTACATACTTTGAAGAAATTGAAAAGGCTTTCACAGACAGTTCTGTGTCTTGACACCAAATTTTAGACTTTAATATAGAGTTAATTTTTACTCTTTTAGAAAGTTTTTTCCTAGTGAGGGCTTAGTTCTGTTGGACCTTTTAATGTCCCAAAAAACTCTTGCATGCTTTATTGAACCTAATGAAACGATTTCATTTTTTAAATGTTAGTGCTTAACAAAAATAGGCTTAGGACTTTTTATTTTTTTTCCTATAAGCCTTTAGAGTGTGGATGTGGTTTCTGTGTACTTCCCCAAGGTCTTTTCCATATTAGGAAGTGATTATTATAATCCATGAATTATGGCTTAATTCATGCTACATTGTATACTTAACGATCTTTTGCTTTGCTTATAGGTGTCAGTGGATAATAGTGTTGACTAGTGTCCCTAGTGTGAAAATAGTTGTCATACTTAAAACATATTTGTAAAGGTGAACTCAGTTTGCATTCAATTCCAGGCCTCTCTTTGCCATAATCAAGGTAGAAGTATAGCAGCCCATAAAGGTTCAAATATAAATTTGCCAGGCACTTATTAACCATTATCTAATTTAATCCTCTCTCACAGATATGGAAGAGACAAACCAGATATGTACAGAAAGTAGTCTCTAACTAAAGAAAGTATAGAATGCTTAAAACATCCATAATGATTGAAGTATAGACAAAACCCAATTTTTATAAGTTCTTATTTAAAATAGTCTTATCTGATTTCACAACCTTTAGTCTGTTCTTTGATTTGAATAACTTTCTTTATACTTATTTAGTTTACTGTTCTTGGGCATTTACATAACTAACATTTCTATTAATGGCTATAATGGCTTCACTTTTTTTTTTAATAATGGCTTCACTTTTATATCCATATTTTTCCCACTTAATTTCCAGGGACACTTCATTCCATCCACCATCTGCCTTACATTTTCTACAATGAAATCAAGATCATGTTCTTATGAAGCATCTATTATAAGCATATCTTTATGCTAGATACAATATGGGTATTTGTGTGTTGTGTACTAGATCTAGACTTGCCTAATTTTAATTGTGGAAACAAATTTTTTTAAGAAACATTTTGAATATTTAGAAGGTGGAATTTGTATTTGGGCTAGTGGTTTGTCTAACCATTGAAAATGCGTATAAGATACTGAAATATACTCGAAATAATTACCTTTTTAAGCAAATGTATTGATTTTTAATGTCTTAAGGACATCCAATGGTTTGTTTGCTATTGTCAAGAAAATATTTGGTAACTGGGATTTGATTTGCAAGAAGATGCACGTGAGGAAAATTATTAAGTGGAAGATCTGCCCCCAAGATGTGATGTCTCTAGTTTAGAAAAAAAGTAACTGGGGTTTTCCAAATGGATCTCGTTTTACAGAGACAGTTATTATGTAGTTAACATTCAGACTTACTGTTTTTTTCCTTTAGAATTAACTATATGATTTATATTTTTATTTTTCATTATTCGACCTATTCTGTCACTTAGTCTTTAATAGTTCTGAAATACAGAAGATGGTAATGGAGTCATTAAGGTGGTAATAGTAAGATTTGACTATGTTGAAAGACATGTTGAATGCCTCAGGTATATAATAGAACTCCATAAATGTAAGGATTTTTCCTCCTTAATATGTCTGTTTCTTAATAGTATATATTCTGGAAGAGAAACTTTGAAGAGAACTTGACATACAGCCATTTTGGTAGCCACCTTATTTGTAATTAGCAAATTAATTCTAAAATATCTTTGTAATTAGGTTTTGCTGGCGGACGTGTTTTAAGGACTACTATTAGACTTTACAGATTTAATTTTTATCCTTATAGCAATGCTTTTAATGATTCCTATAGATTGTATATGTCTGAATAATTTTTAAAGATGTCTTTGAATTTAGAGTGACAGTTGAAGTGAAACTTCATGTGAAATGACTTGGCTTTTTTTTTCTCATTTGATTTGTAAATCATTTGTATGAAATATTTAGTTAGATGTTTTAAAAATATATTAACTGTTAAAAAATAATTCATTCTAATTAATCAGAATTGCTTTAAGTAAAATCGTTTATTTCAACCCTGATTATCATTTAAATATTTAATAATCTAATATTTAAAGTTTTTAAATATTTAAAGATATTCAAAGTTCACCATAATGCATGGAAAGTTGCTTCTATTCTGTTTTCTTCAGTCGTGCTTAGTTCCATGATTTCTCCCTCAAAGAAGAAAAATAAATTTAAAGGCTTCTTGGCGAGAGGTTAGAGGCCTACCAAGAAGTAGTAGAATTAAGATTTTCAAAGTAAAGGCTAGTATTTGCTCTTCCTGTTCTTTTTGGTGGTTGAAGTGGCACTTCCGTTACTTTGTGTTCTGTCTCACTATGTTCCCAAACTGCTTTATACATTTCTCTAGAGAATTGAAATTTTTGGATTGGACCTTTAGAATTTTATCTTTTCATTGTGTATATGGTTATTTTCATGGAGAATAGTTCCTGGGGCAATTAGATTTTACTAATGATATTCCTTTAAAAGAGAACTTTGATGAAGCTAAAGCTTTGTATTAGATATTATGTTCAGAGTTGTAATTTGCCAGGTTATCAAAATATTAAGGATTTCTTAAGTTATACTAGAATGTAGTGGCAATACTCACAGCTAAACATGTTCTTTGTGCTAATGCCTAGATTAATTTTATTTTAACATCTATTCGTGCTTATTTTGTACTAGGCAGTCACCATACTAAACACTTTACAATTATTAACTTATTTCTTTCAACAACTTAGAGAGATTTTTATTATCACCATTTTACTGAAGAAGAAACTAAGGTACTGAAAAGTTCAGTAATTTGCCCAAGGTCACACAGCACAGCCAGGAAGAAGAGAACTGGAATTCGAACTGAGGTAGTCTAGCATCAGGTTTGTGCTTTCATCTCAGTGTGACTTTTTACATAATACATTTCTATTCCAGGAAATGAATAAACCGTATTCATTTATTCATGGTAGTGGTTCTTAAAGTATGGATGGTACTGGGAGTCCCCAAGACTTTCATCCTTGTGCATATTTGTGAGGTCAATACTACATTTGTGTACTAAGACATTATTTACCTTTTCCATTTTCATTCTTTTACGAGTGTGCAGTGGAGTTTTCCGGAGGCTGTGTGATGTGTAATATTGTAACAGATAGAATGCAGTAGCAGATATGAGAATTTGTTTTCTATTAGGCCAGATAGTAAAGAGTTATGCAAAAATGTAAAATAATGCCACTGTTCTAAATTTCAGTTTTGGAAAATACAGTTATTTTTCATGGAAAATGTTAACATATGATTTTTTTTAATGAATTAATATTTTAAATCTTCTCAACTTTAATTTCTGACAGTAAATATTGATAGAGAAAAACCACATAACCAAAAGCTCTTTGAGGTCCTCAGCTTTTAACATTGCAGAGGTTTTGAGACTAAAAAATGCAACTTTGAGGAAGAGTGCGTATTAGGGGAGAAAAGGATTCTTCAGAAAGGAACTAAATTTAAGAGGTCCTTTAAACTCTCAGAGTAATTTTAGATTTGATTTGGTGGGTAGCAGGTGGCCCAACTATTGGAGGACTTTGAGCAAGAGATGTGGCATAATCCTTTGATTATGTCATACATTAAGTAAATTGGAAGGAATGTGCTGTGTGACTTGGAAAGGGGACTGCTGGAGGCAAAAAGACTAACAGTAATATCTAATTTTTTTTTCTAAAAGGCCTTAATAAAGTTTGTCATTATTTGGGACTTTTGATGCATTTTTCCTCACCTTTTTTTTTTTTACACCTAAGCTATTCCTTTCAGCCAAGGCATTAAGAGGTCTAGTTTTGTTTTAGATATTATATGGTGTTTTCCAAAGTATTACAGAAAAAGATTTTTTTATTGTTTTAATTGCTCAGTTTGAATACTATATTAAATGCATGTTTTAAGGATATGTTCTTTAAAGTAGAAATTCATTTTAAGAATTAAACAGGGGACCAGAAGTAGATGTGAAATGTTTGTCAGAGCTGCTTCCTTGTACAACTTCAGGAGTTGGTGATCACCTTGTAGTCTATGTGCAGCGTGCTCAAACTGTATGGCAGACTTGCTTTAAAGGTAAGGAGGGATAAAATACACTTCATAGGTAGTCAAAATGTAAAAAAAAAGAAATGACTTTTAGAATGAAGTCTTATAAGGTATGAAGCAAAGGTTGGAGTGATAGTAGTGATGGGCATGATAGCAGGAAGACTAAATCTAGACCATAAATTGATTCTAGGGGCTAGTGGAAATTGCTGAAAGTTCCCTCTGGTCACTGGAATTCCTGCAGTGATTTCTGAAATCAAGCTGATATTTAAGTCACCAGCTTACTACTTGAAACCACCCAAGAGGCTGTAATTTTACTCAAGGGATCTTCCAAGTAGTGATTGAGGAAGCTAGGAATGCTTTCCAAACTTCTTCCCTCACTAAAGATTGCAGGTATACCTTACAAGAGACTTCATAGGGTATATTCCGTTGCTATATTTTAATGTACATGGTTCTGCTGATTATATAGGTGGTCTCATATGTGACTATAAGCTCTGAGAACAAGGGTCATGGTGTGTATATGTTTAAAAACTTTGGGCTGGTAATAGAGTTAGTTATCTTGTGGATACTTAAGAAATACAAATATACTGTATTTTAAATACATCTAATATGCAAAAATCTTATTGTAATTCAAGTATATACCAAAGAGTAAATAGCAGGTGGTGTTCACACTGGAGAGAATTGGCAGATCTGTTTGATGTACTTGAAATGGTTGCAGAAATTTAATTCATGCATGATATCGAATGATTTGAAATATTAATCATTTAACGAAACCAAAGCTAATGTGGAAAAGGGGATTGTGAGGCAAAGTGATTATTTCTTTTGCAATTTTTAAATTGAGATGTAATTCACATAACACGGATTTTCCTATCCTGGACATTTCAGTAAATGAACTCATACAATATGTGGCTTTTTATGTCTGGCTTCTTTCACATAGCATAATATTTTTAAGTTTATCTATATTGTAGCATGTAACAATACTTCATTCTTTTTTTATAACCTAATATTCCTTTGTGTAGATACATCGTATTTTGTATATCCCTTCATCCGTTGATGAACATTTGGATTGTTTACTCCATCAAACCCTCTAAGAATGTTACTGCTGTGACTATCCATGTACAAGTGTTTGTGGGAACTGGGTTTTCGATTTTCTCGGGCATATACCTAGGAGAAGAATTGCTGGGTCAAATGGTTATTGTATGTTTAACTTTTTGAGGACTTACCAGACATTTCCACAGTGGCAGCACCATTTTACATTCCCAACAATGTATGAAGGTTCTAATTTCTCCATGTTTTTGCCAACACTTATTTTCAGATTTTTTAAACATTTAATTAAAATTTTTTTTTATTGTAGTCATCCCTGCAGGTGTTAAGTAATATCTTGTGTTTTTGGTTTGTCTTTCCTTAATGCCTAATGATGTCGAGCATCTTTTTATGTGGTTATTGACCATTTGTATCTCTCTGAAAAAAATGTCTATTCAGATTCTTTGCCCATTTTTAAATTTGGTTCTTTATATATTTGGAATGCTAGAACAGTTTTTTATGCATTTCAGATACTAGATCCTTATATGATTTGCATATTTTTCCCATCCCGTGGATTCTCTTTCCACTTATTTAATAGTGCCCTTTGATAAACAAAAGTTTTTAATTTTGAAGTTTGATTTTTCTATTTTTTTCTTTGTGTTTTGGTATGATATCTAAGTAACCATTAGCTAATGCACAGTTACACAGATTTACAGCTAAACTACTCTTAAGAGTTTTATAGTTTTTAGCTCTTTTAGGTTTGGTCAATTTTGAGTTAATTTTTGTATGTGGTGTAAGGAGGAGCCTAGGTGTGGTATAAGGAAAATTAAGGATATTTGAGTTTTTCCCCTTTTGAAGTTGACATGGAATACTACTCTACTACTTCTGTGTTCTGTGGAAATAGAGATTAGTGAATGAGAGAAAAAGTTTTCTTGTCACTCTACACTTTGCGTATAATTCATTGACTAGTTTATGGAAATATTTGAGTCAAACATTCTTTCAACTGGATGGACCACTTAATCTAATTCAAAGTACTTTTTTTATTTTTTAGGTTCTCAATATAGTTTTTTTAAATGTGTGGAAAGATAATAAATACACAGTTGCATGAATATCAAATAAGCAGTTATTTTTGTCCACATAGAATAGTGTGTATGTTTCCATAGTATCTTGTACTTTCTCATAATGATACTTTTCATATAATTCTTTATAGCTTTTATAATTGTTTATGGAGAGCCCTTGTGTGTTTTCTTAACTATGCTATATACAGCATTTAGCAAGTATGCAGTAAAGAGATGCCGTAAAGAGATGCCGAACAAAAGGAGGATGACGTTCCATGGGTGGTTTCTAATGTGTTATCAAACAATGTTATAGGATTTTTATACATAAAGAGGAAGATTGCTGTAGGACTAGTAGTCTTTGCTGTGAGCAGTGGTGGTTTAAATCTCTTTCGGTTTCCATGATTAACTGAATTTTTATTCTTTATTGGTTGAAAATGAGAGGGATTATGGAAGTTGGGCAATAAACTTCCAGAGTTTTATTTTGTGAAATTAGGGCAGTTTGACACATTAAATATTAATTATTTCAGTATTTGCCTATTATTGGTATATTTGACCTTAAACAAATGAGTTTAAGCTAGTTAGATCTTGGATTTTCTTCTGCTTTTCTTTCTTTTATGATTGTCATTTACTTGCGTGTGGTTGTTAAAAGTGAATTCCAGGGAGTCTTTGATTTTAGACTTTGTGTTATCTATGCTAGTCCATATCTGAAAGCGGAATGCTATATAAGGCTTTGCTTGCTAAATACTTATATGTTTTGTTAAAAGACATTGGCAAAACATTTAAAATGCAAATAATGATAGTCACAAATGAAGTATCTGATTGTAATAGTCTTATATTGAATAAGCTGGACAATGACTCTGATTGATTTCTTCCTAATACCTACCTTAGCCTTTTCTTTCTTGCTCTTGGGACTCTGGTGAATTGATATGAAAATCCAAATTAATTTTCTTTTGAAAATAACCTGTAGGTAACTTAATTCATTTGTGTAACTAAATACCCAATAGTTATCATCTTGTTTCACAATTTTCTTGGAGAAGGCCTGAATGGAAAAACAGTTATAAAGCAAATAAATTTTTATTTCTTGTTATTTTCATGAAATTCTCTAGGAAGCAGTATTAAAATATTTTGCTTGATCTGTGAGCAAGAATATGAGGGGAAAGTTCTGAGATTGAGTTTCATCCTACACTGAGTAGTACTGGCAAAAATTCTGATTAGAAACAGTAAGTGGGGTGCTAAGAGAGTGATCAAGGTCTAGAAAAGAATGTAAAGATGAATGACACTTGATCTTTACCCTAAAAGGAACATGAGATCTAATAGTGAAAATGTTTAAACAAATAATTGTGATATGTTGAGATAAATGTATAAGACTCTTTACATAAAGTATCAACGTAAGGGCTGGAGTAATTAATTTTGAAGTAAATTAGTGACGGCTTCATAGAGGAGGTAACAGGAATTTTAAAGATGAATAGTAATTTGCCAGATGGACAAAAGTGTTCCTCTTAAACAAATTAGCAAAGTGTTAATAGGAATAAAAGGTGATGAGGCTGGAGAGGGAGCCCTTAAATGTCTTGTGGCAGTAGGAGTTATTCTTGATTGATTCTGGTCTCTTCACTTTTTTCCTAAATCTTCATTTTAAAATCCCCTTTAATCCCATTTATTAGCTTCTATCCCAGCTTTAGATGCCACTGTTATGGAACTGAGAAAGTACTCTTTCCTTTTTCCAGGTAATTTGTGGTAGGGTTATTGAAAGGGACGGAAAGGAAGTAATTGCAAGTCTTGTTGCCATTTGTGCAGGGGGTTAGGTAAGCTTTGGCACCTGAAATTGGACCTCTGAATATTGTTATATATGGTGATTTGGATTGCTAAGTAAATAAAATCAGGTACACTGTTCTCATGGCTTTTATGAGCTTGTCTGGAAAGCGAACTTTTTTGAGTTCCAAATTTACGAATGATCTTAAAGACAAACTATCTTATCTGGTGATGGTCAGTATGACTGGAAAAAGTTTGATAAAGCAATTAAAGTCAATAGGATTCTTGGATATGTTTGATTAATGAGATCTAGCTATTGACACCTATTTATCTGCAAACTATGTTAATTATCAGTCATTCTTAGCTATTTAAAGCTGGATCTCCACAGAAGATATTAGTCTTGAGGAAATTAATATACTCATTAGCAATTACTTGTTAAGAGTCTGTCATATAACCAAGTGACTGAGTTGAGAATATTAAGAATTCTAAATGCGAGATCTCTGGTCATGGCCTTAGTGTAGTATGGAAGATGACATATACAGATAACTGTATTACCTGGCAAATGTGAGATAAGTTCACTGAAAATCATAGGAGAGAGAAATACTGTTTCGATTAGGGGGAGAACTGGGCCTTAAATGATAAGCATTGAGGAGCATTAGGCATTTCAGGTAGCGGAAAGAGCATGAACAAACATTTGCAGGTAGGAAGCCTGGAACTGTGGGAAATAAAGGAATCTGTTTAACTGTAGAGGGTAAATAGGGTGCTTTGGAGCTGGGAGAAGGACAGGTTGGGTGTAAGGAGAAGTACAGTTGGAGCAGTTGTCTGAGGCTAGATTGTAAAGAGAGTATGGATTTTAATCATCTGACTTTAAGATATCTCTTTTCCAGGTTGCTTTTAGCTACTGTTGAAGTTGGACCATAATTAGAGCTGATTTTCAAAATTGTATTATATGTTTATTTTCTGCTGCCAGTGTTAAAATAGAGAAGGCAAGGAGTTTTGTTGATCTTGAAGCTGAGACTAGACTTTGCTGCTTCAAGCTTTTTATATTAACTTGATTATTTTAGACTGCATTAATAGTGGCAGTATCTGAGGTTTGGGGATTTCTGAGTTTCAATTACACAGGGTTCATTGAAAGTCTTCTAAAAAGAAATAATATATACCTCATTTTGATCTAAAGATAGATTTTATAAACATTAAAGGAAACTTTTCAATCTTTGGTGTTACATAAAATCAGTTTAGTTAGGACATAACCTGCATAGTGGGAATAATAGCTAAGATTTAAGGAATCCTTTCTGTCTTGAGCAGTTGACATGCATAACACAATTAATCCTTATAAAAACCTATTGAATAAGTAGTCTTATTAGCTCTTTTGTACAATTACATAAATTGAGACACTACTAGTAAAAGGAAATAGAGACTAAATTTAACATTTAAACGTCATTGAAGAACCTTGAGGGGAAGTCATGCAATTCGGAGAATCTCTTAGCTTGTAGAGAACTTTTAGGGAATGGGATATAGTTAGGAGAAAGCATTTCTTTGAGAACTATAACTTCTATAAATACGTAAGATTACATTTGGAAAGAGCAACTTCCTGTGTTTTTTAGAGTAGATTTTTAATATACTTTCAGAGGAATAAGCCCTCAGCTGGACTATGGGGTGCTGGCCCCAGCTCCATATGAGCTCAGGAAAATGCCTCCTCTCTGCTATTTTATAATGCTATATTTGTGCCTCTTAAACTTATTTGTTCTTGGCTTGGTGCTTTGGAAACTGAGATTAGAGACAGCTTCTCTATGAGCTTTTGCTTCATTCTTCATTAGAGTGTCCCATCTACCAGTGTGTCATCATTACTTGAAAAACAGTGACATATTACTGTCATTGGAGTAAGAGGAAGCATTTTTTTTATGATTTTGTTTTAGGAGGAAATGGCTAACAAAAGTGTGAGTTTTCTTCTACATTAAAAATGTGTGAATAATACAAAATATAAAAATACTTGGTAATAAAAGACTTCCTACTAGCCTTTCCAACCATGTCTCAGATGCTTGCTTTTCTGAATTTTTTACTTTAGTCAGCCAGGTTGACCAGAGGATGTTTATCTTCCTTTCACATTTGTCCCTTTTGGGCATGTATGCTTGTGTTAGATGCCCTTGTTTGGTGAAGGAAGATGGGATCCTTCTCTCCACCCCTCCCCACCAAACCCCACTCCCCCATTGGCCAAATGAACCATACCTGGCAAGCTGTGAGTAGCATTTGTAATTAAATTACCCCCCTATCCCTCTACATTGGCATTCTATTTTTTCCCTGCTGGTCTCATAACATCTTGTGCATGTTTAGCTCTCCTAAAAATAGGGACTCTGCTTTATTCATCTTGTATCTCCAGTACCCAGAATATAATGCTTGGTGCATAATAGTATCTTAGTAAATGTTTAATAAATCTTTGATGAAGATAATAGACTTAATGAACTATTTTGTCAATAGTCTTTTATTGTTTTATTTTTTAAGCGTGAAGTTCTTGTATAGAATTAATCTTTATATTGAGAGTACTCAGATATGATCTTGGTCTTTAGTCAGTTCACTTGAAAAGTTCATGGTGTTCGTGTCAGAAATATGAATATGATACCTGAAAAAGAATGATGGTGGTGGTCCCTTATCTATTGCCATAGACTAAATGATCTGCATTGGCTAATTGTCTTGCATTTGTTGATTTTTAATCATAATGGGAGATCAGTTGAGGTTATATAATAGAACATTGCTAATCCATCATGTGCTCATATGCGCAGTAAGTACATCATCGTAAAATTATTTGGTTGTGATGAATTTGAATTATTGCCTCAAACCTCATTTTATTCCTTAATTTCATAGAACCATAGAAATCTTAAGTATTGTTTCAAGGATTCTTAATTTGTGTGATTGTTGTAAGGACTATATTTCTTGAAGTATATGTATACAGTGGATATATAGTGTGGATGAAGTTAATAAGTAGATACTTATTAAAGCTAGAATTCTGTAATAGGCCAAGGCTGCATCAGTTTTTCTATCACTGCTTACTCATTTTTGGCCTGCAACTGTTGTATACCCATTAAGAGAAGAGCAGAAAAAAGATTTGCTTTTACTTGCAGTACATTTAGCTAGTTTTGAATCGACTTGTTAAATACAGTATGAGATATCTTTCTCTTTGGCCATCTTTTGATCTTTTGTGACTTGAAATTAAATAAGCAACTTATTGGTATAGTTTAGAATAATCTTTAGTTGTATTCAATATGTAATTTTACCTCGGAATATTATTTTAATAGTTGGTACCTTTAGTAACTGCTAAGTTTGTCTCTCTTATAGACAGCATCTTTGGAAAGGGATGGGCAAGATTTTGGGAGGATGCAGCATTTATATTAGGTGAGCAGAAAACAAAACTGTATTCATAATTGCAGTTACTAGCCTTCAGGTGAGCTGTGATGGGAAAATCGGTCTAGTTTTGATTGATAAGACCAATGTGAAGATTTGTTGGTAAATAAAAAATTCAGTGGATTGCTCTGCAATGAATTTGTTTTTAAAAACTGCATATCTAAGAGGGTTATAGGACAGCTGCATTTGATCTTTTGGTATGAAACTGGAGGAAAAAACTCTTTTGTTCTTTCCATAATCATTTTGTCGTCTGCTTTAAGATCTGGAAGATATAACCACGTTATCTTTATTCCCATTTGTACATTTACTTTTAGAAGGAAACCCTTCTGAAAGTTTAATGACTGAGAAGTTGAGGTTTGGCAGGTAGTATTTCCTCCTTTATTTTTCTTTTCTCAACATTAACTTTGTAACTTCACAGAAATATGTAATTGTTTATCAGTTACCAGGTTTGGAATTTGTATTGTTTTAATTCAGTATAAGATTTTAGATTCTTGAGATTATCATGCTAAGTGAAATAAGTCAGAAAAAGTTGAGAACCATATGATTTCACTTATATGTGGGATATAAAACTGAAAGCACCAAACAAACAACAAACAAAAACTCAGAGACAACAGTTTAATGGTTACTAGAAGGAAAGAGGGGATAGGGGAGGTAAATAAGGGTAAAGGGTATCAAATATATGGTGATGAAAGGAGATTTGATTTTGAGTGGTAAACATGCAATGCAATATACATATGATGTATTATAGAATTGTACACTTGAAACCTATATAATTTTATTAACCAATGTCACCCCAATCAATTTAATTTTAAATAAGATTTCAGACTTGGTAGAGTATAAATATTCATTTAGTTTTGTTCTTCATATTCTCACAAAATATTGTTTTGAATTGGTAACCTAGAGTGGACCAAAGCATTATTTTTAGGTGATTTCTATAGCACATCCCTGACATCGCATAACACAGCTGAATGGTAGTAAAGAACAACCACAGGTACTGCCTTAAAATTTATAGAGCTGCAGCAGGCAGCTGAGTTAGAAAGCTATTTATAAAGTTGCTCAGGAGGCTGAGACACTCCTTGACTAACTGCAGGGAGAAAGCTATTTCTATCAGGAGATGGAAACCTTTTATTAACTAATGTCACCCCAATAAATTAAAAAAAATTGAAAGCTAAAAAAAACCAAGAGAAAAGCATGGAAGTGGTGATAGGAAAGCCTAGAGTAGAACTTTTGTGATGATGAAATTAGCATCATCATCATCATTAGTTTGAAGCAGAGATTGGAAATGAATAACACTTAGGATTGACTATCAAATTAGTGAGTCAGATAAGAGGTTAGGGAGACATGAACTTTAAAAGAAAAGAACAAGAACCAGACTCCCCCCTCCACCCCCCCATCCCGGCTATTCTAGGAGGTATCCGATACAGCAGTAAAAAGCAAAAGCTAGTTAATGTTCTCTATTGGTCAAGTTTCAAGAGGTATCATACTTGAACAGTAGTAGTATTCAAAGTAGTAGCATTTTAGTTGAGTAAGAAGGCTTATTTGGAGAGCCTTTCTCACCATAGTAAAAAGGAAATTTGGTGAAAGGTTGGCCTTGTGGAATGAAGGGAGATAGGTGGTTAAACTTTTTCCTTGCTACTTGTCTAGACCATTTAAGATTTATATTACATTTTCATAAACGAGAAAGGTAAATGCTCTCAGAAATTTGAGGGACTCTTTAGATACCTACGAACAGAGAGAATATGGATTTTGAATATATATGTCATAGTATCTGTCTACCTAAATATAGATACTTGAATGAAAGAATCAACTTTTTTTTAGTCTTTTATTATTAGTGTTATTTTAATTAGTACAGGGAAACATATCTACTAAATAAAAAAAACACTGTAAATGTTATATACTATATGTGTTGTGTTAATTCATGGTTTCTGAATTCTCTAGCAGCAGGGGCCTGTTTATCAAAATGCCTAGTACTGAGAAATAACTTAAAGCCTATATATAGGGGAAATAAATCCGTAATTAACTGTGCAATGTGCAAAATAAGTTGTGATCATGTCAACTTAATAGAAGAGAGAATTTTCAAAATACTCAAAGTTCAAAATATTCAGTGTTCTTAACTTTTTTCTGTAATATACTTAGGTTCATAGCTTTTAAACACAGAGTGAATCAAATAATAACTTTATTTTGGAATTTAAATAAAATATACCAAATTTCCTATACTTGGGCATAATTTTGAAAGAGTTTTTTTCTTTTTTCTTTTTTTCAGATCAACATTTTTTGATAGCCAAAGCATAGATTTTTAGATTCAAGCTGATAGTTTTTTTTCCTTTTAGTTAACATTACTGAGGCATAATTTACATGGAATTTTAAAAAATAAATTGTTTTTCAATTGTCATACAATATCTGTATAGGATACATGGAATTTTTAAGTTTAAAAAAGTCTTCACTTTAATTTTGGCAGCTCAATAAAGCAGTTTTTAAAAAAATCTCAAGATATTATTCCTTTAAGAAAGGCATTTGTCAGGATGAAATTATCAGGTTTTTTTAATGCTAAGAAACAGGTAAACATAGGTCATATGGAATTCTATAAGAACAGTTGTATAGTTACAAATATGTGAGGATGTAGATTTTTGTTGTTGAAATACTCATAGTGAATATTCCTATTTGTAGAAACTTAAAGGCTTAAATTTAAACTAGGGAAAGTGCTTTGGCTTTATTTTATGGTGATTTATTAATAGCGTAATAATAATTGCTCACATTTTTCTATTTATAGAGCATTATTTCAAAACTTAAAGCCATGTAGATAGGTTATTATATGGTGCTTATTGGTTTTGGCTATATCTGTCATTACTATTTATAGCAGTTTGAAAAAAATATTTTTTAGAAATGGCTTTCACATGTTACCCAGTGGCTTAGTGGGATTGCTTGATGCCTGTTTGCCACAGGTGTAGCAATTAATGAACTGTTGTAAGTGGCTGATGTAATTTGGACTCACTTAAGGTGAACAGATTGCTTTAATTGTAAAGTATATGAATGTATAAATGAGATTCCTATTGTCTCTACTTATATCTACATAAAACTGGAGACTTTTCAGAATTACTAAGATTCTTGTTCAACATGACTTTGATTTGGCAAGAGTGAAGCAGACCTGTGTAATGTATAATGAATGGGATGCCTCTATACTTCCCCACTATGTGGAAGATGGTAGTTGATCATGCTGGTTGGTTTCATAGGCCTCCAGGCCACTGATGACACACGACTATTGTTACTGTAATTTTCAAAAGTCTTCTTTATCTTAGACTCCTGATTATCATGTATAAATTGCAACCTCCCCCAAACACATGTCCCATCTTTCTTAAGTGCTAAGAAATCCTTAGCACTTAACACCATCTGACATGTATTTGTTCATTTGTTTACAGAATGTCTCTCCTCATTAGTATATAAGCTTCATGATGGCAGAAACTTTGTTCAATATTGTATTTTCTTACTCCTAAGACTATTTGGCATAATAGAGTTTGCAGTGAATATTGCTGGCTAAAAAGGATTTCTCTTTGTTCTTATGGAGGTTTGCAAAGATGTGGGAAGATGGAGCATAAAGACTCTGTTCTGATTGCCTAGGGACATGAAACTTATGTTTTGTGGATGAGGTAGACTCTGGCAGAGAGGCTAACTACAATCCATTTTTCTCTGTGAGTAGGCAGAATTTAAGAGAAACCATGAAAGTTCTTTTGGACTGCTACTTGTTAGACTTGGGTCTGGCTGTTGCAGAATAACTTAACCTAGCTATGAGGAGTACTTTTTGCCTGTTACTTTTTTTCTCCCCTGAATCTTATGAGTAGAGAAATGGGCTTTTGTTTCACTTGTAAATCTACAAATATTTATACCATCAACACATGTACCAGGCACCATGTCACACATTGTGGAAGATGTAAGAAAACAGAAGATGCCTGGATTTATTTTAACAAGATAAAGAATGAGCCTTGATTGCTTAAAATAAAAATGGGACAATCAGGTGATAGTTGAGATTATGTTCCTGTTTTTTAACCGTGAGATATTTTTGGACATAGAGGTGAAAATTTCTAATACTTCCAACTCCACTGAAGACCTTAGATTGATTTTCAGAGAAGAAATTTGAGCATTATTTGCATAGATGTTTCATTGAAGTTAGGAGAGTAGATGATTTTGTAAGGGTGAGGAAAATTTGTTTTTTTAGGAGGCTGGGGAGAATCAGAATACAGTGTTCATAGAAAGAAAAATGCAAATCCACAAGGAGTAGATGTTGGTAATGTATTAATTCCTTAGCTAGATGTAGACTTTATTAGGTCACTTAAAACTAGGGTGACATATAATTTCTTCCAAACTGGGTCACTTTTGAGAGTGAAAGGATATACTATCTGAATGGGACACTGGGACAACAGGTGTAAACCTGGACTGTTCCAAGAAAACCAGGACACTTGGTCACTCCCTACTAGTAACATACTTTTCTCCAGACTTAGTCACAGTTCCTTGAACGTCTCCAGATATTTTTTTCCTTTAGAGTACTCTGATCTGTACTCGCAGAGCCTCTCATGCTTGGGTACTTGTTTCCTGCTTTTATTGGAATGAATTCTTTCCATTTTTTATGCTCTCCTGGGACTGTTCTGATTTACAGCATGTGGAGGTGAGTATAGTACTCATAATGTATTGTTAGTGTTTTTAGGAAATCATGTTTTGTGTGCTTCTGATCTAGTATTAGATTGGTTTTGAGAATCCTGATTATAGCTCCTTAACCGAGTTGATGAACTATTAGAAGTTCTTAGAATGTAATACAAAAAAAGAAAATTTGTAATTTATTCTTAAATTACTTGATATTTAATATGTTTTCTTTCCTACAGGTGGGATTGTAATTCTAAACTTAAGATCTTCAAAGAAGGGAAGAACACCTTGTGTTTATACAACTGAACATATTATTTTTTAACGTTGGAGAACTATAATGCTTTCATTTTGTTTTCCTATTCAGATTAAATAAATATTTTAATTCTTATATTTTGTGATGAGTTTTTATTTTATTAAGTAATTTTTTATTATGATCTTGTATTTTCTGATATATTAAAAACAAATAATAGTTACATTTAAGGTAGTGCTTACCAAAATATGGTTCTCACTTCCGATATCCTTGTTTGGAATCTGAGGTGAGAGTAGAGTGTCTAGATTTGGAAATCACCACTTTGGAATACTAGAGTAGAATTCTAAACAATCTCAAAATTAAGAATTTTTTTAATAGATAAGCCTGAGCCCACTTATGTTTTTGCCAGAGTCCTGTTGTTGTTTCTCTGTATCATCTTCCATCTAGTGGTAGGAATGCAGAATATACCAGAACTCCAAGGAAAAGCTTAAGTTTTCAGACTTTTAATTTAAAAATGCTTACATAGTAGACTAAAACCTAGACTAAAACCTTTTGCTAATGGAGTGGGGAGAACGACCCTTTCACTTGAAAACTAAATCAATGGCAATGAATTACTTGGGAGTAATACATTTCTCGAGCATTTTCATGATTTAAACTCTCTTTATAGGATTTTATATATTTATAACAGATTTGTGGGTGAACAGGCAAATGCATAAATGATAGATAATTTTAAGGAATGGTCGGGCTGATTGGAAAGGATGCTTTGTGTGTGATTAAAATTTTAGGGCAATTATGTAATGATTCTATTAACTAAAACAATTTATTTTGCACCTTGAAAATTAAAGTATGAGCAATTTATCAAACTTGGCTTGTTTTTAGCAATGACTTAAAAGGCTAATTTTAGCCAGACATTAATGTAGAATACCTTAGAGTTGGCTTAGGTACCTAGCTCCATCTGAATTCTTTATTTTAGGTATTCCCTCTTTAGTTCTACTTTTTTTCTCTGCTATGGATATGAAGGAGGTCTGTCCTTTCTCTTTTGTTCCTTTTTAAAGTGTTCTGAGGACACGCAGCATTTGACAGATGTATGGTATATCCCCAGAAATGCTTCCTAAGTCTGTGTTATGCTTTTTATTCTTTTTTTTTTTAAATTGATATCTTTAGGTGGCTTCCATAAGCACCTGAAATTAGCACTGATAGAGGTCTTTTCAGATTAATATATCTTCTTTAAAAAAAACTTTATTTAAAACAAACAGAGCCAGATAATGAGACAACTGTGAAGACTTACTGCAACTTTTCTGTTGAATAGTTTTTAAGGAGTAAAAAAGCCTCCTTTTACATGGTGATTTTTTTAAAAAATCAGTTGCAAGAAAAACTTATTGCTCAAAAACCAGGTTAATATAACATGTACAATTACCAAATTGTAGCTATCTTTATATTTCTTTGTTTTCACATGTATGAAATTTTAGTCCATTCATTTTGTAGAGAACACGGTGACAGAAATAGCATATCAGGTTGTGCTAGCAAATTGATTTTTCCTACAGCTGCAACTTGTTTTTTAGTAATATGGGACTTTGCCTCCCTTTTTTTGTGTGTGAGTTCTGGAGGTTCGTCATTACTTATCATGGTGAGAACTTGAAATTCTGTTAAAAATATTGGCCTACCTCTGCGACAGTGGCTGCAAAATTTCAATCTGTCATACCATGCAGCTCTTGTGCTTCTAACACCTTTTCCTCACATCCATGAGGAAATAAAGGAACATGTTGTGGCTCTCCGTTTGGCCATTGATCATCATATGCTCCAAAGGGTGTAGAATGAATTACAATACATGATTGGTGTTTGTTGTGTGACCTGAGAGGTGCTTACTGAGATTTGTAAAGTTAGGGGAAAAGATAGTGACATAATTCCTTTACATATTGGTTTTGACTACTTGTTTATGTATAATTTAGTTTTGAATATTCTAAGTGTTCCTTTTGCATCACCCTGTATTTGAGTAAATACAGTATAAATCAGAAAATATATGCAGTTTTTTAATGGAATTTTTATTGTTTTTTTTTTTATATATGGTTTTCATTTAATATACTGCAGACATTTTCCCATTGCCTTTTTTTTTTTCTCCATGTGTTTGTTGGCCTGATAGTATTTCATTGTCAGACTGCTGTCATTTAATAAACTATCCCACCATTACTGGACATGTCCACTTACATTGTGACTTAGGTCCCTTAGCTTTATAGTACTTTTACCACAGCCATTTGGATATCTTTGTCTTTTTAATACTCTGAATGCTTCCTTCTCTCTTTTTGAATTAACTCAGTTCTGAGCATTCTATACTCTGTGAATCTTTCACCAGTTTTTATCTTAATATCCAATGAAAATGTTGGTTAGATTTATTTCTTAGGAATAAATTAGTCTGTGAAGACCATATTTTTTGTAGTTAATGCTAATGGAAAGTATGTTAAAGTGTAACATTGTCTTTCTCATGGAGGACCCCACAAACTTTAAAGATAAAATTGTAACAGTTACATCTTAATTTGGACCATACTTTGTGATCCTTCTACACTTAGAAAAAAAATTGAATGGAGTGAGATATATGAGTTATTCTAGTTCCCTGACATTTGACCCTTCTGACAAGGGCAGATATGCCTGCGCATGTGTAATTTCTTTTGCCTTAAGTCTGATTTCAACTAGCATGTTTTCTAAATACTTTAAAATTTTTGTTAATGAAAATAATATTGCTGATCCTTTATATCAAAAGTTCAGAAATGATTTTCTTATTCTCTAGTTACTTTTTCTTGGTAAATACTTGTTCCTTTCATTTGTACTCCTACCCAGGAAAAATTTCAAAGATCTGATCAGTGAAGCAACATTTAATAAACCACTTAAATTGCCTTCCAAAGTGAATGTATCTCTAATTTTCTAGATGACTGAAGAAATCAGTCTTATGTTACCAAAATTGATTCTGAAGTCAGTTGCAAAGAGTATCATTTAAAGTGACTCCTTTGAAAGAGACAGTAGTAATTTGGCTAAATTATTATGATACTTCAAAAAAAAAAAAAAAAACCTTATTTTTAGCAACCTTATTTATTAGAAAATTTTACTTGGGTATTAGAATAGTTTTGATACAGCCTGGGGAGTGCCTATTTGGATGGGAACTTGAGACCTCTACATTTTTGCTAGTGGTACATGCCACTGGCTGGGTTGCCTGATTTTCTGTGGAATTAAACCCTAAGTACCCTAAGTTTCTAAGATTGGTGAACTCTGTCTGGGGAGCTCTATATAGATGAGCTTTGGGGCCGCACGAAGAGTTTGGCTGTAAGATTAAGGAAATGGTCCGGTAACTGGTTACTTCTAAATTTTCTGTACTTTGCTGAACATTTTTCTCTGAATATAAAAATGCTGTTTTACATTTTGCTACTATTCATACTGTTTTTGTTTTAAGTTAGGAATTTAGGATTTCCATGAAAAGAAAATTAGAACTTGCATTACATTGGTTAGTTGGGTGTTCAGTTTATATATATGTTTCCAGTCACCCTTGTCTTTTGCAAAAATCTTATTCTATTAATCTGTCACTTAGTAGTGAGCACCTTTGACTTTATCTGTGGGGCAAGTTCCTTAACCTGTGTTAATACAGTTAACATTTACTTTATCAACCCTAAACATTGTTTGTTGGCTTGGCATATAAAAAATAAAATTGATAGCATTTTGTATAGTAGCAGTTGGTTCCTCTTACCATCTGGAACAATGCTCTTCATTTCCATGGTAGGCCTATTTTCTTCCTGCCCTTAAATACTGAAAATCCTCATGAATTCTCACCTATACCTAAAGCAAAGAGCCTACATGCCATGTAGTAGCTTATTTTTTTTTTTTTTGAGACATTCAGAAATTGTTAATAATGGAACTTTTAAGGAGGTTTTTTATTCTTAAGGTAAATAACTAAAAAATATGTGTTTCTACCTTGGAACCCTTTTGATTGGTAAGAGAAATGTAATACCAAGTTTGTACTTTTTAAGAAATGAAGTCTCCTGGATTGTGAATGGAAAAAGCAGTAGCTATCAAGATTGACTTTTGTTTGGAACTATTCACTTTTGGTTAGTCAAAGGTGAGGAAAACATTTCCTTCCTGTGTTGTTGGAGCTCGGACTTGGAAGCTTTTTCAAGTTACTGCTATAGAAGAAACATTGTGTGGAGAACAAATTACTGCATGGAGAAAATGACTGGTTGAGTTAAAATTCTATGGAGAAGTATGTTCTGTAGAGTTTGTGTAAGGATTCAGTATTTTTTTCTTCCAGTAATATTCATATAACTGGTTTCGTATTTGGTCTACTCTGGATTCATAATCTGAGCATGAACTCTTATTTTTCCTGTTAAGTCTGAAGTGTTATATTTTAGCTTCTGGAATTATTCTTCAGTTTTTATGTAGTCATTTCTAAAGCATTCTAGAGTTTTCATAAATATGAAAATAAAAATATTCGTTAGGTCTCCTTTAACTTGAAATTTGAAAATTTTCACATGTAATGGGCTCAGGTTTGTTTTTCAACCTTTTGGGAAGAGCAGGTTGTGCAGATAGTTTTAGATTGTTGATTTAGTCTATGTAAAAATTACTATTTTGGATGCTTTTTAAAAAAGTCATGTTAGGACTGTATGCACACTGAAATGAATGTATTCAAAAAGTAAGAGTGACCACTATATGGGAGGCACCAGTCTAGGCCTTTGGGGATACAGCAGAAAACAACAGAGACCCGCCCGCATAGAACTTATATTTTAATTGGGAGAGAAAAGACTTTAAACAAAATGCGTTAGGTGATAAATGCTTTGGAGGGAAATAAAATAAGGCCAGTAAGAGGGTATAGTAAGGGTTTGGAGATAGAAGAGTGCCCTAAGTCATTGATATTTTTTATAAAAATTCAGAGATGTTCATCTGATAAGATGATAGTTAAGCAAAGATTTATAGGAATAAAGCGAAGGAGCAAGAAATATAGATATCAGGGAGAAGAGTATTCTAGTCAGAAAGAACAGCAAGTGCTGCGCATTTGAGGTAAGAGTACTTGGATAATGGGAGGCATTTCAAAGGAGACATCAGTGTAACAAGCAAAGGGATGTAGGGGGAGAGCTTATCACAAAGAAAATATTGCATAGATTTTATATATTCTAATATATAAATTACTTGAAAATGAAATCTATACCTTTGTCTTCAGTTAAAATTAGACTTTATCTGACTAATCAAGCCATTTACTTAACCTCCATGATGAATAGTATGGAAAATGCTAACAAAAATGTTTGCAGGCTCCTTTTAAGGTCTCCTGATCTAGTAGAAAAGAATGATTTGGAAGTAAATAATTATAGTCTAAAATAATTCTGTAATGTAGAATTATGTGCTAGCTTAGTAACTGTGTGGAGGGTACCTTCTGTGAAGGGAAAGACTTCATTCATTGTGAAGAATGAGCAAGAATGGAAATATTCTGGTGTAAAACAGCATGGTAGTGATTTTGTGTTAAAAACTAAAATTCAAGAAGGAGGACGTTATCAAGGACAAAATATATGCCATCCTTTAGCAGAGGGGACGTGATTGAACTTAGGCGATGATTGTTGTGTTGCAGATCATTCTGTGGCTAGTTTAGAGAATGTTTAGGGGTATTGGGTGGTTGAGACCCCAAATCAGGTGTCCTTAAAAAACGAAGAGGTCAGTCATTCCAACATTTTTCAGTGGGGACACTTTGGGATGGGGCAGTTGTTTAATTGTGGAGTGATGACTGCTTTGCAGGGCAGTTACTCTCCCTCATCCTTGATATTAAATGCCGATAAAACCCCTCAGAGAGTGTCATAACCTCCCTTCCCAATTTTCGAATGTTCTCAGGCATGGTGGTACTCCTTAGTTAAGAAATAAATAGGGTCTGAACTCTGTCATTGACAGTGATAGTGGAATGGAGAGGAGAAAGTAGGATTATTGGAGGTTTGGGAGACTTGGTTACTGATTGGCTTTAGGGAGTGTATGTAAACACGCACAGAGGTAGGAGTACTTTTGGGGCAGTATTGTGACAAGAAATTTTGTGACAGGTTCAATTTTGAAAATTAAAATAAGATTCTGCGGAGTAAAATGAATATTGATGCCATTGTGAGGAAGTAACTAAGAATTAAATGGCTTATCAAGACAGTTTCTGGAAGGATACATAAATACATAAAAATAAATACAGAAAAAGCTGGGAATTTAACTTAAATTTGGAATTTGACCACTGTGCTTGAAGTTATATAGTATTCAAAATAAGCAAAAGATAGGCCTTGCCTCAGTGTATTTTTCAGAGACAGAGAAGGCTTAGCTTTGGGACAAGAAGAATATATTCAGTGCCATAGGACAGGTGTAAAATACCATTTAAGAAAATTCAGAGATGGCAGAGGTCAAACTCTACTTTTTACTATCAGAAGCTGACTACACACAGCAAGTTGAATGTACTATTTAATTTTTATTGCAAGTAGTCTGAATTATGAAAGCCTTGTGTCATTCTTCTGTCCATAGGCACTATTGTGCTTTGTTCTTTAAGCATTGTTGGCAAGGGTAACTACTTATCTAAAATATACGTTTGTTTATCAACTATTACTTTGTATAATAATTGGAACTATTAAACATTTTGAAAGATTATAAGCAGGTAAATGGTCATAGTTACATTAATGTTTCTTGGTAGCAATCAAGGCCAAATTAGGTCACTTGAATTCATATTTAATCATTATGAACTAAAGATTAAAACTGGACAAACTGCTAATGAGTCATGAATAACTTTAATATTTTTCCTTTTATGGTAGTTACAACTAAGATATTTGTACTTGTTTTATACGTATTTTGAAAATAAAACAACTCATTTCTTGATTTTCTTCTCTGTTCTCTAATTGGACTATATTTTGTATTTTCTTTGAATTTGCCAATAATAATCTCTTAAGCAGATTGGAGGTGAAACTTTGTGGTCTATTTAAGAGCTTTTTTTTTTAGTTTTGGTGCTAAAACAATTGTATATTAGACTATTTTATTGTAATTCTTTCCAGATTGAAATATAAAATCGGAACTTATATTCTTTTAACTTTTTCAGGGTGATATTGAATAGTTTCTGCATCATTTCTTATTTGGAAATTTATTACAGTAAGAAACCTGAAATTTATTGCAGTAAGAAACCTGTCCATTTTCAGTTTTGTTTTTCAATGTCAGCTAGTCGCTATCAACTGATATTCAAGATAACTCAGTAAGACTAAAGGGAGGAAAGAATGAGAATTATTTTAAATAAACAAACTGAGATCCCACTCTCTCAGATATCACATATCTATTATCTTCCTATTAGTGCAAACACAGCATTCCAGGAGAGATGTTAATAAAGGTAGTTTGACCTTCAGCTTGTTCATGCTTCCATAGGTATGATTTTTTTAAAAGTTTTTTAAAAGGTAGGGGTGGATAGTACGAGTTGTAATTCTGAAGGCTTAGAGTAAAAAAAATACTTGAGGATCAGTTACTCCTTGAGGGAGTTCGATTTACTTTCTGGTGTTATTGATCATTTATGTGATCCTAATCAACACCCTGTTTACTTCTCAGGTAGGTCATAGTAGTCTCAGGGGTTGTTATGAGAGATTTTAAACAACTTCTTCATACTACCTGTTGTTCCACTGTTAGATCTTTCGTCTATTAGTATACAAATCTGGGATTAAGAATGAATTAAAGCCAGAGAGTAATTTAATCTTTTTCTTTATTGCAGACTTAATTCAGTGCACAAATGAGATGAACGTGAACATCCCACAGTTGGCAGACAGTTTATTTGAAAGAACTACTAACAGTAGTTGGGTGGTGGTATTCAAATCTCTCATTACAACTCATCATTTGATGGTGTATGGAAATGAGGTAAGCAGAAATTTTGGTTAACAAGTGTATGTTTGACTGGTGTGTTAACTGATTATCCCAGCTTCTGCCCCTGAGACTTCAGGAATGGCATCAACAGTTGAGTCATATAGTTAAAAAGGACAAGGTGCCTTGGGAGAAATATAATTGTAGACTGTAGAATTTGAGTAAAGATAGCCTGTAAACCAGAAAACAGAAAGTGGGGTAGAGCACAGAAGGCTTCAATAATGGGATCGAGAAGCAAAGATTAATGCCTAGAGGTGGGTTCTGTAAGCAGCCCTGGGTTTTGCAGGTTTTGAATATGGACTGTATGTTTGTCTATATCCAGTTTTTACTATAGACCAACCAGAGTTCTTTCTGATCTCATATAGTTGTCTGTGGAAGCACTTTGCCTTATTCAAGGGTATAATGGCTACAGGGACTGACTAAAGAATGCCTTTCTTTAGTAGAGAGATGTATCTGAAGTCTTCTTTGCCCAAAAGGGGAACAAATAAGGTGCATAAGCTTCTGCAGTTTAATGTTTGGAGAGAAGCATCTTGTTTTCCATGATAGCCTAGCACCTCATTTCTGAATTTTTACCTTAAACAATTTTCTCTGTCCAGTATACTTGTAAATGATATTAAAAGGAACTTTTAAAATTATATTAAAAGAACATTGAAAGGAATTTGATAATTCTACACTGGTATGTGCCTTAGAAAAATGTAGCCCACTGGTTGCTGGGAGATAGCTCCCATAGAGATTAGGAAGGACTTTAGTCACTGCCATTAGTCTTTTGGGCATAATGACTTTCTGACATTCGTCTTTTACTTTACTCATTATTTTGGGCTTTTCAGTCATGAAACTCTTCTGTTACCTTTGACACATACCAACAGAGCATCATTAAAGTTCAGAATTAAAACAGGAATTTACTCACAACTTTATCATTGCATGCAACAAGATCTGTTTGCACATTTTGGTGTTCCCTTTTGGTCCTTGTCCATAAGTATTTTTTATAGCTATTATCGTAATTTCAGTAAAATATTTAGCTTCTTAATGAATCACACCATAAGCATCTCCATGTTTTATATTCTTTTTATTTATCATCTTTAGTTATTATATAACTGTTCATATATTCCATGACTTTTTAAACCATTCTCCATACTGAAAATTTAGTTTTCTAATTATTGTGTCACAGAACCACATCGAATGATTTTATTTGTAGTTTTCAAGTTTTAAAAATTATTTCTAGAAGCGTTACCTGAAATATAATTACTTAAGCAAAAGGCATGACCATATTTAGGACATATTTTATACAGTTGGTTGCTAATTCATTATAATCAGTATACAGAGCCAACAGAAATGTTTGGATATACTAGTTTCGATATAACTTGAAATATTTTGATCTTAATTAGGATAAGTATTTCTACTTTTATCAAAAATGTGTTTATTTCAGATCATGATCATTTATTCCAAAAAATATCAGGCTTATATGTATTTTTCACTTTTTTAAAAAAATGTATAGTTGACCCTTGAACAAAATGGGCTTGTACTTCGTGAGTCCGCTCATACGTGAATTTTTTTTTCAATAAATACTGTAAACATTTTCCTTATGATTTTTTTAAATAACATTGAGTTTTCTCTGTTTTACTTTAAGAATCAGTGTATGATACATATAACATACAAAATAGTGTTATGTGATTGTTTATGTTATTGGTAAGGCTTCCAGTCAATAGTAGGCTATTAGTATTTAAGTTTTGAGGTAGCCAAAAGTTATATGTGGACTTTTTACTGTGTGTGGGGCTGGCACCCCTAATCCCCATGTTGTTCACCTGTAGTTTATTTAAAAAGAAAAAGCCACAAATATAACTAACTACAGTGCCAGATGAAGAGGCAAAAATGGTGGCTTTCAGAGGCTGTAAATATGGTAATAATAATAGAAACAAAACCTGGATAAAGGCAAGGAAACAGGAAGTTTACTGCCATTCCTTGACAGGAGAAGAAAAATAGAATTTCATTGTAATTTTTAGATAAATTCGTGTTTGGTTTCCCTTAAGCAGCTTAAAACAAATCCAGTGCTCTGCTCATTCTGTTAGTTTATGTAACTCTCAGGTTTTTGCATTGACAGTTGTTACTATTCTCTGAGAAAGTATGCATAGGATTTCACTGTGTTGTGGTGATGGCAATACCATAGAATAGTGGTTCTCAAATGGAGCAGGGGAGGAAAGTGATCCCTCCATACACACTACACATACACACTCCAGGGGACATTTGTCACAACTTGAGAGAATGCTACTGGCACCTAGTAGGTAGAGGCCAGGGATGCTTCTAAACATGTTACAATGTACAGGACAGGCCCCCACACCAAAGAATTATCAAAACTAAGAAAATCAAAGTCTAATATTGTCTTTTTGAACAGATTGTTTTAGGATAAATAATGAAAGGTGAGTCTTTGATTTACAAATAGTTTTTAAAAATCCTGGTTTGTTAGTTTAGGGTGATTTCAGATCAACAAGATTTGGTCAGGGGAATGGTAGTGTACATCCTAATTGGTAGTAACCTTATGCATACTTGAAAAAAAAGTGCAATTGAAAGGGGTTTCCTTAGCTCTCTGTTTTAGAGGTTGTATGTAAAGGGAAGTAAAGATAGTGTTCTAAGGCAAGCACTTTGGAGAGTGTTTTGACAGTATTTTGAAAAGATAAACTTCTATATACATTTGACCCGACAATTCAATCTTAAATGTAGAGTATGAGAAACTCTTGTGTGTTTGAATATGGAGACAGAGTACAGATGTCAATTAAACATTGTTAATAATAGTGAAATTGGAAAGAACTTAAATATCCATAAAGAAGTTGATACACTATATTATAGTTCATTGAAATGCTAGAACACCATTTTAATTGAATGAACTAGATCTATATATATTAAATAATTCTTGGGAAAAAGTTGTTTAAAAGCACATTGGAAAAGAATAAGTACAGCATGACATTTCTGTAAATTTAAAATAGAAAAATTATATACCGTTTATAAATACTTAAATTAGTAGTAAAATTATAAAAACGTGGGAGCGATATAGACCTACTTCAGAAAGTGATTGCCTCTGAAGAGGGAGGGGGAGAGAGAGATTGAAGGTGTTGTGTCTTCAGTAAAGTGTATAATGTTTTGATTCTGTAAGATCTAAAGTAAACATGGTAATGTGTTTAATCTGGGCTGTGGGTAAGAGGATGTCTGTAATGTTCTTGTGTATGATTATAAGTATTTTTTTTAAAGTCAGATGCCACCCGAGTATGACTAGTATGACTAACATGTCCTAATATGCTGCAGTAAAGGCAGAATTACTGTGTTCAGTTTGAAAGTGCGTATTTCTTTTTATTTTGACTTTAATACTATAGCTGTGGGCATTAGGTTTTAATAAATTCTCATAAGCTAGTGAAAAATACATTTTTAGGTTTGGTAACTAGTAAAGCGGACCGAGGATGAGAAATTTAAACTAGATAAGCTTAACGGAATGTGTTAACCACAACATTTCCCACTAATTCTGAAATTAGTTTGTTAGATGATGGTACCTTAATTTGACATAATTATTTTTTTTTCCAGCGTTTTATTCAGTATTTGGCTTCAAGAAACACGTTGTTTAACTTGAGCAATTTTTTGGATAAAAGTGGATTACAAGGTAAAGACAATTTATTCATTATAGAAAATCAAGAGTGACCCCGTATGATGATTATAGCAGAATTGAACCGTGTCTTTTAGAACATATGCTGTGGAAAGGAATCTCATATTTTCGTGACAGTTGTAGGGAAGAAAAAACTCTTCTAACATGATGATTGGGATCCACTTTCTACTTGACACCCAAAGCTCTTTGAAAAACAGTGTAAGGGTAGTAGTAGTTTGAGGGCCTGGATTCTGGAACTGGACTGCCTGAGTTTGAATCCCATCTCTGCCACTAACCAGCTGCATGAAGTTGAGCAAGTTACTTCATCTCTGCATCTGTAAAATCAGGAATAACGATAGCATCTACTCTACAGGGTTGTCATGAGGCTTAATCTAGTTAATAAATGTAAAGTGCTTAAAACAATGCCTGGCATACAGGAAACTCTATGTAAGTATCTGCTTTCATTGTTGTTGTTGTTGTTATTATTTTATGCTTTGTTCCAAGAAGTGTAGTTGGGAATATTATACATTTTAGTAGCAAAGGTAAGTAGTTTTTTATTTTAGATGAATTGCTTATTGATACACTTGCTTTTTTTGTCTTATTTTACTTTCAGTTTAGTAACTTGAAATTACTGTAATCTGGCATTGTAGCCCTCCATGCACATTCTGTCTTAATGAGAACTGTTGTACTTAGTTCCAGAACTAGGTTGTTAGCATTATAAAATGTCATCTCTAGGAAGAGCCTCATAAAGGACATACCAGATGACTTGGGAATATTCAACAGTAAGGCTCCATTTGGGAAATGTCTTTAGAGAAGGTAAGATTTGTGCTGAGCTTTGAAAGATGGACGAGGATGTAAGTTGACTTAAACAGAGGTATACAGATATACACAGATATGAAGGAATATGGGGTATTTAGGATTTATAGAGCAAATGAGTGTGAATAGAATGTATGGATGATGTGCTGGAGAACATATAATGACAGATAGCCCCCAAGAAGCTGCTTGGGGCCAAAATCAGGCACAGATGAATTTGATAGAGTTGGGATTTTATAATGCAATGAGAAACCATCAAAGTTTTTTGACTTGAGACATGAGGGGAGAGAAAATGTGTGTTAAAAAGAAAGCATCATAGCTTAGTGCAGGTTGAATTAGAGTGGATAAAGTCTTGAAGACATTGAGACTGTTCTGGTCATCATTCTGTCATCTAGTGGAGAGTTAATGAGAGCCTGAATTGTGGTTCTTATGGAGATAAGTGGAATTTAGTGAACAGCTATGTTTGGGGTAAGGACTGTCCAGTTCAATATTTGTTTACTTTTGGCGGATAAAAGTATTAATTAGGGTGAATCAAATACCCTATTTTCCAGAGATTTTGGAAGAATAGTAATCTATACATAGGATCAGTTGTTTTAAGATTGTTTTTACTTTAATGGGATATAAAGCGTTCTAAGTAGGTAAGGAAAAAAAAACTAAGCAGTGAAATCCTTTTTCAAATTGTGGTTCTAGATATATGACAGATGAAACTGGAACTGCTCTGTTTTCAGGGACTTGGGAGAAACTGCCTGTTCATCTGTTTATTTCTGCTTCTCTTCTTATTCAGTTCATTTGAACTAAGGGTCTGTGGAAAACAATATGCAAACCACTGTTCTCTATAGTAGAGTATATACATATGTCCAAGTGAGTTTTTGGTTCTTTATTAGCTACTCATTTTCCACTTTCTTAAGATAGAAGTTCAGCACATTTAGTGGTAAGGTTTTAAGATTTTCATTTCTTTTATGTAGAGAACAGTTTTTAGGCCTTTTATTTAAAGTTCACATTCTAAAGTGATAAAGATAGGACTGAAACAATAATTAAAAGCATATAATTCAATGGTATTTTTGAAAAGTAATTTTGTTTGCTTATGTCTTGTTCGGTGGAGTCTGCTGTATTTTATTAAATATGTACTGGGTGTATATAAATATAAATAAGCTGCTGGTCTAGATACTGTGCACACTGAATAGCTATGAGTTGTAGTAAAGTAAGAATAATGTGGGAGCATAAAGAGTTCAGGGAAAATTTCAGAGATTGAGCCTTGAAGGATGAGGTATTTCTCTCATCAGAGAAGATGGAGTAGAGTCAATTAGAGGGAGCAGTGTGAACTAAAGAGCTGAGGAATGTGAATCTGTACCACCTTATTGAATATATCAGTAGCTATGAGAATATATGGGGGCAATGATTTTTTTTTTTCTGTTTTGTTCATTGATTTTTCTCTAGTGGCACTTAGTAGGCCCTGACGAAATATATGCTGAATAAATGAATTGGTGATTATGTTAAATCCAGTCACTTTACATTTTCTTTTTAGATCGTTGTGGTGTTCTCTTTTTGAAGTAACAGAAATCATTAAGTAAAGTTAAATTTGTTAGATGAAGATAAGCCAGAATAAAATTGACCTGGCTTTTCAATGAGGAGCAAAACCTTATAGACTTCCTTGAGCCAGGCAGTAACTAAAATAAAAGTTTTTTTCCTTTTATAATGTTGATTAGATTTTATGTTACTAACATTTACAGATCTCATGACTTTTTTTTTATGGTGACATTGGTTAACAAAATCCAGTAAGTTTCACATGTTCAATTTAACAATGAGGCAGCATATATATTGCATTGTGTGTTCAACTCCCACAGTTAGATTTCTTTCTGTCACCACCAATTTGACCCATTTTACCCTGTTTCCTCATCAGATATCATGATGAAACAAAATCTTAGAATTATTTAGATATTTACTTAGAAAGTTTTATTGAAAACATATTGTTTTATTGTTATGCCTTAAACTTGTATATTGCCATTTCATTGTACTATGCAGTAATTTTCTGTACTTTTTATAAGGTTGATACACATAATTGCAGTTGTTCTAAATAATATACAACTAAAAATTTCTTAAATGTGAAAATTATAAAATTGCTTAATGATTTTTGAGTTGGGGTTGTTCCATGGGATGTTAAATTTGAGTTATCATCAAGTAGTGTAAGAGAACATGTTTTTTTAATTCCTGGCGAACAGAAGACAGAAATGTTGATCAGAAGTCAAAAAAATATATATATATATATATATTATTGTCATGAAATTCTCAGGAAGGTTTTTCTTTTTTGTTGTTGTCGTCGTTGTTTTTTTAATAGGCGAGGCAACCCTTGGTTGACCTCACAGATTGCAAGGACCTTATTTTTTTATTTTTTACACCTACAGCACCTGCTCTTCCTAAGTGGTCTCCCATCCAAGTACTAACCAGACCCAACCCTACTTAGCTTCCGAGATGAGACGGGATCAGGCTTTTTCAGGCTGGCGTGGCTGTAGACTCAGAAAGATTTTTCAAAGCCACATATGACGTACCCGACTTAAAAAATGTGAAGTCTTATAGATATTAGAATATATTATTCATTAGTCACTTAATTTACATCACTAAATTGAATTGGGATATCAAGACATTATGGCCATTGGATGAAATGAGTTGGTTTTCTAAGCAAATTGGGATTTTAATAATTTATGAAAACTTTTAATATTTTTTTCTTACAGGATATGATATGTCTACATTTATTAGGCGGTATAGTAGATATCTAAATGAAAAAGCAGTTTCATACAGACAAGTTGCATTTGATTTCACAAAAGTGAAAAGAGGGTGAGTTAAACTTTTTTTTTCTTGCTATATAGTGGATTTGAATATTTTAAAATATAAACCATATAAATTATTAGATTATGAATTATCTGGAATTTCAGGCCAGTTTTAAAAGACTGAACTTCAATTTTCTTTGAAGAAGTACATCAGATACTTTTTGCACTAGGTTTTTTAAAGCTCTTTTTAATTTTATTACAGCTTTAAGATAGAGTTCACACAACATAAAATTCACCCTTTTAACGTATAAAATGGTTTTTAGGACATTTACAGAGTTATGTAACATCACTACTATCAAATCTTACAACTTTTCATCACTCCAGAAAGAATCCCCAAACTCGTTAACAGTTACTTTCCATTTTCCTCATCTTCTAAACCCTGGCAACCGCAAATCTATTTTCTGTCTCTATGGGTATACCTATTCTGGATATTTCATATAAATGGAATCAAATAATATGTAGCCTATTGTGTCTTGCTTTTTTCGCTTAGCATAATGTATTCAAGTTGTAATATCCTTATTGTAGCATGTATTAATATTTTATTTATTTTTATGGCTGAATAATATTCTCTTGTGTGGATTATACTATATTTTGTTTATCAGCTGATGGACATTTGAGTGATTTCTGCTGTTCGGCTCTTAGGAGTAGTGCTGCTTTGAGCATTAGTGTACACGTTTTGTGTGGATTCTTTTCAGTTCTCAGGGGTGGGTACCTGGGAGTGGAATTGCTGGGTCATATGGTAACTCTCTTGTTTAGCTTCTTAAGGAACTACCAAACCATTTTTGGCATCATGTCTAAGGAAACGTTGCTTAATCTAAGGTCATAAAAATTTACTCCTAAATTTTTTCTAAGAGTTTTGTAGTTTTAGCTCTTAACATTTAGGTTTTGAATTAATTTTTGTATATGGTGTGGGGTCTCGGTCCAGATTCATTCTTTTGTATGTGGATATCCGGTTATCCCAGCACCATTTGTTTCAAAGTCTTATTTCCTGATTGAATGGTCTTGGCATCCTTGTTGAAAATTAATTGATCATAAATGTAAAGATTTATTTCTATTCTCAATTCTGTTCTGTTGGTATTGATTACTGTTGCTTTGTAGTAAGTTTTGAAATTTAGAATGTGAGTTTTCCAGCTCTATTATTTTTTTAAGACTGTTTTGGCTATTTTGGGTCCCTTGCATGTATTTCCATATGAATTTTAGGATCATCTTATCAATTTCTTCAGAAAAGGCAGCTAAGATTTTGAGGGATTGCATTAAATCTGTAGATCATTTTGGGAGAGTATTGCACTCTTAACACATTATTTCTAGTCCTTATACATGGGATGTCTTTCTGTTTTTCATTTTTACTTTCAGTGCTGTTTTGTATTTAAAGTTCTTTTTAACAATGGCTTCAGAAGATGAATTTGTTTTTTGCTGTGCCCGAAATAATAGTCTCCTTGGCACATGAACTAATCACACAAAAATGATGTAATCAGTGCTTTTATACCTGATAGCACCTGGTATATGGATTTTTCTTAGGATATATGATGAGACTTCAGGAAAAAGTCACTAAAGACATTCTAAAGGGGCACTGATGACCCTTGTGGCTGTGAAATCCTGCCCTGAGGGAAATCTGGCTTCTGCAGAAATATTCTGGTGAATGCCTTTCTAAGTTTCCCTGCTGCTCAAAGATCCCAAAGATGTAAGCAATTAATATTTCTTTAAATTGTTCTCTTTAAATGTTAAATCTCTAAAATGAAATGGACAATATAATATAAATGTAGACATAGCCTCTTAGTTATTCAAGAGATTTTAAAGATGAACTTAAATGTTCCATGTACACTCTTCCAAATTAATCAGGAGGTGATTAGCTTGGAATTTACCAAAATTAAATTTCACAGATTTTGTTACATATATTTAGGTACTTTAGAAGATTATAGTTGAGGAGTTCATATTTAGAAGTCTGATTCTTAACCCCAATATCCTGTCAAATAAACCGTTTTCCAGTTGAGCTTATATTATACTTCACTGTTGAATATATTCAGTAAAACTGACCTTCAGGATATTTTTAGATTTCAGATTAATAGAATTCAAAAATGGAAACCTTTTTATTTACTTTTTATTTATTTTATAATAGTTTAAGGTATACAATACAGAGGTTAGCCATTAATTTATGAAATAATCCCCCAGATTACTGTAGTACTTATCTGGCACTATACATGGCCATTACAGTAATATTGACTATATTTCTATTTTTTCTAATCTGAAGGGTTAGTTTTGAGGTTGAGGAGAGTTGCTGCATTTCTGTATTTAATAGAGCAAATTTTCATTATTTGGATGAGAACAGCCTTTGATTATGCACAATATAATTAGTATTGATTTAAAAGAAATTACTCTCATTTAATGCTAAGGAAAAAGAAAGTAAATCAAAGCTTTGAGGAGCCATAATTGAGTGGAACCAAGAAAAAGCACGAAATTGACATTATAGAAACACAGATATATATATCTATGTGTATGTGTATCAAATTGTATAAATAAAAAATATATAGGATGTAAGGTTTAAGTTGAAGGCATGACAGCAATTAAAATTTATTATATCATGGCAAAAATCTCAGTTGACGATTTCAGTTTTAGAGAGAACTTGCGTAGCAAATAGTAAAATATTATTTATTAGGGTAATAATTTTTTATGCTTACAAAAGTAATAAACTTTTTAAAAGTTCAGGCAGCTTGTAGGAAATGTTAACATTTTAGTGTATCTAATCTTTTTTCTATGTGTAAATAGAAATGAATGTATGGAGGTACATAGAAAATTACATAAATTTTTATTTAATACTATATTACATTAATATGGTACAATATTTAATAGTATATAGTTATTCACAAATACAGTGGACAGTTTGGTGATAGGCAGAGGGGAAGGGGATTTGGAGGGCTGGGAGAATGGGGCGAAGGGTTAAAGAAGTACAAATTAGTAGTTGATGGATGGTCGTGGGGAGCGTGGCATAGGGAATGTAGTTAACATTAATACGTTGGCTAAGTGGAGGGTCAGGGGAGGGAGGGAGCAATAGGGATTGTTTTATGAACTATGTAGATGTCTAACCAATGTACTGTATACTTGAAACTAATTAAAATAAATAATTTTTAAAAAGATAAATAGTATATAATTATCTAATATAGTCAAATTAATATTATATAATATTTAATATTTAGACATTATTTTAAGACTGCTTTCCTCCCCTACTATATATTTTAGACATTTTCAATGTCTGTACACATAGATCTATCTACTTTTGAATGGCTATAGAATTATATTCTAGATGTATATTTAACTTATTTTTTATCTTATGAAGGAATGCATTGACTATCCTTTTGCGTATGATTGCATTCTTAAGTGAAGTTTCTTGTAGAATAAATTCTTAGAATTGATAAGTCAAGGATATACATACACATTTAACATTTTAATGGAAAACACCAAATTGTTCTTTATAAAAGTTGTACCACATTATTGACTTAAATACAGTAATAAATACCTCTTTTACTGTATTCTTCCATTCTCATGAAATTGTATCTTATTAGGTGTTCATTTCATACTGGTTGCAATAAATGGTGATGTTGAGCCTCTTTTGCCCACTTCTTTGTTGGGTTTTTAAATTCTTTTCTGATGTGTTGAATAGTGTTAAGAGCTCACAGGCTGTTTAGTCAGGTCAATCTGGATTTGAATTCTAGCTTCACTCCAGTTAGATGAGGGACTTTAATAAAGATATTTCAGTCAGCTTTCTGGCTTTTTAAAAATAACTTTGTTTTGAAGTAATTTCACTTCCAGAAATACCGTAAGAATAATATAGATAACTCCTTTAGAATTTACTCAGATTTACCAGTTTTTAACATTTTGTCACATTTGCCTAGTTATTCTTTGTATATGTGTGTGTGTACTTTTTTCCTGAACCATTTGAGAGGGGATTACATAACTAATGCTTTCTTATAGTTTATACCCTTAACACTTCTGTGCATATTTCTTAAAACTAGGATCTTTTATTACATGTCCATCAGCTTACTAACTTTTTTTACATTTGTGGCACACAAACTGATACTGTTTGTACAGGACAGTGGGTTAAATGGAAGACTACTTGAGGCCGGAGGATTAGGGAAGAATGCGTTGGCACATATACAGCCCATTTGTACCATAGTAGTATGCTGTGGCACAGTTAGGAAGCCATGAATAGCACTTATCTATTAAGATTGTTGTGAAAATTAAATGAAATGTATGTAATACTTAGCACATGGGAAACACAAATAAGCTTTGTGTGTTAGGAAAATAAATTATCGTGGGTTACAAATATTTTTGCCTGTTTTTTAAACATTATTAAAAGTTTAAAATATTTTGTGATCAAAATTATTATCTTTATTTTTATGGTTTTTGTCCTTTAAGCAAAGTCAGAGTGGGCTTTTCTACACCAGAATGATTAATTACCTATTAATGATTTCGTTGGATATATTTATGGATTCAGTATTTTATATTTAAATTTTTGATTCATTAGGAATATATCTTGGTATAAAAGTAGTGAGGTGGAGACAACAACAACTATAATTTGTAATAAAGATATAGACCATTCAAAAATCAAAATTAATTATTACCCAGTTAAATTACTTTTTACTTATACCCTTGAACAACATGGGTTTGAACTGTGCAGGTCCACTTATATGTGAGTTTTTTGTTTTGTGTTTTTTTTTTCCAGTAAATATGCAGTTGGCCTTTCTATATCCTTGGTTTTGAATCCAAGGAATCTTTTTATTGAAAACATTTCTCTTAAGTATCATTTATTTTAATGACCAGATTAGAATGACTTGGTAAAATTGTCCTTTATTTTATAATAAAATAATTTTAGTTATTAGGATTGTTGTGAGAATTAAATGAAATGTTTACAAGCCATCGCTATTTGAGTAATGAATAAAATACCTTAAATAAAGCAATGCTCACCAAGACTTGAGGTCAACTGCTGGCTCCATCAAGTCCTAACTGTTTAGTGATGTTAGTTAGGCAAATGTTTTTTTTAACATGTAATTTAAAAAAAAAAAAATCTGTAAAATTTCCCTTTACACCGGAGTGATTTGAGGATCAGATGATTCCCTCATCTGAAAAGTATACTATAAACCTGGCAGTATAATGTAAGCTTTGATTTTTGTGTGTCATGTTTTATATCTTTTCTTTCTTTTGTCCTGTCCGTCCGTCCGTCCATCCGTCCTTCCGTCCGTCCTTCCGTCCTTCCTTCCTTCCTTCCTTCCTTCTTCCCACCTCATTTTAAATGAGCATTTTGATGTTAGACATAAAATTTCCTCTTTTTTTTTTTTTATATGATATGCTTGAGGTTTCAGGTTCAATAATGGCTTAAAAATATGTGATGTTTCATAGCAACTTGTTCTCTGTTTATATAGAGATCCAAGTGGCAGTTCAAAATGTAGATTTAATAACAACCTCAATTGTTTCTTTTAAAAATAAAACAGGGCTGATGGAGTTATGAGGACAATGAACACAGAAAAACTTCTAAAAACTGTACCAATTATTCAGAATCAAATGGATGCCCTTCTTGATTTTAATGTAAGTTGATTGCACAAATGCTTTTGTACTTTAACATGTTAAAAATTATATTCTTATAATTGATCAGATTTTATTTTCAGGTTTTCGTAGACTCTTGAACTATATGCTGTCCTTTCAGTATCCAGGGAGGCTTGGTTCCAGGACCCCCAGCAGATAAAATTCATGGATGCTCAGTCCTTATATAAAATGGCATATATGTAATATTTGCATACAACTTATGCACATCTCCCATATTCTTTAAATCATCTCTAGATTACTTATAATACCTAACATAATGAAGATATTATGTAGATAGTTTTTATAGTATATTGTTTAGGGAATAATGACATGAAAAAATAGTCTATACGTGTTCATTCAGTACAGACGCAACTGTTTTTGGCCTAACTGTAGTATATGTCAGCAACAATATATTTTCCATCTTTGGTTGTTTGAGTCCTTGGATGCAGAACCGGTGGATATGGAGACTATGCAAGCCAAAAAATGTGATGGGAAGGTGAAGGAATTGATCTGAAAAATCTACTTTCTTTCCATAATGATTTTTAGATTTTAAAAATGTCTGAAGATTTTCTGTAGGAATAGCCAACTTAATATTTCTATAGCAGTGGTCCCCAAACTTTTTGGCAACAGGAACTTGTGCTTCTATAAGAATCTAATGCCTGATGATCTGAGGTAGAGCTGAGGCAGTGAATCAACTAGCACTGGAGAGTGGCTGCAAATACAGATGAAACTTTTGCTGGCTCACCAGCTGCTCACCTCCTGTTGTATGGCTTGGTTCCTAACAGGCCACAGAGCAGTACTGGTCCACGGCCTTAGGACGGGGACCTCTGTTCTGTAGGGTTAATGTCTAAAAAAGAATTTGGTGGTTAAAAGGACATAAACATTTAGATTTTTAAAATATTGCCAATTTATATTCCGGAGAGATTGAGCCAGTCGCTCCTCAGCAGGTAACCTGTTTTCTTTATCCTTATGAGCACTGAATAATACCTTGGTTTTGATTATTTTGATATCTTCTGGTGTAGTGCTCAAGAATGGATATTGCAGTAATTTAATTTGATTATTTTATCTTAATTTATCTGGTAAGTGAAATTGAGGTTCTTTTCACATGTTATTTGTATTTTTTATTTTTATGAATTGTCTGTCATTTGCTTTATTATTAGGATTCTTTCTTTATGATGGAAATCAGCCCTCTTAGTATTCTGCAGATATTTACCAATTTTTTGTTGACTATTCATCTTTCTACTTAGGCTTTTCTATTCCTAGCAACAAGTTCATTTTCATGTACTAGATATTTGTGTTATCTATAAAAGTTAATTAGACTTATCCTTTTGATTCATTCCTTGAGATAAAACTAAAGTTATTTCTAGTATTCTTGATAGACAAATAAGTGCAATTTTTTGTTATAGCATAATTCAATAATAAAAGTAATTATTGATCATTCCTGTGTGGGGTACTACACTAGACTCTGTACGCTCAGTGTACCATTTAATTCTTCCAGTAACCAATTGAGGTAAAAATATTATCATCCTAATTGAAAGTGAGTTTGTTTGTAATATTGAGAAAAGGTATATGTAGTTTTAAAAAACTTATCTTCTAGTTGTGCCTTGGCGGTTATAATAGCCATTTAATACTTTTTTATTTAAAAATATTCAGCAACTCTTTCATGACTCAAACTGAACTCCCACTTAGAACTGGGCTTTATTTTACAATTAGAAGTATTTAATGTTGAAATGAAGTTGTAACTAAAAGACTTTTGAGATATAGCCTAGGAATTTCAAGAGTTAAGGGTACTTTTGTTCTCAATGATTTACTTCAAAACTAAATTGAATGTCATAGATCATAGGATGTTTGTTTGATTCAGTCTTTAACATAAATCGGAACTCGAAATTTTTACTCTATTTGGCTGTAACTGATTGTAAATAATAAATGTTTTTTCTCTAATACACCTAAATATTCAAATTCACTGTATTTTAATTTGAAGAAAGTCACTGTCATTTAAAACATAAGATTAGCTAATTTTTTTTTTTTTCTGATTTTTCCTCAGGTTAATAGTAATGAACTTACAAATGGGGTAATAAATGCTGCCTTCATGCTTTTGTTCAAAGATGCCATTAGACTGTTTGCAGCATACAATGAAGGAATTATTAACCTGTTGGGTAAATATTGTTGTAGCTTAATGACATTCTGTTTCTAGTATTGTATGGATTAATAGTATTGTCTGAGTTGTTACTTAAAGCTACCTAAAAATTTATTGAGCTATATTCATTTTTTGTAACAATTTATTTGGAGAAAAGAATTTTATACCAGTTACACATACTAGGTGATTAAATACGTATATTTATAACTAGAACATTTAACTAGATGAACTTTATTTTTTAGAGATATATGTGTTTTCGTCTATCAGTTTTACAATTTTTAAAAACAGAAAAATCTCTTAAAATTTAAGTTGAAATTTTTCTGTTCCAGAAAAATCTTATTTCTTCATAATTTACTCCAGAATGAACTTTAACTGTAAAATTGATATTTTTCCTAAACTTAATTTAAAAGTTGATAATTATTTTCAGTGCATTAAACATTTATTTTTAAGGCTGAGGCATTTTAAGAATATCTTGTGCTTTATTTTTGAGACATTTTAGGAATGTGTGATACTTTGAGTGTTGGTTGACCCTCAACACAGGTTTGAATTACATGGGTCCATTTATATGCATATGATTTTTCAATAAATACAGTAAATATTTTCCTTATGATTTTCTTACAACATTTTCTTTTCTTTAGCTTACTTTATTGCAAGAATACACTGTATAATAAATATAACATACAGAATATGTGTTAATTATGTTTCACTATGGCTTCCGGTTGACAGTAGGCATAGTATTTAAGTTTTGAGAGAGTTAAAAGTTATATACAGATTTTTGATTGTGCACAGGACCCGTAAGCCCCATGTTGTTCAAGGGTCAGCTCTATATGGAATGCAGTTAATTTTGCCTAGAAATGCTCACTTTTTTCAGTAGGATCTGTATGGAGTAGACGAGTAACAGTTTGCAATGAGTGCCAAAGTGCAAGTGTCATATATCAATTATGTTTACTCCAATGTGCTCGTTCTACACCTACTTCTTTTTATTTCTTTTAGAATTTCTTTTAATTTGTTTTTCTTTGTTTTTTTTTTTTTTCGAGAATGCTTTAATCCTTGGAGATACGGAAATTGGGCTTATTTTTTTTACAATTGAAAAATGGAGAGTTTTCTACAAAAATTTGGAAGGCATAGTCTTCCAGTCTATGCTTATTATAAATGAAGCTCTTTACTGCTGTTTATATATTAAGTTTAAATGAGCTTTCCAAGCCATCTTTGTTAATATATCATTAGTAAGAATATTTGGAAATATAAGTTAGTGCTGTTTTACATTGAGTAAAGGGTAATATGTATTAACATTCAAATACATATTTAGGGAATTGTGAGGAAAGGAATATTGTAGAACAATCTGATAATATAAGTAAAGTCAAGTAGTTTTTCTGCTTTTAATATGATGGTATCTCTATTTTACTTTGCTTTAAATATCTAAGCTAATTTAACACTGATATTTTTCCTGTAGGGTGAGTGTGTTCTCTGAGACACCTATATGAGTCTTTGGAGCTGTTACTTAATTATTTTCTTTTTCGAGTTATATTTTGATGTGAATAAAAGTATTTTTGCATCTACTTTTGGCAGAAAAATATTTTGATATGAAAAAGAACCAGTGCAAAGAAGGTCTTGACATCTATAAGAAGTTCCTGACCAGGATGACAAGAATCTCAGAGTTTCTCAAAGTTGCAGAGGTAAACTATCTTTAAGTGACTATGTCTCTTAACCTGCTGTTTTGTCTTTAAGTGTGGATATTAAAGAAATCAGTCATTATCTAAATGAAATATCGTAAATATAGTGGGATATATAGTCAATCATGTCAATAAGCTGTATTGAATTCTGTTATGGCATGAATATTTTATAGTATTAAATAAAATATATCCTGTATATTTAATTCACTATTAAATATTGAAAGGTAATTTATTTTTAAATCTTTCTGTATAAAATTAGATAGGTGGCCCACGATGGTTTGGAATTAGCCATGTATATTAGAAGATTTATTCTGTTTAGTATGGCAGAGAGTATTCAATGTTAATGGTAGTCTCTTTCCTCCATTGCGACTTGCAGCTGGAGGCATGTTATTCAGAATGTTTTGTTTCCCCACAGAAGTGAATTTAGTGTATTGTTTATCATTGATTACAAAAACCATGAGTATAGGTTATAGGATAATCTAATTTTGCAAATCTGTTTAAGAAATAATTTTCTGAAATTGTCACATAAGGCATTTGTGTTAATGCTTGCAGGTATTATCTTGCTCACACAGAGATGTAGGTCTTAAAGTATTTTTGTTTTCTCTTTACTCATCACCACCAGAGATGTCTTGCTAGGATAATTCTGGAAGATGACTAGGCTATAATTGATCAGTTATATCAAAGTAGTTAATCTGGAGCTAGCAAGTTGGTCATTCTAGCTCTATTACTATAGTGATATTTTATTCTGTGGCAGATGAATAGAACAGGATGATGAGACCTTTGAAGAAAATAGCTTTGATTTGTTAATCAGCTATTTTCTAAAGCCTACTGCAATTGAATTTAAAGTATCTCTCGAGGCAAATCAATGTTGTTGTTTTTTTTTCCATTTCTTTAAGTCAGTCACATATTAAAACCAGAAGAAAATAGGATTTATGCTATGATTCCAGTAACTTCTTTAAATAAGTTTTAATTTGTTGACTTTTCCCTTTGGCCTCTTATGTTATTTGTATATGATAGTTATAGTTTCTGACTTAAATTTTAAGCCCTTGTTTACCTCCAGATCTGCTGATCTTACTCTGAGATGCAATAGACCATCTAATTGCATGTGATCTGAGAAATAGGAAGACTCTCTGCCCTAAAATATCCTTTCATGAAGCTGTCTTAGGGATTGCAGTTTCATTATGAGATAGGTCTTAGTTATTGGAGTAAAGGCATGAATAATCTTTTCAAATGTGTTTGAAGAGAACATATAATTAGTAAGATCTCAGTTTGAATTATTTTATCAAATTTTCTACTGATATCGTTCTGGGACTGGCTTTTGAAAGATTGAGAAACGGAAGATGGAATGATTAGAAAATGAAACATAGCCACAGGGAGGGAAAACAGTTTTTTAACATGGATACTAGATTAGTAAGTAGGAATGGTTTTTATCTTTTATGCTGGAAATTGTCTTGTGCCTGATGATCATGAAAGTATATTTGAGATTGCTTTGTGGAGACAGTTTATATTTTGATTAGATGTCACTTTGCATTTGTATAAAACCTGGCCTACTTGAGTGAACATAGGTTTTAAAAATTGTTATCTCATGGCGATTGCCTGGGAAAGCATACTTTATGGAGAAAGGCAAAGTGATTGTCATTGGGTTTGTTCTTTAACTTCTTTTTATGCCTCAGGGAATTCGTTCATTAGTGGGCAGCCTTTCTCATCCTTGCCATAGTGGTTTTTTTCATATGACAACTAGAAGTGATGGATTTTTTAGATTGTGACATGGCATAGGTGCTTAGAAGATATGGAGATGGTAACTTGATAGTCTTGTTAAATTTTCAACTCTAGTTCCCCTCCTGTTACAACTTTTAGAGCTATCAAATAACATCTAAGCTCTTGGAAACATTGAATGACATCTTTGGAGATTATTCTTCTGATTTTTAAAGAAGTTGATCTAAACTGTTATTCACAGTACTAGTTAAAAATGTCATTTTCTAATTTTTATTTATAAAACATCTTTATTATAATTTTATCTATTAAATACAATGCTGCTTCTTCTTACAGCAAGTTGGAATTGACAGAGGTGATATACCAGACCTTTCACAGGTAAGTGTATTGTTATAGTGTCAACACTGTCTGCTATGTATTGCTAGGTGTGAAGGGCACAAGATGAATAATATATGTAGCCCCAGCTATTAAGATCAGTGTAATTTTTCTTGACAGATTTTTAACATTTTGATGTATTACTGACGATTGTTCTAACATTATGATCATGTAGAATGATCTGTTCACCTCTTGTAATGGTAGAGCTAGCCACTGCTGTACTGTTACTTCAGTTTATTCCTTTTACTCTTTTCCATCATCATCATTTAAAAAAAAAGAACTGAACTTAGAGAATGGTATTTTAAAAACAACATTTGTACTATATTATTAGTAGAGAATTATTTTACACAGGACTTATTTTTCATTTTTTAAACCTTCTGTTTTGACTATTTGGCTCAGGTAGGAGTATTAAATAGGGATAAATCTCAAAACATGATATTAGAATAAACAAGCAGGCTTTGTTTATCTCTTTGAGTCCTGGCTATACCACTAGCAAGCCCTGTGATTTGGGGAAGATACTCTCTATGATTCAGTTTTATCATCTGTAAAATGGATAAATTACAGTATTTACCTCATAATGTAGTTGTGGCAATTAACTGAGTTACTACCTAAAAGACACAGTATTAAGCACTTAATATTGGCTATTATATTGTTTTTATCATCCTCTTCTTCAAAAAAAAATCTCGGAAAGAAACTTGAAACCCGCATGTTTTTTCTGGCTTTTCCTGTTTTTTTGTTTACTGAGTATTAAGAATGAAAGTACCTGGCATAAACTATCCTTATAACACTTACATTGCTTCTCTCCTTAATAGTTGACATCTCTTACCTTATTTTAAATTGTTCAGGGACATCTTTTAAATAATAGTTTTTATTGTGTTTCTCTGTACTCACTTGTTCTGATTCATCCCTTTTATCTCCATACCAGGAGTGTGCCATAGATCTGGTTGTGGGTTATATGTAAGTGAAACACTCTGTATTTGAGGTAAATTGACCTAAGACCCAGTACATTTTTCTGGGCTAAATGTGAGAAGATTCACTGCTAGAACAATATGTAGCATACACTGATTTGGCAGTGTCAGATTCCCCCCATTTGTCATGTCACCTTCACCTATCTTTTGTTTCAAAAACATCATCTTCAGGCTACAGTGTCATGTGGCTGTACTTTACTCATGGTATTGCAATTGGGTAGTGTTGGCCAGCCTCCAACCCTCCCTCCCTCTTCATTTATCATCTCCGAGTGATTCAAAAGTGAACTGAAACAACCTGTTTATATTTCAGGGAAGATGGTGGTTATACACAAGAGTGGAAATTTGAGATTGTTTATTCTTTGTTATAAATTTTTCTTTTAAGATGTAAAGCATCACATTTCCTTCACCCTTCGTAATGTGGGTTTGACTTTTAAAGAATAGCCAGATATATTTTAGAAAGGGTTTTGGAAATAGTTTGTTATTATCATAACTTGGAAGTTTAATATTTGTAAGCCTCAGCTTAAACCCTTCAGGAAAATGTAAACTATAGTTTAAATGACCACAATTTTAATTTAGGATTCTGTAGCATTATAGTTATATCTATTCTTTTCTAAGATCAGACATACCTTAGACCCTGTTTTGGCTTCTGCTGTGTAATCTTGGACAAGTAACTTAATTTTCACTGAGGTTGTTTATCTGTGAATAAAATATACTGGTAGTGTCTTCCTCATAGTCAGTGATTACATACAAAGTAGCTAGCATAGTACCTGTTGTCACAAGAACTTTTATTTTTAAAAAATTTTTATTTTTTTTACAAGAACTTTTTAAATGTTGACTGTTAACGTCAACATTCTCATCATCTCTGATAATAGCTCTTGAGATACTGCTTTGCCTGTGGACTTAGCAAACATTTTGTTGGATGAAAGAAATTGTTCAAGTCATAATTGTTAAGGAAATTAACTAGTATTGCCTCTTCCAACTGTTCTTAGATCCCTGTAACTCAGAAACTTTGTATCCCAAATCCTAAAGAATATTTGGGGTAATTAAATGCCACTGATGGATTTGCTTCATTTAAAGGTAATGAATAATTCCTCCTCAGATCTCTGAAAAGGTGTCCCTTTAAAAATAATTAACTCTTCATATTAAGTTGAAATTTGACATATAACCTGAGAGTTTAAAAGCTAGTCTTTCTTTTTTAAAAAAAATTGAGGTAAATATCTTATTTCAGTGAGATTTGACAGCTATAAACATTTATGTAGTCAACATGCCATTCAAGTTGTAAATCATTCCATCACCCCAATTCTTGTGTCTCCTTCCAGTTACTTCCTAGTTCCATACAAATCACTATTTTGATTTCTAATAGCATGATTTTCTCATATTTTAAAATTGATATAAATGGAATTTTATATCTTTTGCTTATCATGGTATTCAAAGTATTATTGTATTTGGCTTCTTTTGCTCATCATAGTATTTTGAGATCTGTCCATGTTGTTGGATGTACCATTAATTCATTCTTCTTTATTGCTGCATAGTATTTTATTATGTAAACTTGCCACAGTTTATCCATTTTTCCAGATGATAGACTTTTGGATTATTTGCAGTTTTTTACTATTACAAATAAAGCTACTTAAAACATTCTTGAACAAATCTTTTCTTGTGGAGACACACTTTTATGTCTCTTGGGTAAATGATTAGAAATGGAATTGGGTAATTAAGGTAGGTGTATATTTAACTTTATAAAAAACATCCAGACCCTTTTTCAAGGTGGATGTACTCCCACCAGCATTGTACGAGACTTGCAGTGGCTCCATAGCTTCACTAACACTTGATATTTCTAGTCTATTTAACTCTAGCCATTCTCGTTGGTAAGAAGTTAGGTCATTGTGATTTTAATTTTCATTTTCTTGATGTTAATCTTCAGTTTCATTTATCAATAATAATGTTTGGACATTTTCAATTACTCAGAAGGTAATAAGTACCAGGAATATGCTCAACAGTATGTCTTGCTTTTAGGAATATGTTTCTATTTAAAATTCAAATAAGTTAAAATTTTTTTAAAATAATTACTTGCAGGATCCTTTTAATGGATCACATTTACATAGTCTTAGTTTTCATGTTTTTGATTATGTTATAGCCCTTATTAGTTCATGTTTATTTAATAATAATAGTGTCATTCTTGGGTAGCTAAAACTCCACTGTTAATTAGTTCATGAGTAATATACCTATTTATTTTTGTTGCTCTCCTATGTCAGATGGTACTTGATATATTTTGCCCAATGGCTTGATTATCATAAAAGTCTTAATATTTATACAATTTCAGGCCCCCAGCAGTCTACTTGATGCTTTGGAACAACATTTAGCTTCCTTGGAAGGGAAGAAAATCAAAGATTCTACAGCTGCAAGCAGGTACATCAATCTTTTCAGGGCAAACAATAGGAGTATTGTTTCTGAGAGAGATGTTTCTGAATCCAGCTCAAGTTCCAAGTCACTTCTCTTTATCTTGATTTAACCATTTATGGGTTTAATAATGGGTTTAATAATAGTGTCAACCTCATTGAGTAGCTGTCAAGGATTAAGTGGGTTAATACATGTAAATTGGAATAGTTCCTAATCTTTAATAAATGTTAGCATCTGCTAAGGTGATGACAAGGACTACTTGGTTTAAAATTGTGTTCATAGTGTGAATATTTCTCTTAAAGATGACAACGTATTGATTCCTATGGTGTTTTATAATTATAAGGTGTCTTTTTACAAATTTGATTAATCGTCACAATATCCCTGTGAAGTATGCTGTAGTAACTAGGCATCAAACCTAGGATGTCTGACATCAAATTTCATTATTCTTCTCTAATGCAGTTTCACAGAGTTGATTATTTACATATTATGTTTTAATCAGTCTGTTAGGCTTTGGCCTGATTTCCAAGACTAAGACCAATTAACCTAGCAAATTGAAAGTAACACAGACCATCTCACGTCAACTTATAACATGATTTTTCTGTTGGGTGGTGACTTGAATAATTGTCATGTTTTCTTAATGAAGATTTTCTTTTAACAGTATGAAGAAAAAAACTGAAGTATAATGAGAACCTTCCTTTTTAGACTTTTTGATTATTTTAGAACTTTTCTTTTTTAAGCAACAAAATTTAAGTAATTTGTAAAGGAAAATGTTGCTAATGAATTTTAGTAGTTTTTAATTACAAATATGCTCTTTGAATTTTCTAGTAGGTTTTTAGAAATCTAAGCCAAAATTATAATGCCCAGTTATTTGAGTAAGTAATGAAACATATAGTCAAGTAGTTAAGGTAGCAGTGATTTACCTTCTATTTTTTTTTTTTTTTAATCAAGCTCTGTTGGGTTTCTTGCATTTCTCTCACAACTGTATTACTCTTTCCTTGTCCTCTGAGTTGTATCTTTATATTGGCTCATTTATAAAGTCAATTTTACATACAATTTAATTAGTTTTGCTTGTATTCTTAGAGTAGAAATTAATGATATTTAGTATGTAATGAGGAGCATGAATAAAGGTCACTAAGGAGTAGTTCTTCAGGTAATAATTCTTTACCAGATGTGTTTATTTTGCCTACATTTAACACTTGGGAATTTAATGTTGGGGCTTATGGTATGGACAGTTTTGATATAAGGGAAAGGAGGCGGCTTACTGTGACTCTGTCAGTGAGAGGTGATGCATCGTGCATGTATAACATATTTGAAAAGGAAATTCTAACTTGGCAAAAGAGTAGCAGATAAAAAGGAATGCTAGATGGACCAGTGACTGGAATGAAATTGCTCTTTCTTTGAAGGAACCACTATGGTCCTCTGGGAGTGAAATCTTTGGGTATTATTAAAAGGGAAACATACCTAGACACATTATTTATTACTAGTACTTATGTTTTGGTGTTCCTGTAGTGCTTCCAAAACCCAGGCTAAAAATTAGCAGAGTTATTTTCTGTGAGAATCTCAATATTTTCTACCCATCAGGATTTTCTTGGGAGTATGTGAGCTCTTTCCTCATTGCCTAGGTTCCCTCTTTTGGAGCACTGTCTCTCACCTTTATTGTGAACTCTTTCCAAAATCTTACATTTATTTAAAAAGCAGTAAATGTGTTTGTAAATCATCTAATTGCTAATAATCCTCTAAGTCAGGGGTCCCCAACTCCTAACCCCCTGACTGCCGATTGGCCGGGTACCAGACTGACCAAGTGGCCTGTTAGGAACCAGGCTGCACGGCAGGAGGTGAGGGCAAGCAAAGCTTCATCTGTTTTTGCAGCCGTACCCCAGTGCTGCATCACCTGCTCAGCTCCACCTCAGATCAGATTCTCATAGGAGACCAGTCCCTGGTGCCAGAAAGGTTGAGGACTGCTGCTCTAAGTCACTGGGTAGAGTATTTCAGATGAAGTACTGGTTTTGACTTCATAAGTTAAGTTCTTAATTATGGTGCCTATCCATACCAAGGTTTCCAGACCATTTTATAACCAAGTCCTAAGGTGAACTGTTTGGCAAAAAGCCAAATTACCTTTGTGCATTTATTATTCTAGGGCGACTACACTTTCCAACGCAGTCTCTTCCCTGGCAAGTACTGGCCTGTCTCTTACCAAAGTGGATGAAAGGGAAAAGCAGGCAGCATTAGAGGAAGAACAGGCTCGTTTAAAAGCTTTAAAGGTAGGTGTGTGCATTCTCTTTATTTGGTAAAACAAGTACAGGTTTTCATAAAGTAATTAGGACCTCTGTAGAGACTAACAGTATTTACTGTATAGTTATCCAAATGGGGTAAAACTAAGTACGTAGTCTAATTTTTCACCCTAATGTTGAATGACTGATAGAGAACACTTTTGTGCTATTAAAATTAGAAAATGCATTTTATTAGAGGCCATACAAACAAATCTGGTTTATGGATTCCTTATAGTAGTTACCTTTCTCAACAGGAACAGCGCCTAAAAGAACTTGCGAAGAAACCTCATACCTCTTTAACAACTGCAGCCTCTCCTGTGTCTGCCTCAGCAGTGGGTATAATGACTGCATCAGCCATTGATATATTTTCTACTCCTAGTTCTTCTAACAGGTAGGTGGAGAACTTAAAGATTCCCTTGTAATACTTAGGTTTAAAGATTTCTAATAGAAATTTTGCAGAGCTTTTCAGGTTTAGTTTGATTTATCATTTGTAATCATAAATTCAGACAAAGGAAATGGTGATAAATGGTGGTAGAAGTATATTGCATATTGAGGAAATGTGAGATGGCTAAATTACAAATTTATACTAATTGTAATGTAGTGGGTTATCTGGGCAAACATTTCATTACATAAATTAGTTATAATTAAACACATTTATGAAATGTCTTATCATTTAGGACTCCTTATAACTCTTGGAGAGACAGACAGACACACACACACACACACACACACACACACACACACACACGGTATGATATGTATTTCAGAATATCCTTTCATTGGATATTAAATGTCCTTCACATCTATTCTCTAGTGCTAAACTCAGTAATCTGGAACACCGTAGAACACAGTAAGAGTTTAGTTGCTTGCCAGATTTCTGTGGTATTGAAGCCTATCAGACCAACTTCAATATCTTGTTGCTTAACTTAAGTTACTTAACATTGGAAATGTAACATTTCAAGGTAAATTCGGATAATTGGCTTTTTCAGATCTGTCCTATCTTTTGCCTCACAGTAGTTTAAAGTAGAATTTTGGAAGTCAGATTCTGGTTTGAATCCTGGCTCTGTTATTTCTTAATCTTTTTTATTTTATTTTATTTTTTACTAACCCTCAGTTTCCAAATAAGGTAATATATGGTATAGGTCAGAGGTTCTTAGTCTTTAGCAAACATCAGAATCACCTGGAGGGTTAATTAAACCATGGATTTCTCAGCCCCACCTCCAGTTTCTGATTCAGTAAGTGTGGAGTGAGGACCAAGAATTTTCATTTCCGACAGACTCCCAGATGACTAGTATAGGATTTCACACAGTGCTTATTAGCACATGGTAAATATGCCATAGCGATGGAGATTTTTGTTTGCTTTTTTTAGATTTTCTTGTTATTGCTGTTTATTAACTCATCCTTAAAAGGTCTTCCCTCCCACCAACTGACTCTTATCACAGTTCACTATTACTTTTACTAAACTATTACGTGCTTCCTAAAGTCTTAATAGATGTTTATTGAATTTAGCTATGTATTTTTCTTTTAGCTTTATTTTTCGTTTGTTTTGTTTTTGTATGCCGCTTTCCTTAATCCCAATAAAATAATATTGAACCCATTAAATGTCAAGTTTTCCACTTGGGGATCTTGAAAAGAAGTTCATCTTAGGGACATAAATGAAGAAGAATGTTGAATGTTTGAGGATGAAACATATTAGATAAAGAACTAATTCGAATTGACTAGATTTTTATTTCACTTAATACACTCAAAAGTTTTCACCTTTTTAATAGTAATTGTGGACAGATCTTACAGCCTATTATAGACGTGTATTGCATATTCTGTATTTTCCTCCAAAGCACTAAATGCATTTGTATTTTATTTATCTACCTATAAAACATGTCTTCAAAACTTTGTTTTTGATTAAATGTAAGTTAGAAGCGATCTATGCTGTGGTACACATAATGCTTCAATTCATGGAAACTTTGAGTTCTTTTTTTGAGTTGTTATTTCTTTCATCACATAAAAGTCTTATGATAAGAAAGAAATCATGTAAGTAGTGTCTCCCTGGAGTTGTGTAATGGGGTGGCTCTGTAATAAGTTTATACCGTATGCATTATACAATTTTTTCCCCTGTATTGTTATGTTTGGATTATAAAGCAGTAGTGGTGAGGTTAACAGGTATTTCACTTTTAGGGGTATTGGTATTGCAAATGTAGTTCTTTATTTTTTTATTATTATTATTATTTTTTGCAGTTGTAGTTCTTTAAAAGTAAGAAAACAGATTTCCTTAAAAAAATTAAAATTGCCATAACGCTTCATATTTCAGAATCATGTTTTTTAGGTTCTTTTCAATAAAGAAGTAAGTATTTTACTGGGGAGGTTATTGATCCTTTCCAGAAAAGATATTATTATTTGAATCCTATATAAACTTAAGATATGGACTTGAATAGTTTTCCAGGTCTCCTTCGGATATGCTGTTATATGAGGAATATGTAGCTGTTACATTGCCGAAACTGTTCTTTCTTTTGAGATTTATATTATTGGAGCTTTCTCTTTTCTTTTTAACGTTTTTATTTACTGAGGTGGGAAAGGGGAGTGGCTAATGTAGCAAAATGTACCTAATAAATAAATCATCTTTTCAAAACATCTTCCTAGCACATCAAAGCTACCAAATGATCTGCTTGATTTACAACAGCCAACTTTTCACCCATCTGTACTTCCAATGTCAACTGCTTCTCAGGTAGCAAATACATGGGGAGGTAAGCATTAATGAATTCTGCTTTATGTGTTGTATAGGCATCTCCCCTCTCTATTCTGTGGTATTTTACTTATTTCTATAGTTTTTGGTTATACTTGATACATGAGAACTTGAAAAATATTAAAATGGCAATGAAGTCATTTTACCCTTTGAAAACGTTTTCATTTATTTTATAAATAAAATTTTGGAATTCATGTTCAGTTAAATTATGAAATGAAATTTAATGAAGATGAAGAAGAGGACCAAATGTATGTTTAAACATGAATTAATTCATTTAATGTTGAATTATTTCTATCCAATCATCAGAAAATGCATAATGGGTATTTTCCTTTAGGGATAGAAAAATAATTACTTGTAAGGGAAAAAACTCATCTTGTGTAAGTATGTGATAAAGTTTCAATAAAACTCAGATGGTGTTACTAGGCAATGAACTATATTCTGACCAGGAATGTCATGACAAACTTATGCTATTTAGATTTAAAATGTTGATTTAATTCAGACCTATAAGAGTTTGGTATTCAAAGAATTTTCCTCTTATTACCAACAGGAATGTTTGGTGTCCTTGAGTAGTTCTTTGATCTTGAGGTGCCCATATCATGACATGACCGTGGCATCTTTGAAGCCAAAGTCATTGTCAATTTTTAAGCAGTTTTGCTTAGACATTTAGTATGTCTTCAAATCATTTCCTCTGGTTGGTTTTGGTGCTTGTGTTTGTTTGTATATATGTAAGTATTATTTTACAAACACTTAAAAATTATTTAGGAGGGAAAGAAGATATTCTGAGAAAGGACACTGTCTAGAGAACTGTCTGGCAAGCTACCTTAAAATTTAAAACACATAAAACCTGAATCAATTGGTTTACCTCTCATAGCAAAGATTAATTATTTTAGTGAGTTTTTATGGTATATGAATTAGACTTTTTTCGTCTTTAATGATTTGAGTTTTAAGAACTTTTGTTATTTTTTATAGTTATTTCTTAAGGCTCTGTTTTATATAATAGAATGTAATCTCTGTGAAGGAAGGATGTGTTTAGTGTTGTATGCCCAGTGACTGATATGTAATAGGTACTTTGTAAAATACTTGTTGAATGAATGGATGTTTCCTTTGCTTTTCTTTTTTTCTATACTGGTTATTTCTGGTTCATGGTAGGGCAGAGAATAGGATTAGTGAAACTAAAACACTAGATATTTAGGCTAATTTTGTGAGCCATAACTTAATTAACTAATTTACTTTGAAGGCAAGTTTAATTTAGCTAAATTTTAAGATTTGAGAGTAATTCCTAAAAATGATAAGCTGGTTTAAAGTCAACAAATTTTTTAAATTATTTATCTGGATGACTCATAGACAGCTAATTAAGATTGAGAGGCATTTCTTAATATCCTAATGGTGAGTCCTAGTTTTAAGATTTTTAACCTGCCAAAACTTACATGCTTATTATAAATTGCTTTAGAAAAGGTTAATAGAATTAACATAACTATTTAAGCAGTTCCAGCTTTCTTTTTTGTTCGAAAGTAGTTTTTCTAAATTAAGGCTGAAAAGTTGTCTTTCCGGATAGATGCAATTTTTTACAGAAGCCTTAATGAGAACTAATATAACATTTAAAAAAAAGTGAACCTGAAATTGTTTTTTCTAAACTGCATGTACAGTTAATTCTAACAATGACAAAGTTTCTGCTTGGAATTATTGAGCTCATGTATGAAGGCAGACAATTTTAAGTAATTTCAGCCTGTAAGAATTATTCTATGTCCTGTTATAAGAAATATTCTATAGCAGTCTGTGTGTGAATACAATATAATACATTTACTTATGTTTTATTTTTCTATTTTTTGGTTATTATGCTTTATGTACTGTTTCTATCAAAAATTTCCCTGCATTTTAACATTAGGCTTGTTCTTGACAAGTGAGACTGTTAAAAGTGTTACAAATATAAATCAAGTACAGTGAGAGCACAGGCAATAGCAATTGACTTTTGTTTTTCCAAAAGCCTGTCATTACATATGAGGAAAGAATGATGATCTTTACTATGAACTCCTCAATTTAAGAATATTTAAATCTTGTTTTGACTTTCATATAAAGATATTTGGCTTCTGAGTTGGTGATAATTTCAGAGCTTTGACTTTTGCATATTGGATAGCTGAAGAGTATTTTAAGCTAAGAACTTTGATTACTTCCTAATTTAATCAGTGTATTGTTCATTTCCATGATACTCAGGCTAAGATTTTTTACATTATTTTTAAATTGAAGTTAGACTGAGATAAGTAGGTAAATAAATCTCATATATAAAAAGCTGTGCTCATAATGAAAACATCTTAAGCAGTTTTTGAAATTAACCATTTACCCGAACATTCGAAATATGTAACATTTTATGTCATGCTGCTTTTATAACGTGGCAAAACAAAGATATGACTTAGTGATTCTAAAATCTTATTCTATGCTTCCCTTCTTTCATTTGCTAAAAATAGGTGTTAATAACAGATTTGACATTTAATTGTCATAAGCACCACAGAGACAATGTATATTCCCAATCACAGATAGGCAGTGATATAGAGCTAAAAGGAAGTAAGATTTACATGTTTAAATGAAAACCATTTAAGATTCCACCTAAAAATGAACTTGAAAGAGAGAGAACGCAAGCTTTCCTTTTCCTCTCATTGTGTTATTAATAAACCTTTGATGTTTCAAGAAATGGTCTGGAGTCTAAACAAGCAGTTGGTGTTGAATACTAATATCTGAGAAAATTTGAGTTTTCATCACTTTGAAAACTTTGAGTTATAGCAAATCTAAAAATATACCATATTGTCAACTCAGTACAGTTATATGTTTTAAACAAGATTTCAAAATGTAATTTAGACAAAAAAGAATGATCTATTTTGAAGCTTAATTTGCTTTATTCTCAGCTAACATGAAACAACATTTTATGAAAAAAACAGAAAACAGTTTTTTGTATGTAGAAAGTATTTAGGTTCTCAAGACTATGATATGACTAGACTGATTCTATTTTAATCTTTTTTTAAAATTATTTTTCTGTGACTCTAGTGTAACAAAATTAAACTTACAAATGAATAACGATAAAAATAATGGAAGAAAACTATTTTTTAAAAGTTTAAGGAATTTAGAGGAGAGTTGCTAGTCTGTCTAATGTATACAGTTTAAATTGGAATAGTGGGAGCATTATTTTTTTTTGTTTTAATGATTTTATTGTTTATAACATAGTATCCAGTAGGACATTCATACCATCTAGATTGCTTGTAGTGTTTTGTTAAGTAGATTAAGACCTGGTTTTGTTTTTTTTTTTTATTGTCTGATTGACCTAAATTCAGATGCACTTGCACATGTTTCTGCATATTCTTCTCTAGAATGTTTCGTATAATAGGAAATGATTGATATTATGTGCTTAGGTAAGATAGTATCAGTCAGTAGAACAGCAGATAACTAGTGATGTGTTTTTTCTCATAAACCAATGAATTTGTTACAGAAATGTGTTTTCTTTTTTCAAATGTCTTCTCTCATTACTTCTTTTGCATGGAAAACTAGAGAGTTCTGTATTGCTTACTTGTCTAACAAAGTCTAATGTACTTTAAAAACACCATGCCACTATTGAATATTTAAAAATAGTACTTTCAACCAGACTGACCAACTCTAAAATTAATACAGCTCCTTTCTTATATAAGAAGGAGTTAGATTGGTCACCATCACATTTTTATTTTAATGTAAAAAAATTCAACTTATACCTATTTTCTACTTTTTATTTCTGATTCTTTTCCCCCACTGTTTCATTTATTAAGGAATGGAGGAGTGGGAAATATGTTAAAACATGATCCATAGGAGTCGAGCTAGTATATCAGTGAATTTTGATACGATTTTAGGACTTTATTTTTGGGTGTGAATTGATGTTCCATAGTAATGCTTAATTCCTAGAAAAGACCTTAAATGATACAAAAATTAAAGTTTTTAAAAAATATTTATTATATTTAAGCCATATCTCAATATTTTATATATATGTATGTATATTTTTTCAAGCATTTGTAGGGTTTGTGGGACACTTGCCTTGAATTTATTGACGTAAAGGAAAGTATGCCTATACTGTAGTGAATAAGCTGGTCTTTAGGCCATTGCTGCCTTCTTGCTGTTTCATCATATAGTCTTAGAGTAAAATACAGTGCTTAATACTGTGAAGATACCACAGTATTTTTCAATGAGGGTCACAAACTGGACTAGAATAGACAACAACAGATTGTTGGTTGAAACTACAGGAATGTCTTCTCATTTTTTATTGTGTTACAAGAGAAAAAAGTATGATACTATATTTTTGCTACTCTATTAAGTTCAGGTGAATGGCTTTCAATCATTAGAATGACAATTATCTTGAATTGAGGTATAGATACGGTAAATTAATGTTTCTAAAACAACTTTAGGTGTAGAATTTGATAATAGTATATATATATATATACACACACACGTGTATGAGTGTGTGTGTGTGTATATATATGTGTGTGTATATATATATACATACACACACACACACACACACACACATATATAATTATATAGTAACATTCTAGTAGGAAACAATTCTTTTGTTCTTTCTTCAGCAAATCATTTAAAGCCTAAATGATTTGGCTTTAAAACTCTTAGCTTGGCCTTCGAAGCTGTTCACAGTCTACTAAATGGCCAGTTTTTGCCTATTAATTTTTCTAAAATCTCTTTCCCCACCATTATACCTTTTCTTCACCTTCATTTTTTTTATTTCCTACCTTTGAAACCTATACAAGAGTTATCTGCACATGTTAGAAACAGTCTTTTACCCCTCAATTCCGTTGTTTTCTGAAATTTTACTTAACACCACACACATATCAATTGCTTATATCAATTATTTAAGTAAACATAACTATGCCACCAAAAGCCAATATATTCTCAGTTAGGGCAGAGAATGTAGTTCAAGGTTGGTGGCTTTTTTACAGAAGCATTTTAGGTATTATTCTCTTTTTTAACTTCCTATTATTGGCTTCCTAATGTTGAAGAATACATCCACCCTTAGTATGCTACTGTTAATAGACATAAATGGTTTGGTTTTTTTTGAGAATTAATTTTAAAGTACGTTGAATATAGTTCTTCCATCTTGGTGATTAGATATTTTGGCATTTAAGATTAATAAACAGTAATATAGCTACTACTTTTCACTTTGCATCTTTCAACTAATCACAATACTAATTAATTTACTTCCTTTCTTCATTTTGCTGTAATGCACTTGGACTACACAGATCCTTTCTCTGCTACTGTAGATGCTGTTGATGATGCCATTTCAAGCTTAAATCCTTTCCTCACAAAAAGTAGTGGTGATGTTCACCTTCCTATTTCTTCAGATGTATCTACTTTTACTACTAGGACACCTACTCATGAAATGTTTGTTGGTAAAGTACCATTTAACCTTTCTTTCCAATTATGTTTATACTGCTTAAGTATTTTTTACATATCCATTAGTTATTTTTTAAAGCATTGCAATAATTACTTTGAATTCTAATGTTACATTTGAAAATAAACTAAATAGCAATAATGTAGTGAGATTTTCAAATTGACACTAGTATCCCTAATTTTATTTAATGCAAGTTTTGAGGAAAGAAAATTTCCTTTCAAGTTAGACATTTTTAGTGTTTCGTTGCGTATTGTATTATGTTGCAATACTCAAGCTGTATAGCATCACATGCTGCATCCAGTTTATTAGTTCAGAGAGTTGGTTATTAGGTGAGTTGGTTAAACTTGCATACATGTTTATATGTGCTTGTATTTTTCCCTCAGTACTTGGAAGAGAGGGTGGTTATGTTAGTATCTATCTTAATCTTTTTTTTTTTCCTTTTTGAACTGTGAATAGTGCAATTTTAGATTTTCTAAAATCAGTACATACCCTCTTCCTGTCTTAAGGGGGTCTCACTTCATTGTTAGCCTTGAGATAAAAATAGAGAATGAGAAGCAACTTGACTGTGAATAGCCTTTAATTGCAGCATAAAAATCCATAAAAAGGCAAAATTCCACATCAAAATTATACAAGGAAGAGTAAATTTTTATATATATGTATATTAAACTAAAATATTTTTGAATCCTGATATGAAGATGCTAAACTTCCCTTAAAAGATGGTGACACTGCTTGAATTTGATTTAAAGAAATGGATCAGGATGATGCAAATTTATATCTTTGATTAAAGTGGCATACAGAAAGTCATCTATGTACCCTAGATATGGTTCCTGTGGCCACATTCTGGATATTGTTAGATTTATCAGAGAGAGGGAGGAAGGGAGGTGACTAAAAAGCAGTAGTTATAGATTTGAGGACATTCCAAGGCAGGTGCTGTAGTTTTATATAACTATTATAATAGCTCCAAAGTGTTGTTATTGATTGCATGAATTCTTTCACAACATTGTAATGTATTAAGAAGTTATATAAAAAGTGATTGAAACTAAATTTAACATTTTGTTACTCTTTAGAAAATTTGTCAAATTGAGTACAATGTTTAGTAATGAGGGGTTACTAAAGTTATACTTGTTTTTTTTATTTTTTATATTTTACAAGTTTATATTTTCTTTATATTTACCTATTATGAACTAGTATATGTTTAGTAAATATGGCTGCTTCTGTCTTTTTAAGTCATTTTTCTTAATTTGGAGATATAAAACAGATATGTCACTACTTTGGCACTATATGTTATTTCCATCTTTTAGGTCAGAGAAGTGGCATGAGCTTCAGGCTGTCACATCTATATCCACAGAAGAGGGACAGAGTGGAGGGCAGTAACCTTAAGCTAAAGGTCATAGCTATTTCACATTCAAAGAGGCAGAATGAAAAAATAGGAAAGCCATTGTGAAAGAGTTACTTAATTATTATTTTGGGGTTTCAAGTAAAGTCTATAACAAGAGGAATATACTAGATATGTCACTGTTTTTTAAGTTAAAGCTTATGGGTTGGGTCCAGAGGAAGACTAGAAAGCAAAGCAGATTAGTAAAGTTGATGGCCGTTATACCCCAAGACGAATAAGTGCATTTGAAAATCAGAATCATAGAATTGATGATTTAGAGTTTGCAAAGATCTACAGAGAATGGTTGGTCTAGCTCTCAACTCTCCTAGTGGTAAGATAATATTATTACCATTTTATGAATGGATCACCTGAGTCTCAGAGACGTTAAATACACCAAGATAACCCAGCTAGTGGGAGCAGAGCCTGAAGCAGGAGACGTGCAGCTTTTCTCTGCAGTGCTCTTTTCCTTATGGAAATACAGACTTTCATTTAAATTTTTATATTCTTTTTCTGAGAATAAATAGTACAAATGAAAGTATAAAGCATACTAGTTATCATTGGAAGAAAAAATCATTGTCGAATACACATTTTTTTAGTGAAAATACATACCGAAGGGGAAATTGAAAATCACTGATGTCAACCATTAGGCAGCATATTAGTCTAGAATAAGGGTCAGCAAACTTAAAAGGTCGGATTGTAAATATTTTTGGCTTGTGAGCCAAACAATCTCTGTTGCAGCCATTCAGCTTTAACAATGTAGCATAAAAGTAGTCATAGAAAATATATAAACATGAGTTTGTGTTCCAAAATTTTATTTACAAAGACATGCAGCTGTAGTTTGCCAATGCCTGTCAAACTAGAAGAGGCTTTTTAGTAAGAAGCCTTTCAAGCCAAGTTAAGTGTTTCTGAGAAGTAAGGTTGTATAATAAAAATTCCAACAGTTTCTTACTCAGGGTAAGAGCATGTAAGGGCTACACAAGGTATGCCATTCCCGTAGCTGCACTGTCTAATTAGCTACTGACCACATATTGTCATTTAAACTTTAATTAATTAAAATTAAATGTTAAATAAAATTTTACATCCTCTTTTATACTAGCCACCTTTTCATTGCCCAGTGGTACATGTGAGTAATGGCTACCATATTGTACAGGGCAGACTTAGAGAACATTTCTGTTATTAGACAGTTCTCTTGGCTAGTGTTGTTCTAAAACAGTGGTCAGCAAACTTTTTGTGTAAAGAGCCAAATAATAAATACTTCAGTCAGTACAGGACACACGAAATATTTATTGTATATTCTTTCTTTTTGTTTTGTTTCCTTTCCTGTCCTTGCATTTTTTTAATAACAACCCTTTAAAAATGTAGAAACCATGTAGGCTGCAGCCTGTAGTTTGCCAACCCCTGCTCTGTAGGATCATGAATGACCCAGAAAAATTAGAGAATAGCTATGTAGATATCCTCCAGCCCTTCTATAGGAGGACATTGATCTGATTACGTGATGCTCAGTATACTGGGTAGCTTGTTCTCATTAAAGGTAAAAGAACACTGAATTGTAAGTGGTGGGGAATGGGCTGTGGTCTCAGCTATGTCATGTCTGTGACCTTGTCTAGGCTGTTTCCTCACATATAAAAGAAGACATTAGAAGACAGGGTAGTATTAACTAAAAAGCCAACTGTATCATATATATATTTTTTTAATTTAAAGAGATGCAGTGTTGGTAGTTTTTATAAATTTGTTGTGAATATATTTTAAATATAGTATTTATAACGAAGCCTTCAGTGTTTTATAATTTGAAGAACACCAAGTGCTTGGACTCCCTTGGTTTTTGTTTGTTTGTTTTTAATTACTCCATTCCACTTTTAACTGTTCCTCCTCATTTTTCTCTCTTTTTTTTTTCTGTGCTTTCTTTTCTTCCTTGTATGCTTTGTCAGATTCTTTTTGTGGTACTCAAGCTTATCGTAATACTACCTTTATGTGCCATGACCCTTCTACTGTAGCTGGTTTATTTGGAGGTAGGTAATGGTATCTAAAATTTATCAATTTATGCAAGAGGGATTTCTTTTTGTTATTTTATTTTTAAAAGTTTTAAAAATATTTATAAGAAAAAATACATCTTTGCTTTTTTTAAAAGCATCATTTTTTTGCCTAATTTTATTTTCTTTGATTAAACAGATTGTTTTATAAATGGATGCCTGCCATCTTCCAGTTACTTTAATATATACTCATAACTTTCAAATTCTCAGAAAAGTTTATAATATTTTACTATTACAAGCTTATGGAATTTAAAGCTCTTGGTATAGGTGTTATTGACATAAGAGTAGATAATTTTAACTTAAGAAGTGTTGCACAGGTGTTAGGGAGATTCTACTGGAGGAAAAAACAAAACAAAACAAAACATGCTTTTCCAGCACTATGCAAAGGCCATAGAAATGGGAAGCAGTTTCCAGGGAGGCATGGCCTATTCGATATTCATCTCTGTCTTTCCAAACATGTTCTAGGCCAGTGCACTAGCAATAAAACCTCAAAATCTAGCTGATTTTTTTTTTTCATGTGTTCATAAAAGTTGATTACCATAGTTAAGCTGACATTAAAAATTGGTTTGACACAAAGAATTGAGGTTCTTGACTGGTGATAAGAAGTGGACATTGTTAAAAGTATTTAAAACTGGAACTTATGAGAGCATTTGATGGAAAGATTAAGTTTGGAATCCAGTGAACTTGAGTTTGAATTCCAGTTCTACTCCCTAACCTGTATGACTTTAAGCAAGTATTTAACCTTTCTAAGCTTATAAAAATTGAGGTAATAATGTCTAGAAGGATTGCCATGAAATTTACATATATAACTGTAATATTTAGCACTGTCCTTGGCACATAGAATTATCATTAAAACTATTACTAAAAACCATTTTGTATATGTAGAACATTTCATACTTGGGATGTACTTCTTACCTAATATATTATTTAATCAGGTACAATCTTGAGCACTGTTTTTATATTGCTTTTATAAAATTTCCAAGGGTTGTACACTTTTTTAACCAGCATTTGCTGTGAAAAGCTCAAGAAGTTTATAAAACTTGAATAGTTATGATAATAAAGTTTATAAAACTTGAATAGCTATGATAATAAAAATTTATTTTTCTGCCGACCGGTTTATATAAGATAAGATACTTACATAAACTAAAAACCTCTAATAGATTCTAGAGTAAAACAAATTGGGATTTAAGTCTTGGTTCCACCACTTACTAAATCTTTGACCTTGGGTCAGTTGTTTAATCTCTTAGTTTCCTCATCTATAGAATGAAAATAATAATAACTATTTCATAGGGTTGTTGTGAGGTTTAAGTAATACCTACCTTGTTTATATTGCCTTTGCATAGTGTTTAATAGTAATTAATAAATAGTAGCAGTTATCATCAAAAAAAATACGAGGCCTTATTTATTATGGAACTACCACCAAAATCCATTGACAACCCAGCCAATTTTTCTTAAAGGTGTTAGGAATGTCTTTCTGTCCCTAAAGCCTATTCATTTTGTATCTTTCAGTTGATTTATTATCATCCTCTTGAGATTTACCCTGCAAGATGGTGATTTCTAAATGTTTATCTATAAATCAGTGCTGGTCAGTGACAGAATTTTCACTGGGTCTTGGTGAAATGAAAGAGTAGGCAGGTCAATGTAGTGATTATTTCAGTAAGTTAACCTTAACTTGAAGAGTCTGTTCATCTTTATTTTTTGGTCCCTAAAATTTTCTTTTGAAATGGTGACATTAGTTTTGTACCTTCGTTTTAAGTGACTTTTAAAAATTAAAGTTTGACAGTCCTTCACAGTCTCCAAAAAAGTGACCCAGGGACAAAAAGCCATTAAGTTGATAATGTGCATTGAAATGATAATGCAGAACTCTTACCTTGAAGGTGTGTGTGTTACCAGCACTTATTAATTACTTTAAAAATTGTTACTTTGAAAACATGCTGCTTGCTTCTCTGGTAGCCAATCAACTATTAAAGTTTATTAAAATTTTCCCCATTTTCTGTGTCTATGTAGAGGCTTTTTAAATTTGAGATAACTAGCTCTGGATTACTTTATATATTTTCAAACCTTTTATACTTTTAAGTAATAATATTGTAATTTTACAGATTGGTCCCTCTAGGAACCTCAGAAGATGGCTTCTCTTTTTACAGAAAGTAATAGTGGCGTTTTTGTATTACTATAAAAGATAGGCTTATCTCTGATAGCAATCAAATTCTAGAAAGCTGGGACAAAATAACAGGAGAAAATAGGAATTTGATGTACTGTCCTAGTTATAAATTATAGTTCCATGTATTTTCTAAAGCTTAGTGATATCAGCCAAGATATTGTTTCCAGAAGGATTTAAAGAACAATATGTATACTTCTTATACTATAATGGTAGATGGACACATACTTAAGCATGATAAATTTTGTCTTTCTTAAGTATATACATTTGTTCTTTTTGTGAGGAGTTACAAGAAAAACTGGTAAACCCATGACATAATTATTAAACAGCTTGTTTACTTTAAAATGCTGTTAAATCGATAAGTCTGTATGATTCTAGGAACCTTTTGACAAATGGTCAGATTTATATACTAAGTTATATTGTATTTTGATAGTATTTGTGCTTTCATTGTATAACCAGTGTTTTTGAGTAGAGAATATGTGAATTAAGTACTTATGAAAATAAGATCAGACTATACATTCTTAAAAAAAATTGTGCCCTTCAGAATATGCATGCTATGATATAAAAATGCTACTTTTAAAGTAGTGTTATTGATATATACTAGCTTACATCAGTCATTTTTAGTAAGTCATTGCTTTCTGGCCTATCTTTGAGGGTCTTTTTGGAATTCTCACCAAATCTTGTCCTACTTTTTATTTTTAGTTTTTTTTTAAGACCAGTCTTTTTAGTACAACATTGTTGTACTTCTTTGTATTTTGGTGGTGTACATTAAGAATTCAAAGCGAGATTCTAACAGACTGAGAGTCCTTTAGCAGAAAGTTGAGAAAGAGAGAGAACCTGTGTTTAAGACTTAAAAGTTTAATTTCTCCCTAATGATATAGTTGTTAATCTTCTAATATCAGATTTTCTTTCTTTTCTTTTTCTTGCATTCCAAGTTGGTAGGATTTAGAGATGAAGAGAACTTAGGAACCATTTATTATAGCCTTCAACAAAGTGAAAGAATTTCTTCTTTGTGATCTTTGCTAAATTGTTCTCTACTTGGATATATACTCACTAATCTGAAAGGAGCCTAAGTCATGTGACAGCCCTAAAATTTTTAGATGATTTTAATTTTTTTCAGCCCTAGAAATTCAGAACTTCACATCACAAAAATCCAACCGCACAATCGAAAATATTACATTTGTTATCTCAAGCCTAATGTGGTTTCAGAGACATGAGCTAGATGTTTGTTGGCTTAATACTAGCATTGGTGTTACACTGAGAAGAAAGAATAAGGTATCCTATTTAGGTTCTGGTATTTTAGACTAGAGTTAGGTAAATTAGCATGTTTGATTGTATAGTTGTCAACCCCATAGTTGGAATTAGTTAAATTGAAGTTAGAAGGTGGTTGGGAGTTGAAAATGGTATTTTATCTTTGCTATTCAAAAAGCACCTTGACAAAAGAAGGAAATAAGGATTAGTGAATTGTAACTTTCAGAATCCTGTCACTTCTCAAATGAACTTAACCATATAGCTTTTGATTAACCATTGAAGGAAGGAGAGAGAAAATGGAAGGTGAGTAGATAGAAGGAGAAAGACTTAGGATACTAAGTAGACTCATATATTTTTAAAGCACCATAGACTTACTTATTTCAATCCCAAATGATTCCCTTACATTGTGTATATTTTAGATGTGTTCAGTTTTTTAAAGATCATCAACATACATTAAGATAAAATTTAAAAAGCAATTTTTTTCCCCCCTGTATCAAAACATACTAGTAGTTCAACTTCAATTGCTATTTTGTTAGTTTTCTTTGTCAGTGGGATGATTTTGTTGTAGAAGATGTAATCACCACAAAAAAAATTGGTAATGTAGGAAACATTTGGGTTTGGCTTTGTTTTTGTTGTAGGAATTTATTTGGCTTTGTTTTTGTTGTAGGAATTTATTGCTTTTTCCATTCTGTTATCATTATTAATAAGTTATAAATGTAAACTTATTAAAGACTTGAGCTTTTTTTCCATTTTGGTTTTTCTTAGGATTCACTCCTTCTCCAGTTGCACAGCCACATCCTTCAGCTGGCCTTAATGTTGACTTTGAATCTGTGTTTGGAAATAAATCTGCCAATGTTATTGTAGATTCTGGGGGTAAGAAAAATTGTTTTGTTAACATTACTATAATATTATAATTTAGATTCTGTGTAAGGAGAAATAATGCTCCTCTTAACATGTATAAACAGATTAAATTGGGATAGCCAAAGAGTTGTCCCTGCTCCCCCAACCACTGGATGAGAACTTAAAGGGACTATTAACTATTATGCTTCCTTAGTGCCATTTCTGGCTCTGGGAAGATTTTGTTTCTCCCAGAGCCAAAGAAGAGAGAGCGGGAAAAAAGAGATTTTGTTTAGATTAGACTACTAAGTTACTAGTGTCTGTGTGTAGAATGTTGAGCTTTTTAGTCATATTTTTAGTCAAATTTTTACCTTTACCGAAAGAAAATTGGCTTTTTTGATAACTAGGAAAATAAAACCTGTGGTACCTTGACTTGTTGAGATGTGTGTGTGTGTGTGTGTGTGTGTGTGTGTGTGTACGTGTGTGTGTGTGTACAGCTAGAATGTACTAAGTGTCAGAGCTTTGGGTAGAGGGGCTTTGTATTATTTTCTGGATGATTCCTATAGTATGCTTGTTCATTTGTCTTAAAAGTACTTTATAAGTCTGTAGAGTCAGATTTCTACTTAAATGTTTCCATTTAATATCTTGTTAATTGGAAGTTTGTAATGACAATTCTATTCTTACCATGGAATGGCCTTTGACTTTGGTTAGTAATTAAACTCAAGCCATTTAGAGAAGTATATTGAAGAGTTCCTAATTTTATAATACACAATTAGTTGTTAGCCAAAAGTAAGAAGCAAGCTAATAAAGAATATGTATAGACTAAGAATTTATTATTTTCTGTGCACTAGTAGGTTTATAATTATATTTTTTGATGCATTTGGCTTTTCCTTTTGAGTTTGTCTTGCTGGGGAAAAAAGATAAAGGAAATAGAGACCAATCGTTCATATTTTGTAAACTGCCATTTTTAATGACTTTCTTTTTCAAATTTTCTGGTGTTCCTGGATCATGCTATTTAGTCCTTTAGTGCAGGGTTCCCCAAATCCTGGGCCACGGACTGGTACCAGTACTGGCCTGTGGCCAGTTAGGAACTGGGCTGCACAGCAGGAGGTGAGCAGCGGGCGAGTGAGGGAACCTTCATCTGTATTTGCTGCCGCTCCCCAGCACTAGCATCACCTCAGCTCCACCTCAGATCATCAGGCATTAGATTCTCATAGGAGCACCAGTCCCTGGTGCCAGAAAGATTGGGGACCACTGCCTAAGTGGGTCAGTTTGATTCTTCTACCCTTTGGTAGAGAACCTTAAGAATTTTATTTCATTTCCAAGCAGTGTCTTAGTTAACTAGATGGTGTCATGCAATTGGAGGGTAGGTTAGCAATTTATGTATAGTTTAGCTGGTTTTAGACAGAACAAAAGTGGTAATAAAAGGGTTCATTTTTATTTGTTTTTAATGTACTATTTTACATATACCTTACATTCTCCATTTTGAAGATATAAAGAGGTCTATAAAATATTTCTTGAGAAACTTTTTGCAAAGTTACAGTGATGTATTTTTTCTACTTGTGTTGCTTTAGGTATAAGTGAGTCAAGAAAATTTTGTTGGATGAGGGGGAAAATTACATTTCATTCCCTTCTCTTACAACTTTGGAATAAGAATAGTTTGCTTGAATTCTTTATTTCCTTTAACTTTAATGTAATTTTGTCATAAACTAAGTCAGATAATTTCTGTCAAAGCAAATACAGCCTTCTCAGTCAGTTCACTTCAAAATAGTGAATATCTTCTTCTTCCATTTAAGAGCATGGTTAGTGCCCATTTTTTTTGGAGGACTTTCCCGGTAAACAAGGTAAAAAGGCAGAAACCACCTTTAGCTATAGCACCATAAAATTCCTTACAAATCCTATTTCGTCTGTTTGTAACTTTAAGGCTTTGATGAACTAGGTGGACTTCTCAAACCAACAGTGGCCTCTCAGAACCAGAGTCTTCCTGTTGCCAAACTCCCACCTAACAAGTTAGTATCCGACGACTTGGATTCATCCTTAGCCAACCTTGTGGGCAGTAAGTATTCTTTGAATTCTTTAATCTTTTTAAAAATAAACTTTTTAAAAAAGGAGTCTAGTTTTTAACTGCTTTCTTTTTCTCTTGTTCTAGACCTTGGCATTGGAAATGGAACCACTAAAAAGTGAGCATTTTATTTGTATTCTTTTCCAACACTTATAGGTTCATTTGGCTTTCATCTCAAAAGTATTTGTACAGACGTCATCTGCATCTTTAATGCTATGTTCAATCTAAATATATACTAAAGAAACTTCATAATTACAGACATTTAATATTCTCACTTATATTTATTTAAAGTGATGTAAATTGGAGTCAGCCAGGTGAAAAGAAGCTAACTGGAGGATCTAACTGGCAACCAAAGGTTGCACCAACAACTGCTTGGAATGCTGCAACAATGGTAAGTCAGAAAAGCTCATGATATACTAACGTGAATAATTTAGGTAAATGTGTAACATAAAAATGTTTTTAAAGTGATAGCTTAAATGGAAAAATTGTTATTGTTACTAAGTTTTAGCAATGTAAGTAATTTGTATTCGTTTAAAGGAGGCTTTGCTGACTATATTTGCAGGTACATTTTAGTAGCTAACATTTCTTTAAAGGTTAGTTGTGTCAGGCGTTATTCTGATAAATAATATGTGGCTTTATTTTATATAATCCTCAAATTAGCCTTAAGTGGTAGTAACTATTATTGTCCCCATTTCACAGGTGAGGAAATGGAGACATAAAGTTGTTGAGTAATGTGTCCAGGATCACAGAGTTCTTAAGTAATTGGGTGGGTTTTTAGAACCCAGGTAGCCTAACCTCAGAGCATATGCTCTTTGTCACTGCTCTCTACAGTTGGTCTCAAATTTATTACTTATTTATCTAGAATATAACGTCTTTAATTTTTTTTTTGATCTCACAATTGATACACTATATTTGCTTGGCTTTTATTAATATTGTCATATGATTTATGTAGTCGATTCTCCTTATTTGCTGTACTTATGTCCTTAAAGTCACTGGAGCACTGAACTATTGCTAGGTTCACACAGACATACATATTTCTCTCAACAATGGTTCAGTGTTTACTAATTCATTGTTAGGGTGACTTTAAGAACATAAGTGCTGCAAACAACTGCTCCAAGTGGAGAATCAACTGTGTGTGGGTATAAACACAATTTATATATAAACATGTAAGATGTATAAATATCTTATATTGATAATAATCTTAAATCCTAAAAAAAAAATCAAGTAGATTATATATTTTTTTATTTTACAAAAGAGAAAATGAGGTTCAGGAGTATTAAGTGACTTGTCTGAAGCCACCCCAGTAACTGGTGCCAGAGTGGAGATTCTAGCCCTATCCACCTGGCCCCAGAGCCAGAGGTTCTTGCTTCTTACTACTGCACTGTTCTCTACCTTCTCCATCCTCTGATAATCTTTCTGTCAGAGCTGAAACAAAGCAGAGCCTTACCTTATTTGACCTCAGCTGGGAACGAATGCATAGGGAGGCAAATTGTTCATCACTCTATATGATGTTTGTAAATGACCTCGAAGGCCTTACAAGCATTGATTTTCAGATTACAAATAAAGTTTAGGGAATAGGTGAATTTGCAAATACAGAATCCATGAATAATGAGGATTAAGTGTATATGCTAATTAAATAATTAGCATTTAATACTGAAGAAGTTCTATTAATGTTTTTAATTATGTAAGGTATAATTATCCCAGAGTAACTTTATGGCTGTACTGTCCTTGGTCAGCTGCTGTTTTACCATCCCAATAAATCATCCTGGGTTAGAGAAAACCAGTTTCTTCTTGTGGAAAAATTCAAAACATGCTTTATTGTAACTGTGCTAATAGCAGCATTTTGATTATACAAGCCATACGTTGTAGCCTTCCTATTGTTATTAGAGACCTCTCAATATCTTTGTTATAGCCCCTTTCTTGTTATTAATTCCTTTCCAGAGCATTGCCCCATTTTTCTTAGGTTAATCATATGTTAAAATTAGTAAGGCTGAACTAAAAATGGTGTGTGAAGAAAATTTTGTGAGACAGTATCTAGAGTTTTGTTAGCTTCAGTCTTCATAAATAGAAAATAATATTGATTTAACTACATTTTTAAGGCAGTAATTTTCCACTGATAGGGATCACTACTATCATTAATAATAAAACCTTACATTTACATAGTTTAGGTAACACACACACATGCATGTACTATCTTGAATCTGTATATAGTACACTCTTGAGGGAGCTTAAGTAGGTATCATCCCAATTCTATGGATGAAGTTGTGTGATCTTTTTCCAAGTGCAAAACAACTAAAAACAAATTTATATTGAAGTCTACCTCTTCTGACTCTGAATCCAGTGTTTTTCCCCATTGTAACACACCTCACGGACTAGGAAATGGCAAGAGGTTAAGTTAGTGGATTTTAAAGCCTCTGGTGTGAATTATATATTGATACTATATGAGGAATGATATAAATCCAGATACTGATATGAAAGTACAATGAACATTTTCTTATTTTGTATTGACTTAGTATTAATCTGTATGAAATATTTGTAGATAGCACTTTACCTAATATTGGCTACTAGAATGTAATAGGCATCTAACCATCTAGAATTTGTATGTAAGTTGATGGTAAGATAGCAATATTTATGGTGCTATGTTATATATGGTAATGCATATCATCTCTTAAGGATTTTGTTAAAATATTTATGTGTATGTATTTCATAAAGTTTCTTTTTAATAACTAATAGTTAGGGCTGGTGATGTGATTCACAATTTAGGTAAACTGCTGCTTTTGACATTTCTTTACATATCTAACCTTTTTATTAATCCTTAAACACTGTCAAGGTTTTAAAATATTTTTATTTAAAATAATTCATCGATATTTTATTAAAATATAAATGACGTTATACTACAAATTCTTTTAATTATGATTGCTTTTTTCCTGTGGTAGATGTTATATGATGCAGCCTTGTTCATGGGATGCACTGAGTTTTGTACTATTGAGACTACTGATGGATTTTATGTTTTAATGACACTTGTAATCAATAAACTGTTATGTATGTAAAGGGATAATGCAAAAGACTAAGTTTTCCTTGTCAACCTTGATAGTGTTTTAGTATAGATGTTCTTCCATTAAATACTGGAAATAAAAGGGGTTTTAGGTAGTTAGTGAATGTACATGTGAACTAAAATGCTCTCTGTGTATTTTCTGTTGTGTAAGTACTTGTTCTAATCCAGTGTTATTGCATTATGTAATTGTTCTCCCTGGGAAAAACAGAATGGCATGCATTTTCCACAATACGTAAGTGACCAAAAACTAGCCTTTTTTGCAATAAATTGGCATGCTATTAATCACTGCTCTAGCAGAATCTCATAATCTTCCAGCTATTACTTGTTTTCACATTCAGATTTTCAGTGTGCCAGAAATTCTTCCTAGCATCTACTGATTTCATGGGCGTTTTGCAGAATTGATTCTGATGGTGGCATGGGAAATATAAATTTTTTTTCTTGCTTAATATTCTGCCATTTGCTGCCAGATGGCTGGGTGTCTGTGTGTGTATCTGTGCTGCCACTATGCACTTGATGACTTCTGAATGAAGGGAAATGTTGATTGTGGTAATGTTGAAAATAACAATTGCATGAAACTTTACAGGCTTCTGCTGTACTTGGCAGTTTGTCTACTGCTCTTGCAGCTCTTGATTTTTAAGTAGGGAGAGACCAGTAAGTCCTACATGCTCACCCAAATACTAAACTTTTAACTATTCACTTTATGCTTCACTTACCTTCCCCATGCTTATGTTCCAACTACCATATAATTTCTGTTTTTTTTTTTTCTTTTTATGTTTAGCAGTGTTATTGGTCTTTCACCTGTATTCAGTTTCAGTTTTCATTATAAGATAACACGCAGAGAATGTTGTTAAGACAGCAAATATATCTAAAATGATTCCATGCTTAGATTGTATATTTACAGAGCATAAGTTAAAGTAGAAAGAGGAGGGGAACTTCACTTAGTGGTGGCTGGTTCTTTTAAGCATTAAAGCATAAACAGACTTAAGTTTTTTTGCTCCTTCAAATTGCTGCTTTGCAGAAAAAAATTTAAATAATTTATGGAATAAATTAGAAGGAACTAATATACGTACTCTGTGTAAGAACTGTGTGCGTCATATAGTCATACTCAGTAGTGGTTTGAAATTTGAGGTTCTTTGAAAAAAGTGAATGAGGTCCATAGAAACTAATTTTTTGGAAGATCATATTGTTAATTAATTTGGGATTTTTAAATTTTTTTCTTTGCTCAAAAAATGAAGTGCCTAGGAAAACATTCAGTAATACTATTTTTTTCTGGGCAAACATTTTTTTTATGATAGTGATGGACTTTAAATTTTAGAGCTCTGAATATTTTTTAAAATTCAAAGATTTTTAAAGCTATAAAAGCCTGTTGAAATTTTAGATCACTGTTTAAGTTTAAATGCAATTTATTTTTTGTAATCATTCTGCTTTTCTAATTGTAAGACACCTTTCACTGAGAATTGACTTTTTAAATTAAAGTATAGTTGACAAATTGACACAGTTATTAATGATCACAAGTGTCATATTTAATCACAGCTGTCTTAGCAATTCTTTTATGGGACTACAATTATAAATTTCTTGAACTCATACTTCCTTGTTTATTTTCTCTTTCACTGTTTCAGGCACCCCCTGTAATGGCCTATCCTGCTACTACACCAACAGGCATGATAGGATATGGAATCGTAAGTATTTTTCTAGACACACCTTTTTGAAACTAGGTTGATTCATATTTAACATGCCTTTATTACACACTTAACTGAAAAAAGAACAGTGTCACATGTACCCTAAGTGTCTAACAGAACCTCGTATCATAGCATTGGTTTCATAAGTATTTCTAGAATAGTCATTATATAACAGATATTTATTAATGTTCACAGTACTACTTGGCTTATTTTCCCCTCATAACTTTGCTAAGCATTTTATACTTCATTACAAACTTACTTAAACATTAATGTTAACTCCAAGTCTTTGTTTCAGTGACCCTACATTATAACAAGTAAGGTCTTATAACCTTGATATACTGTAGGGGAAGGGAGGAATTAACAATTCTTGAATTGTATAGAGGTAAATTTAGTCTGTTAAAGGCCATGGAAAATGTCCTATGACAATGATTGGTACAATACAAAAAACAGTCTTTTAACATTTAAGCTGCCCACAATCCACATGCTAAACTGCCCTTATACTCCCAACTATCTTCATATAGACTCACTTAGATAAGAAACGGAGGTAGTGGTTTCAACCCCGTGTACCATGTTTGAGGAACTGTTGCTGATAGGAGACAGCACTATATCCCATGGTATTACTATAGTGGCTTCTCTGCTACTTCTTTGTTTACATCTTATGGGAGTAGCTATTTTCCTACATAAAAAGAAATTTCACAGCTTTTGGGTTGGTAGTTTTTGCCTAAGAAAGGAGTCTGCACAAAAACTCAGACGATAAAGTTAAGCTGAAGTTCTCCATGCAGATGAATCTACTTGAAAGGTTAAAAATAGAACTTATGGAAAGATAAGATTTTATATTGCATTTTAAACAGAATAATGTAGCAGGTTTTATGTGCTCTATTTTGTCACAGATTATATTGATTTTATTATCATGAAGTGGTAATTTTTAAAGCAAGAGATGATCAGTTGAGATTCGATTTTCAATTACTGAACTTTGAACTACCTCTTTGTAAATTTAAGCCTCTTCTTGGTTCTCCTTTAAAGTGGTGTCTGAAATAAAATGAACAAACCACAGAGAGTAGATCTCTTCAGAATCAGCTGTGCTCACTTGTGATTGATTACTTGTGATCACTTGCATGATGGCACAAGAACTTGATTTGGTATATATTACTTTGAAATGCCTTAGTCATTTTATAGTTTTGAGTTTCCCTATATCCAAAGTTGCCAAATTTGAAATTTCTTGGTCTAAATTATTTTGTCTGCTGTACTGTAGTAAGGCTTAAATTTTGCAACTCATTGTATAGAAAAAGTTAAACTTTTATACAAACTTTAAAAATGAGCACATTAAAAACTTTCCATACCAAAATAAATACTCTTAAAAATTAGTAGCTGTCAGATGTATTTGCATTTACAGGCATTTTCCCTTTGAGTTAAAGCAAAAGTAATAATAGTTTTCATCCCTTTCATCCTTCTTGTTTACTTATGTATAAAGTGAGTCGACATTTTTTAACTTGGTATTTTTCTATTTTTTAGCCACCTCAAATGGGAAGTGTACCTGTAATGACACAACCAACCTTAATATACAGCCAGCCTGTCATGAGACCACCAAACCCCTTTGGCCCTGTATCAGGAGCACAGGTATTAATGTGCTACATATAACTGTTGTAATGTGCTTGATGTGGAAGGAACACAGTTGCTAGAAAAATCCTTTTATACAACTTGAGAAATGAGTTATCAGCATTTCCCCCCTTCATAGCAGATGTTATTTGATTCATATCTTTCTCATGTAAGCTTTTGGTAATGATTATTTGGGAGGAAAAGACAAGCAGATTACAAATATTAAAGATGGAAAAGTCTTCATTACTTACAGCTGGTGGATCCACAGGACGGTTTTTCTGAGGTTAAGGAACCTACTTTGTTCATGATTCTGGTGTGATCTCCTTTGTGAACTCTAGAAACCTTGAACTCAGAGCTCCAGTGCCTTGGCATTTGGAGTGCCAGTGCATTTGGTAATGGACTTGTTATTCCATTCCCACTTGAATGCATGTAGTATTACATTTGCCAATGCATATAGTGTTACTTACATTGCCAAAATTAGTTTGCATTGATCCAGTTTGAAGCTACTCTCTATATATTTCACAGATTAATGAAACACAGGAAATCCTCATTTTTCAGCCTTTTTGAATATTGAACTCTTTTTAATAAATTGGCATTTTAGGTAGTACCAGTAACTGAGTAGATTGTGAATTTAGTTCAGAGTAAGAGGTAAAATCCATGTTCTTTGCAATTTATCTATTTGCCCAGATGCCTCTTTTTTTCCCCCTCATTCATGTTAATGACCTTTTCCTCCTGACCTTTATCAGTTAAGTATTTAAAATGAAGATAACTGGGAGTGTGGGTAATTGACACAGTCATTACTCTTATAAGTTAATTTTTATGCATTTGTTTTTATAAAATGGGTTATGGGTATTTATAGTTTTCTTTCTCTTCTCTCTTCTACTAGTGTTAGTTTTAAATAAGAAACATACTAGATTTTGATAATCTTTTAAAATGTTGATTTTCCTAACTATTGATATAGATGTTTTCTTGAGATTATATGGCTTCCTTATGTCCTTTAGTTTTTTCTTTGTTATTCATGGTTTTAACTTCAGACCTATATCATTTATTTTTTAAAGTTAGTTTTGTTTTGTTTTTTGCTTTAAGAGACTAAAGTGCTAAGAACTTAAATGTATTTTAAGAATAAAAGATGTAGTCCAGAGCAATAAATTTACAAGGAACTGCTGACTATAGAAATTTTTTCCCCCCAATGTGTGACTAAACCCTGCACCCAGTCTGGGCTGTGTCTTACAAGCTCCTGTCTAAGAAACAGAGTATATTGTTACCTTAAGCTTGGATACTGCCTTGACAGTTTCCAAGAACTTTCACATACATTATCTCACCTTATTCTCAAAATCATCTTTAAAGTACATAAGCCTAGTATCACCACCCTATTTTATAGATAAAGCTGAGACTCAGAATGGTTCTTTAACTAAATAACTGGTGAAATACAACTTATCCCTAGGAATCCCTGATCCTGGCTCAGTGCTCATTGGTACCATACTACCTCTCTGCTAATGGGACTGAGCTCATATGGTCATTATGGTAGCACTCTCTTCTTTTTGTTAGAACCACTCTGCAAATTCCTTGGGTTTCCTGCTAGATTATAAACTATATTTACACATTCAGGACATAACTACTACAGTTGTTAAGAACATCCTCTACAGTTCTGAATACAACTTTCAACCTTGAAACGTTTTATATTAGTTTTGCTTTTTTCTTTTTAATATGGTTTTTAAAAAATCTCAGTAAAACTCTACCTTAAAAAACATTTCTAACCCTTTAGCATCTATGCTTAACCCAGGTTTTGTATCCTGTTGCCTTCTAAAATCCATATAACTCTTTCACTGAAACACCAAAAAAGTGCATGAAAAGAGACTGTGACAGAAATGCCTTTTCCTAATTACCTTGTGCCAGATGAGAATAGAATGAGAATGTTAGGGTAATAAATTTCTAGTTGAGAAGTCAAATTTGAAGTGAGTGCTTAACTAAATATTACTGATTGAAAAAAGCACATGAAGGAATCACATTGATAACTAGAAAGAAAACATGTGAAGTAGCTCAAAGAGGCTTTTGTCTGCTCACACAATCATTTGAATCAGTAGAAAGTCAGAATCTTAAATCTTTTAATGTTACTTCTAATTCCTTTCCCCCTTTGTTCTCCATGAGTCTGATCACCTAGTCTCACTAATTATTTCTCTGTCATCTTTAGAGCCATCCTTCTTTTGTTCTACAGCCTTCAGTCAGATTCGAACCTTTTATCGTATGTTTGTTTTACAACAGTCTCCCTGTGTTCCTCACCTTTCTAATTTAATCCATTTTGTAGATACTGAAATGATCTTCTATAGGCAGTATTCGTAACTTCTTATTTCTATATTCAAAAATCTTAGGAGGTGAATCTAAATATAACTGAACATTTAAGACATCTGCTCAGCTTTCTTTTTGTCTTAAAAACTACCTCACAAAGTCTCCCTGTTTTTAAGGATAATAACGAGTAAACAGAATATTCAGGTTCTTTAGTTTCCATGCCTTCTACAATTCTTGATAAGTATCCAGTGTTCTGCTAATATTTGTCTTTTCCAGGAGTCCTTCATCTATCATAAAATGAATTTACTCTTTACTCATTCTTTATTCATCTCCAGTTCCTTTCCAGACCTTCTGAGATCTGAAGTTCTTTTCCTTATCCTGCATTATTTTTCTTTATAGAACATATCACTACCTGATAACTGTCTGTCTGTCTGTCTTTCATGCATCCATATATCCATCTAGCAGGAGATACCTATACTAGATCGTAAGCCTCTTAGAGGCAGGCAGCAGTTTGGCTTGTTTATTTCTGTGTCCCTGGTTCCTAGAACAGTATCTGTCACATAATATTTTTGAATATTATTTGTCAAACAAGTGAGTCTGGTTAAAAAATTTAACTTTTCCGTTGTGTAACTTACTCTGTTCTTCATTGATCTCTCTTTTTACTTATAACCATTGTAATAATTCATACTAGTGTTCAAAATTGGTTTAATTTGTTGGCTAATTGTTACTGTAATCTAAAATATGAGATGACTGTCACTTGAGAAATGAAGATACCTTTAACTTCATGATAGAATATTTGCAATAATTTTAAGTTGAACTATCTTTGAAGCAGGTGAGATTTTTCTCATGCTTTAGGTTTTAATGGTTCTTAGATAGTCCCTTGGATTAATTTTTGTCCATTCAGTGCTTGTTAGAACCAAAATAATTTTTCTTAATGAATTTCCTTTTGATCTCTCATTATTTTGCTCTCTTTTTTTCAGTTGGATTCAAAAATTTTTAAGGCAGAGGACATCTCTTTCTACATTATAAAGTAAATGATAGTTCAAATGTAAAATGAAATCCCATCAAAATAAAATCTTTTAGTCAAATCCTAGTTCTACAGCTGTTGCCAGAAATCATTCCCTGCTCCTTAAAGTGTTTTGGAAGCCATTACCAACCAAGGACACAACTTGTAGTCCCTGGTGTCTTGCCTACTTACTATTAAATCAAGTTAGTATTTTCGGAAGTACCTCAGCCTCCCAGATATGTTTATCTTTTTGCCGTTTAGTGAGGCATTCCAACCAAACAACATGTTGTGTGTTCTACATTATATCTAGGTTACTCTAAGGGCTGCATTAGTGCCTACTAGCGAACAAGTACCTAATACCTTCAAGATGGCTATTATTCTCTTTTTAGAAAATTATCTTCATCATACTTTTAATTTAGTAGACAACACTGTAGTATTGAAATTAAGCCTTTCTCTGCACTTAATCCTGTTCTCTCCCCATTATTTTTGCTCGTTCTGTAATTTTTTGATATATTTATGTAGTTGTTTAAGGATGGCTATTAACTTTTGTTTCATGGCTGTTTCGTTTATGGAGGATATGGCTAAAGATGCAGAATAGTTGTTGTGTTTTTGTTTGTAAAGGCCAATTTTAAGTAAGTCTGACATCAGTTAAGTGTCTGAAAGGAAACAATGGCTAGTTGTGAGTGCTTTTTACCCTCCTAAATAGGAGTACTGTTGGCTTTAGATATTGGAATAATTCAAGTCTTACCAAAAAAATGACCTTTTTAATGACTTTCTTGTGTGTAAGAACTAATGGCTCTCTTTGCTTTTAGGCATAGTTTTGTGGGCTTTTTTTGGGGAGGGGGGTACTTTCTTGGTGTGTTAATTGTGGATGTTGGCAGTGCCTCTTCTGTCAGCTGATCTGTCCAGCTGGATTTCTGTGAAGAAGGCCTTTTGCCTTGTCAGCAGTGTTTTGTGCTCATTCATCTTTGCCTAGTAGAAGAATCCATGAGGGAATTTACTTTGGGACTTGGGATTTAATGCCATAGCTGAGAATGTTTCTGTAGTCCCCAGGGTACAGCAGAGTCAGTTAAAACAAAAATTTAGAAGTCCCTTCTGGTGACCACCATTGTTAATAAGACAACCTGTAGAATAAGACCGTTTTAGTGTTTTTTGTTCTTGTTGTTTTTTGTTTTTGTTTTTGTTTTTTGCTGAGGACGTTTTTTCTAAAAGTTGGAAATCTCATTTCTTGTCTTAAAACCAGAACATATTTATAAAATCTTGGGTGTTTATGAAGTTCTACAAAATCTTCATGATGAACGTCAGCAACCATATAGTGTGTACATGGAAAGCACAGGAGTATATTGATTGTTCAATATTTACTAAGGAAGTTCCATTCAAAAAATTATTTCTCTACTCAGACTTTAACTTTTTCTTGTATGTTAAATATAGCTATAAATTCTAGCTGAATTGAAATTAATCAGGATAGCAGAGTTTTGAGAGGAAACAAAGCACCAGCCTTGGAGTCAGCAGATCTGCATTTGAATCTGTTATTGGTGTCCTGGGGCTGCTGTAACAAAGTATGCCTAAAACTCGATGGCTTAAAACAACAGAAATTTGTTCTCTCACAGTTCTGCAAGAGGTCCAAAAACAAGGAGGATCCTTCCTTGCCTCTTCCAGCTTTTGGTAGCTCCAGTCATTCCTTGGTTTGCAGCTGCAACATTTTAATCTCCACCTCTGTCACATGGCATTCTCCCTCTGTCTCTGTCTTCCTGTGGCATTTCCCTCTTCTTATAAAGACACCAGTCATTGGATTAGGCCCCACCCTAATGACTCCATCTTAACTCGATTACAACTACAAAGACCCTATTTCTAAATAAGGTCAATTCTAAATAAGGTATCTGGGGATTAGGACTTTCATGTATTTTGGGGGAACACAATTCAGTAGTTTTAATCTGACTCTTAAGTAACCTGGTGTTTCAGGGCAGGTCGCCTATATAACTTTGATGAGCCTCAGTTTCTTTATAAAATGATGATTTTACCCTGTATACTTTATAGGTTTACTGTAAGGATCAAAGGAAAATGTTTGAAGTAGACTTAAGAATGTGGAGGTTTGTGGTATTTTTTTTATTAATCATTATGAGACACTTTTGTTTTCAGAAGAAAATTCTACAAGGCTGCCCTATTTTCAGAAATTGTTCCTCATCCCTGAGTTGTCCCTATTCCCAAATTTTAACTTATTATAATACAGTTTATATTTCTTTGCATGAGTTACAAATTATCTTGATTGTAAATAATTCAGAGTTCATTATTTTGAATCCTTAATTGTGACTCACTATTACCTGACAGCATTAGATAAACACATCGGTAGGTGAGGGGTCAGTGGGGAGTTGGGGACAGGGCAGCTGAGCATGGCCTGCATTTGAACTTGAATCATCTACTTGGGTCTTGGACTGTAGACACTGTTCACAGGAACCAGACGCATCACTCTTTAGGACTACATTAGCAGCATCTGAATTGACTCAACATTTGTAGAGATGGTGTTATGTATCCTGAAATACCAAGCTTTATTTTATAATAATTAAAATTTTTATTTGGTTCAATTTAATATAGTTTATAAACTGTCTAATCTGTTTTGCGGGGAGGGGCAAACCTTTTTTGGAAATGTTTTAAGTCTAAGGAACTGTCTCTTTTGACATTTCTAGTGGGAGCCCAATATATAAATCAGGTAAAAGCAGGTAGCCTCAAGCTCGTATTGGAACACAGTTTGTTTTTTTAAAGAAAACAAAATGCCATGTTTCTAATAAATAGCAAGTAAGTGATATAGGTACATTTAAATTATTATTTTGTCTTGTTATAGTATCAGTTGACATAAACCTTAGCTTTTCATTTTCTTTGGTTTCAAAGGGTAAGAAATTGAAATTTAATGTGAATCAGTATTGAACACTTTATTCAGATAGGCTAAGCCAGTGTTTTTGATTCCCCTCCATCAAATGGAACTTTAAAATGACTTCTCTTACCTTTGGATGCACTTCTGATATATGGAAGATGTTTATTTTTAACATAGGTCAGTTAATATTTCCTCCCATGAGTTTAGGAAATCTTCTGCTCTATATCTCTTTCTACAGTTTGGTTTTCTTTAACTCTTTTGTCAATATAGGTTGCCATAATTTTGAGGTGACATAAGGTGTCATTTTGGAATAACTCATTTCTTCTGAGTTAACAATTTTAAGTTATTGTAGACTTTAGCAATAGTCTTCAGTTTTAGAGAGATTTAGATAAAACATACCCTAAGACAAGATGAGTAGTGCTTTGAGGGTGACGGGAGGAATGCTGGCATAACTTTGTAATATTTCTGATGGGGAGAAAACCAGATGGGGTTACGTTGCGCACAAATCCAAGAAACAGTGATCAGAGACACTAGACTCAACCTACACAGCAGGCCCTCTACCTTATACAGTAGTCTTCTCGTTCAGCCCCACTTCATAGAGACAGCTGAGGATTAGCATTATCTTTAATATGAAATATTGGAATGCCACACTGTATATTTGTATCATTGTGCAGTGGATTCAAATGCATCACTAGTGGCCTGGCCATGTTCTAAACATTATCAGAAAACAATTTACTATTCCATGACTCAGTTTTATAGTTGATATCTCTGTGGAATTCTATTAAGTAGAGCTGTTATCTCTAAATGTTTTTATTACACAGCAGTATCAGGAAAATATTCTTTAAATATGTACCCTAAGTATATGTATACGTACATTTATATATTCCTACAACAATATATTAGGTACATTAAAAACGTAAAAATTAGAAATTTCAAAAGGGTTAAAATTAAGAGAGGATTTCTAATATTTTCCTCTAATATCCCACTTTGGAGACCATTTTTATACAGAGCTTATTTTGTCACCAAAAAAACATTTGAACACTACGGAATGCTTACTATGTATGTCAGTGCTAGTTTCTGAACAAGAGGCAGGTAAAATATGTTTCCTACATCTGAGGAGCCTAAAGGTGAGCGTAATATGGATGCATAAATGACTGGTTAATGGTAGAATAAGAATCCTTTAGAAGAGAAACACGGAGTATTGAGAACAACAGTGGAAGAGCAAGAGCAACACAGACTCGATGACATTTGAGCTGGGCCCTTTATAGTATAAGAACAGATGAGCATTTTATTGTATGTGGTAGGGAAGGTTGAACTATTTGAGTGACTAATATATGCCAGGAAATGTGCTGAGTGCCTTTTTAGTTTTTGTTTTTGTAATGACATATTTATAGTAGGATTTGCCTGGAATGGTCAGTTACAGTTGTTTTTTTGTTTTTTGTTTTTTGTTTTTTTTTTTTTTTTCATTCTATTCTCAAGATAGTCCTAAAAGAGGATACGAGTGCTGGGCCTAGATAGTCTAAACCCCATTTTATAAAAGAGCCAGGATTAGATTCAGTTCCATCTTTTACAAAACTCCGCTTGCAGGCAAAGGAAGTTTACTCATTTTTCTCTTAAGATGTTGACTGCTTCTCCAGCAAAGACAAAATGAGTCTCTGCAGGATTGCTATTTGCTGTCTAGGCTTTTGGGCAACTGAGACGTTCACATGTAAACATGTGGCAAATTGCTGCTTCTATAAGAACTTACCCTTAAATAACCAGTCCTTTATTTTTCCTTAAGCTTTCAGTTGCACTAGTCTCACCTTCTAAGACTGCTGCTATTTTTTTTGTTTTAATCTGAAATTCTTTCTTTGGTGTTGAACAGGAATATAATGAAAGAATAATCATTTTTATTTTATAATGTTTACTGTAGCAATAGGATTTTTTTATAATTCCTTTACTGTAGGTATGTTGCCTTTATTTAAAGTTAACTTATGATTGATTTTTGTGCTCTGTCTTTATTATACTAAACACCTTCTACAACCAAAAAATATTTACACTGGAGATAAAAGCAGAGTTTTAGTAATGTTAGAATTATTTTTTTTCACTTTACCATTTTTTTAAAGGTTGATTAGGGTGAAAGGTAGGAGTGGAGGAATTTTGACTAAGAGTTACCATTATCAATTACTTGTAATTTTAGTATTGTTATTTATATGTTGCCTTTCTATAAAATGAGAAAGGAAGACTTTATATGTCTGTATTTAGACTAGCAAGACTCACCACTTTGTTTGAAAGTCATATTCAGTTGTGGTATAGGTCAGTTTAATTTGAATAAACTGATAGCTGTACTAATTTTTTTAGATCTATAGGAATTCAGATATAGAGAATATTATTTGAAATAAATCAGTAAAAGGCTGTGTGTTTAGTTTTTGTTTTTGTAATGACATATTTATAGTAGGATTTGCCTGGAATGGTCAGTTACAGTTGTTCTTATGCTAGCTTGTAAAATATGGTGATTTTAAAATTAATAATAGTTGGATTAAAAAAAAATTTCTTATTCTTCAACAATTAGAAGCCCTACATGTTCTTTTAATTTACTCACAAGAATAATAAGTAAAAGAGAGTCAGCCATGGTAGTTTCAGGAGACTTTCTCAGGCTCTTTAAATCCTGCTGCTTCTCACCACCAGGATCCTGTTGCCCCTTCGTGATCTTTTGTTCTTCCTGCTTTCCTTGAGCACTAATTGGGCTATTGCAGCATATTTCCTGTCTTTCTCTTTACTCCTTTACTCTCTGAGCCAACTCCTTTCTCACCAGTGCATGGTATGCCTATGCTTTGGTACAGATGCCAGGAAGGGGCGGGGCCAGATTGTTAAGAGCTGCTGTGTGGCTGGATCCTTGACAGTACAGTCAGCCCAACCAGTCTAGACACAGTCTCAACTGTTTGAGATGGGAATCGATGATGTGAAACTTCTTGCAGGAATATTAAGTCTTGTTTTCTCATGTTTTAATTTAACTACATATTTATAGGTGTGAGGCATATGTATGTGTAATTATTTTGCAATGTAAGAGAATAGTAGAAGTATAGTTAGAAACTAGTACTTTTTATCCCAAGGAAAATTGATCATCTTCAACATATTTGTAAGTCTTTAGGACTTCTCTCTAGCAGTATGCTCTTATATTGAGATGAATCAAAGTGTTTCCTTTCACCATACTCTTCAGGGGCATTTTTTTCCAGGACTTTCAGGTCTTCAGACTGCTGCTTTCATGAAAACATGTGATTTAAGAAGACACGTTAGTGTGGGGCTCTAATAGGAGACTTGTGATTTTGGATGCTGTCTATCTGTAATAAGCAAGGTTTTTTGTTTTTGTTTATTCGAGTGAAAGAGAAAATTTGTTTTGGAGAGAAACTCAGTTAAATTTAGACTCCCTCCAATTCAGTGACTGATAATCACTTTACTCAAAAACATTCTGCTTCTTAATGGTTATCCTTGATTGTTCCAAAGGGGGAGGAGGAGACATCTTTCCAATTAAGTTGCACCTCAGTCTGTCTCTGTATGGATGGTATTTGAATCCCCAAACCCAGACATGCTGCTCTGTCCTCTCACCTTAGCTGCTTTTGTAATTCATCATCCTTCCCATTGTCTTTAAACATTTATTTCTGAGAACAAGATATAGAAATGATTCAACCACTAATAAAACTGAAGATGATTTCTAAACCTATAAATTTATTTTGGCATCCAAAACAACAAATTGCTTATACTTGTGATAATATTTAATGCGACTCATTGGCTGTTCATTCTCTATACTGTTTTTCTTAAAAAAATAAAAGGTAGAAATGAGACTACTTTGAACCAGCAAAGAGAGATTTGGGGACTTGAAGTCCTTTATAGGATTTGACTGAAGTATGATTTGAAACTATTTCCACTTAGTCATCTTTGATTGAATACTCAATTGAACACCCATAAAAGGACAGTTCATTCTATAATAGCTCTGTGCTTGCATGACTCTGCAATCTTATGCAGAGAGAGGGAAAAAAATTAAGCTTGCTCCAGACTAAAATGGTTCACGTTTAGTTTGAAAGTACTCTTAGAGTAGGCTTAGTAAAGGAGATACATATACAAAAATGAACATCTTGATTCTTTAGGAACTGCCTTTCTTTGAAGAAATACTAATGATAATGTTATTAAGTTCAGCAGTCTACTTGCCTTATTGTATATTCAGATTAAACAATAGGAGAAAATTCCAAGAATTAAGCAGACATATTCAAGCAGGAAGCAGAAGCAAAAATCTTCAGTTTAATTCTATATTTTCAGGGCGTTTTGTGGGCAGTTAGCCTAGGTGACTTTAATGGTATACGCATCAGCTGCACCATGGCTAGATAAACAGGCAGGAGCCAACTGTGTGCAAAAGGTGTGAACACTGAGGACAGGACTTTCCACCTCCTGTGAGGAAGGAAGGAAAGAATATTGCAGCTAGACGTGCAATAGGTCTGGACGTTAGGTCTGGACTGAGGTCAGAGTTTGCACAGCTTTTGACAGACAGCCTGGACACAGGAAGCCATCTTCCCTCAATTAAAAAAAACAACAACACAATTATGCACTTCTTCCCCTCTCCCACACACATATAGAATAAAAAAGTCTTTACCGTGGGTCAGCTTATATCGACCTTTTTGGGTAAAAGACTTTATTTCTTTGGAATTTCAGAAACAAGAATTTGTTTTCTGAAAAATCCATGCCATTGGATACCCTTTAGCTTGACATGTGACTGAAATTTTTGTTTTAATCCATTTTCTACAAAGGCTGCCTTTATATTTATTAAAGATGACAAACAAAAACCACTTCTTCTTTCATTACATTTTTCTGCTTTCATGTTCTGTCATTCTGAGCTCTTTTTTTCTTTCCCTCTCTCTGTCTTCTTTTCCCCCAGCTGTCGGCAGCATCCAGCCCCTCCAGTCACAGTCCTCACAGAGCTTCAGGAAAGGACCCTTTTGCAGAGCTCTCTTTGGAGGATTTCTTATAAATCACTTTAGGTATTGCTGCTTGTTGGGGGAATTGGGGACTTAAATACTTAAAAATTATCAAACACTACATAGTATTCATTCTTCTCCTTAGTTTCTTTAAAGGACTTTAGGTTCCCCTCTTTCTCCTCTTCCTTTATTCTCTAGATGAAGAGTGAAAATAGATCAAGATAGGACATAAGGACAAACAACTTTTGCAAAATATCTTTAACATAATTAGAAGGTGTGAAATCAAAGGACCGCCTCTCATGTTTATATGTATGTATCCACTGCTCACAGCAGATGGATGAGATCAAATACCACCCTTATAAACTGGGTGTTTCAGTCAGCCTTAAAAGAGTTATAGAGAACAGAATAGCACAATTGTACACATCGGCCTAGAGCTTAATTAGGAGCGTCTTTAGTTTTAATGTGATGGTCAGGGTTAGTGTGGAGAATTCATTTTAACAATTTCTTTAAAGGGTTATATTTTTATGTATGCCTTTTCTTCTAAAAATAGTAACATTTCCCCCCCCCCCCAAAAAAAACAGGTTATATTATTATTATTTTTTAATTAAGGTCAAGAGAATCCTTGTGGTCTTTTTGATAGAAGGATTCTATATTTGTTTCACACTGCCTCTTTTTGCTGAAAGACGGTGTAATTTGTTGTTCTTGATGTAGATATACCTTGACTTTGTACTCTTCTGATTTGACCAGTTTATTAGCACTTCTGCTTTAGTAATGTCTTTGGATGAGCAATTTAAGGGATATCATGAATGAAGTATCTGAACAGTTGTAAAGTATTCCTTTGTAGATCTTCCAGATTTTATAGCTGTAAAGAAATGATTTAGCAAGCATAATATTACCATTCTCTTAATTATCTCTAATCTTATGATATTTGGAAATAATATTTCAAATTTCGCTTTCTTAAAAGATTTTTATGTGAAATATTTATGTTCATGGAAAGGTGTTCTGTATTTATCATGGAAAATTTGTCTTCTTTCTTCTCCTACCTTTCAATTTTTAGTAATTAGAAAGGTATTTGGAAATCCCTGTATGCTTCAAATATTGAGTTCTGGCGTCTGATAAACTGATAATACTGACTTTGTTTTATAATCGGGGTCACTTCTGGGCCAGTTGAATGGTAAATGCCACAAAGCATTTTTATTTATGAGAAGACATCCTACAGCGCAGTGAGTTAATTTATACTCCTTTTTTTTTTTCCAGATACAGTTTATGTAACTAGATGGAAGAGAATGGAATTTTTCCAAAAAGACAAGTGCTCAAGCAGCAAATACTTACTTCCAGCAAAATCCAAACTGCTGTCTCTTAAACTCTCTTCTTCCATTAGAATGCTACAGTAACCCAGTGAAGGCCCATGAAGGAAGTTGGGACTAGTCTATAGGAGAATGTATCTATACAGTTTATAAAGCCAAGAATTGCCAGGATTTCAGACTAAGAGCTGTCTTTTTGGTGACTAACCCTTCAGTTCTTTCAACTCCTATTAATACCCATAATTAGTAAGCTACCAAGAAAAGCCCTTATTTGGGAAGTGTGAAATTTGTATTTGGAAAAGCTGCCTGGAGAGAAGAACTGTGTTCTTTACTATAATGCAACAGGACTCTTTGGGGGGGATCAAAATCATAACTCTTAATTACGCAGTATCTTTCTTTACTCCAGTCCTCACAGATACAGACACAGTAACTAAAGTTAACTTTTCTTTTTAAAAAAATTATATATTCAGTTTGCAGTAGACATTCCTTAAGTATTTGTATTTATTTATGATTATCGATTTACATAACATTAATATTGTATCAAACCTCCTTATGAAAATGAGTATGGATGTATACGGTATGTTTGATTTTTATCCACAAGAATGAATCTGATTCAGAATGCTTTTCAGCTGACATACAGAGCACTAAATATTATAAGGCGAGTCCATAGGTCTGAATCATTTAAGAATTCTCAGCCTCTGTGGGATTTAGGGAAGCATTATAAATGCATTAATCCTTATAGTCAATTCTGTGCCTAGGATTTTGCAAGGGAACAGTTCACTGACTAGGAAAAGCACTACATTTTAAATTCAGCATTAGTGCATTGGAAAGGAACTTTACTGCTTTGTGCTTGGCATGTCATTATTTTCCATGTGACATTAGGGCCTTTCAAAAATGAATGTGAGGAATTGCTTTCACTTCAAGACTTTCCTTCTTTTCAGTAAAACTGTAGGAGGTGTTATGGGGGGAGGGAAGGGAACAAAATCCTTAAACCTTTTATTTGGCACATGCCATGTTATGATCATATATCTTTTAAATAATGGGAAATAATATCTTTAAAGTTAATGTCTAGCCAAGAGTTTAGTTAACGAAGAAAACTGCACTGTTGATCGGTGCTTTGTGTAAATACATCTTAACATTTGGATTGAGAGGGGCCTTAAGAAGGACAGTTTGTTGTAGGAAAGCAATTCTGTACATGAGTTTAAGCATACTTGTTGCATTGTCTCTGCAGATTCTATTTTTGTTTACAATATTAAAATGTATGTTAGCAAAAATGGGTGGATTTTCAAATAAAATGCAGCTTCCACAAAACTTTTGTTATGTTATTCTGGTCTGAGGTGCATTTTTTTTGTTTTTTTCCTTTTTCTTTATTATAAGTATTTTTATTTTTTATTTTTTTCTCATAGAAGCATATGCAGGTAATTATATTTGCTGATTTAATAAAATGTACAATTTATTTCTGTTTTAACTTGATTTCCAAAAAGATTTATCTTTATTCTTTTGATTACCTTCTAGTCTCTTACTGATAAACAGAACTACTTATTAAAATTGTTCATTTTTGTCTTGGGATCAGATGCCTTTGGTCAGGTAAGTTTAAGGGAGAAAATGCTTTGAGTTTGACATTCTGATGCATGTGATTATGTCTGCCAAAGAAAATTCTGACTGTATCATGTTTTATATTGAATAGTAAGTAGGATTCAGAGTATATAATAGAGGGCTTAAAAGCTTTGTGCATTGATAAATGTTTGCATAATATTTGCGATGGTTGGAAAAAAATAGTCTTTAGCCAATATACTTTGTTAATTTTACCAATTTCTAAGTTTCACTATTATTAAACCATTTTCATATAAAATTGTACTTTTGTAAGTTAACTTCCTTGGCATTATCACAGATTTTGATTCGTCTCTACTGGTGTTTGAGTAGATGTTATATTTGAGGTCTATGGCTCGTTCTTTTTATATTACCTTATTTTTTTAGTATGTTTCAGTTTGTGAATATGCTTAATTAACATTTCCATTTTACTGTTCAAACAGCTTTTATGCTTGTTGGACAGGTATTATCCACATTTTACCCATTTTACAGATTAAAATCAGGAACCAGAAAAGGAACTTGTTCATATCAAGAAGCTAACAGACAGAAGAGCCAGGTCTTTGGTTTCATGGTTCATTGTTCTCTGACCCGATGTTAATTAAAATGTATAAACTGAAAAGGGAATATTTTCTCTCTGTGGTCTAGACTTGATGACCACTATTCCCAGATGATCTTCTATGGATCACGTTTCCTGCCTTTATTCTGATGCCCAGACGTCATTGACAAGGAAAAACACAAAACACGTGATCATATTAACTTTAATCAGAATATAACAAATGAGGTAATAGAGCTGTTGAATGTATAACTAAATCAGATTATAAACCTGTACATACTCATACCATCTTACTATCCAACTAGCAAAGTTAGCAGTGGCTACAGAGAGAAAAGATTATTAGCAGAGGGCAGCTATACTCATCCGAAATCATTTTCAAAATTCATTTTTTGCTTTTGATTTAACAATATCATTCAGTTTTTTAAAGAAATCCTTAACCAATGACTATGAGAGTTCATATTTAGGAAGAGGCCTTATGTGAGACTAGGAATCTTTTACTTCACAAGCCAACAAAACATGACTCTAGAAAACAGGGCTTTATGGGGTAAATTTCTTCTTGAACTAAAATAACCTCAAGGCTCGTCTCTTGTTCATCATCATCAACAAACATGTTCCAAATTCTGAAGACTCAGTACTGATGGAAATGCTGTTCATCACCACTACATGGAGAAAAAGAAAATCTCTTCGTTCAGGGTGAGTGTGGCGCCTGTGTGTTCAGCAGTGGCTGGATCACAGAGTGTTTGGAGAAGCCACCGCACTCAGCCAGATAAATGTTTACCTTCCAGAAAAGATGGCACTACAGCTTCCTTCAGTGGCCTCTGCAACTAGCTTAGATCTTTTTTTCTGTCACACTTGCTACCTTCCATGGGTCTGACTAGCCCTTTTGGAATTCTGCAATTTGAAAAGATTGAATAGAAAGGCTGCAGTATCATCTTACGTGCAATCTCTCAGAAAATCCGAAGCTGATTTCCTTGACTTTATTAAGTAGTGTTCTGTTTGGTGTGTCAGCAATCAGAAATCTTTTCTAAGCCACTAGCTAGTATGTCTAAGTAATTTTGGTAAAAGTATCCCATTTGTTATTGATACAGCACACAGTTGTAGTTTTTCTGTTGTATGAAACTGTCCACATTGTCAGAGTTGTATGAAGTTCTTTGGTATTTCTTTTGGGGCAGATGTGACTATCTTGACTGTAGGGTAGGTTAAACTGATTATGGGTGGACAGCTAGAAAGAAAAAAGCAAGGAGAAAGTTTTATGGAAACTATTTCCTGATAAGTTCTCATTCAGATCACTTTTTATCTGCTACAAAGGCTAATTTCAAAATTGGTTTTGAAATAAAAATTGCTATGTGAGAATCACTTAGGGAGCTAACCCTCTCCCTGTCTGAGCCTTCTGCAGTCAGACACCCTCCTGTCTCCCTTGAGACTGGGCAGTGTGCAGCTGTCCTGTACTCCTGATAAACAAGGATCAAGTTATCTTGCCCTTGACTGGGACTTTAGGAAAGGGCATATCAAGAGAAGCAAGCAGTCCCTACTCCCCTTCATGCACCTAGATTCCAAGTAGTATGTACTAATTGCAGAACTTAAAAGTTGATTTCTTCGGCCCTTCAAGAACACTTTGCATGGAAGCATGAAACACACTGCACTGGCTTTTCCAGTTGGCCTACTAGTCATCTTAAAAGGCACACAAAACAAAATCTCTGATAATTTTTGTCCTGAAGTAAGGTAGGGACTAAAAAGCTTGTTACCTCTATGTAATTACATGTTGAGGGGAGGTGTCAAGCACTTGGAGGAGGCAGAGGCACTGCAGTCGGAGGGAAAAGACTCAAATATCTCATGAAGCCCAACAAGTAGATCTTAAGAGGTAGATGTGAGGATATCTGCACCCATCGGGTGGTGTTCATAACAGCTACTACTAGCAGCTAATCTTTTACAACTTTACTAATATGCAGAACAATTCATGCTGGACAGAATTTACCTCACATATTTCCAAAGTAGAAATGATGGAATCACAGTTCACTTTGTCTTATGAAACTACAATAAATTAAACTGATGTCATACTGGCTTAAAAAAAAAAAGAAAATGAACAGAAAGGGATAAAGTAAAATGGCTTCCTGACACATAACTAAAATCTTTATAATTTTCTAAATGATAAAACACTAGGAACATCTTTTGTTCTAACATTTGGTCTTTGACCCCAGTTCCTGACACAAAGTTTCTAAATCCTTTGGAAATAAGTGGGTGATAGGAGTGACTTTTGTTCTAATAAGGTGACTTGATGGGCTCCCGAATAACTTCAGGATGGAAGCCAGTCACCAAAAAGAACTAGCCATGATTAAAAGCTTGGAGCTTTCAGTCCCAGCCCCATTCAGGAAGGGGAGAGAGACTGGAGACTTTTCACCCCCGTGTGATGATGATGCCATAAAAATCCCATTATTAAGGGTTTTCTAGAGCTTCAGGTTGATGAACATACCTACATGCCAGGAGGGTCGTTTGCTCCAACTCATGGGGAAGGAAATTCCTGCACTTGAGATTCTCCCAGACCTTATCCTATGTATCTTCATGTGACTGTTCATCTATACCCTTTATCATATCCTTTATTATATAGTAAACTGGTAAATGTTAAGTTTTTACCTCAATTCTGTAAGCCATTCCAGCAAATTATCGCATCCAAGGAGGAGGGCACAGGAACCCTGATTTATAGTTGGTCAGTCAGAAATACAGATGACAACCTGGACTTGGAATTGGCATCTGAAGTGGGAGTGGGGGAGCAATCTCTGGGACTGAGCCCTTAACCTGTGAGGTCTTTGCTACCTCTAGTTAGAGAATTATAGAAGACCCACCTGGTATTCTATAATTGTTTGATACGGAAAATACATATCTGGTGTCAGAAGTATTAGAGTAAAGAGAAGATGGACTATTTAATAAACTAGTTTTACTAGCACCATATATCTCTGGTGAAGTGGGCCAGAATTCCCTCCAGCATATACCAAAGTAAATTCTAAATGGGTTAAAGAGTATACATGTAGAGAATTAATGATAAGAAAATATAGGTGACTGAGCCAGATAGGAAAAGGGAAAAGATATTTTTTTAAAAGTTCACCAAAGAAGTACTAATGAGCAATGAAAAAAGTTCATCTGTAGTAGTAACTAAAAATTTTAAATGAAAACAATAGTGCTTTCCAAGTGTAAGGTTGAGTGATTTTATTTATATTTGTTCATTACTCAAGTCTGTGAAAGAGGCAACCTTTGTTTTACCTATTTTATAAATGAAGAAACTGAGGCCTAGTGAGGGTAACTCTCACTGTGTGATCTTTATGAGTTAAGTGGTTGAGCTGTTTTCCTGAGTCTCTGTGGTCTGGCTCTGGGTCTGCTCGTAACCACTGTCCTGTGTACTGGTGCAGAAGATGCCATTTTGCCTATCGAACAGCATTTGTGTATATACCAGCATGGGCAAGAGTGCACAGAGTAATTGCTAATCTGAAGCTGAGGTGAGTATAAGGCAGTACAGTTTTGTTTTTTGGAAGGAAATTGGCCATAACTGTTAAGTCTTGAGTGTTCCTATCCTTTGTCTAAAAATTATACTTTTAGTAAGTTTACTGAGGGAAATAGCCTAGGGATGGCGTTTTGGCTAGGAAACTTGCCTTAAATTGTTGCGTACCACATGAGTTTAAAGACAGGAATTGTCCATATCAAAGAATAAGAGATTGGATTAATGGGATGCATCTCTCCCTGAAGCCACCCCTTGAGACAATCCCTATAACAAAATATCCTCGGTCTAGTCAGTTTACAGCAGCAGATAGTAGACAAACTCAGTGCAGATCTTTACTGCCAGCATCCCAGATTAGAGGCCAGTCTACACAACCAGGCTCTGCCAATTCCCAGGCCAACCAAGAGTAAGAAGAGAAGTTTTTGTCATCGACTCTTTCAGGGCGGGGACCCAAATCAGGGTTCTGCCTAGTGCCGTTCGGACCACTAGAACAAGTCTGAGTTTGGTTAAGCAGAGCAGAAACTTTATTCTTTAATCAAGGAATAGAGAAGGGTGAGCTCATGCTTTAATGGCACTTTCTCCCCAACTGAAGAGGAGCCTTCTGTATAGGTTGTGGCATAGGGTTTCTAAATTCTAGATATGCATAGTTATTTGGCCAGTGGAAGAAGTAGGAAAGTGAAATAAAGACTCAAACCTTCCCTTTGGCTCCAGCAATTAGGAACTTAAACCTTACTCCGAACTATACCCAGACATTGGTGGCGGGCAGAAGCCAGATTGCATGAAAGAAAGTAGAGGTATCAGGAAGGTTAGCTATGAACTAAAAGAAGTAAAGGACAATAAACAAAGGGAATATTGGCCAAGGAAGAGGATTTTTTTAGACGAAAGTAAATTCAGCTTCTGATTAAGATGGTATAGTAGATAGAAGCTATGCTTGCCTCCTCTCGCAACCACATCAAAATTACAACTATAGAACAGCCATCATTAAGAGTCGCCTGAAGTCTAGCTGAACAGAAGTCCTATAACTGGGGACACAGAAGAGGCCATCTTGAGACTGGTAGGAGATGCAGAACGGGCTGTTACCACACCTGCGTGTGGAAGTTGAAAATTGGGAGAGACATCTCGGCTGTTGAGATGTCTGGAGGAGCAAGGGGTCTCGGCCTCACATCGGGTTCCCTAGTCCAGGGTTCCAGTGCTGGGAAGAGAAGTACCCACAAGCTTTAGCTGTGAAAACCAGTGGAGATTGTGGCTAAGTGAGACTTAGGGTGGCTGGAATTGCAGACATTCTCTTAAGGGGCCCGCTTGCAGACTTACTCACAGACTCACTCCGCTCCAGCACTGGGGCAGCAGCTTGAAAAGCGCCAGGGACATACAGAGAGGAACTGAATTGTCTGGTTTCAGGGTGAGGGCTGGAAGGGTAGCTTTCTCCCAGACAGAAGTGCAGGCAGAATCCATTGTTCCTTTGTTGAGTCCTCCCTTGTCTGACATCCAGACATAGGCTGCTGCCCTGAGTTTCCATCAGCGTGGCTACTTTGCCCTGGTGATTCCCTGAGACCCCACCTCACCCAACGTTGAGGCCCACTTAAGCCACTTCCAGGAGATTTTCCATACAAATATCCTGTCTTGGTTCATGCTGTAAACTTTGCTAAAATCTCACAAAGGTTCACAAACTCCAAATAAGCAGCATCTGGCCTTGCTGTGCCCCGTACCTCTTGCTAAGCAGCCTCGAGCCTGGCACTAGCAGCAGCCAGCCTCGGTTTGAGGCTTGGCCCCTCAAGGCACATCCAAGCCTAACGTGGGTGGTGCCATTTGCAGATTCCTTGGTGGCTCATGCCAGGTGATCCCAGGCAGGGCACAGACTGTGGCTGAACTTGGCCTGTGGTGGGGCCCCTCCCAGGAGGGCCCAGCCTACACACCCAGTGGCCAGGTGGTCACCTTTGGTCTGAGCTAGAGCACAACCTGGGGCCACATCCTAGGAAGACACACCCGAAGGGCTGACTGAGCAGGTTCCAGGCCCTGCAAAAGGGAATTCTGCTCTGTAGGGTCAGCCTGAGGGTTAATCTAACCATTGACATGCAAATAACAACCAAGGCTCAACTACAACAAGAAAGCACACACAACCCATACAAGGGACACACCTGGAGCACCTGGCTCAGGTGACCAGAGAGACTGCACCACTGGGCCCCACAGCACACCTACTACTAAGACCAGGAGACCTAGCAGCCATACCTAATACATAGAAACAAACAGCCAAAATGGAGAGAAAAAGAAATATGTTCCAAATAAGAATACAAAGCTCTAGAAAAAGAACTAAAAATGGTGGTAAGCAGTCTACCAGATACAGAGACAGAGTTCAAAACACTGGTTATAAAGATGCTCAATAAATTTAGGAGAAGAGTAGATAAATTCAGTGAGAACTTTAACAAAGAGAAAACATAAAATGGAGATAGAAAATATAAAAAAGAACCAGTCAGAAATGAAGACAGTAACTGAAAAGATGGATACCTTAGGAAGAATCAACAGTAGTAGATTAGATGAAGCAGAGGATTAAAGCAGCAATTTAAAATATAAAGCAGCAGAAAACACCCTATCAGAACAGCAACAAGAAAAAAGAATCCAAAAGAGGATAGTTTAAGGGACCTCTGGGACAACATCAAGTGTAACATTTGCATCATAGGGGTACCAGAAGGAGAAGAAAGAGATCAAGAAATTGAGAACCTATTTGAAGAAATAATTACTGAAAACTTTCCTAACCTGCTGAAGGAAATAGACATACAACCTCAGGAAGCTCAGAGAGTCTCAAATAAGATGTACCCAAAGAGGCTCACACCAACACACATCATTAAAATGCCAAAGGTTAAAGATAAAGAGAGAAGCTTAGAAGCAACAAAAGAAAAGCAATTAGTTACCTACAAGGGAGCTCCCATAAGACTGTCAGCTGATTTCTCAGCAGAAACTTTGCAAGCCAGAAGGGCTTGGCAGGAAATATTCAAAGAGATTTTTAAAAAGCAAGGACGTACGACCAAGATTACTCTATCCAGAAAAGCTATCATTTAAAATTGAAGGACGGATAGTTTCCCAGACAAGAAAAAGTCTAAAGGAGTTCATCATCCCCAAGCCAGTATTATAGGAAATGTTGGAGACTTCTTTAAGAAAAAGAAAAAAAAATAAAAGATAAAAAATATGAATACTAAAATACAACACGTTGGGTGCCTTTTATGAGACAGGAGTTTTAGGTGCAAGAATCAATAAACATCACATAGAGTTTTGTTTTCATGAAGCTTATTTTCTTGTGAGAGTAGGAAATGAACAGATATTATGATAAATATCTATCAACAATTATTTAAATGGATTAAATGCTCCAATCAAAAGATAGGGTGGCTGAATGGATAAGAAAGCAAGACCCTTACATATGTTGACCACAAGAGACTTCAGATTGAAAAACACACAAATTGAAAGTAAAGGGATGGAAAAAAGACGTTTCATGAAAATGGAAACAAACAGACAAAAAAGTTGGAGTAGTAACACTTATATCAGACAAAATAGACTTTAAAGTCTATAACAAGAGAGAAAGAAGGACCTAGTAATCTGACTCCTGGGTATTTATCCGAAGAAACCCAAAACACTGCTTCGAAGGGACATGAGAATCCATACGTTCATTGCAGCATTATTTAAAATAGTCAAAATATGGAGGCTACCTAGGTGTCCATCAATGGATTCATGAATTAAGAAGAGGTGGTACATGTATACAATGGAATTTTACTCAGCCATAAAAAAAGAGTGACATCTTGCCATCTGCAACAACATGGATGAACAATAGAGGGTACTGTGCTGAGTGAAATAAGACAAAGACAAATGCCATATAATTTCACTTACATGTGAAATCTAAAGAACAAACAAAACAAGCAAACTCATAGATACAGAGAACATTTTGATGTTTGCCAGATGGGAGGGGAATGGGTGGTGGGTGAAAAAGGGGAAGGGATTAAGAAGTACAAATTGGTAGTTATAAACAGTTATGGGGATGTAAAATATAGCACAAGGAATATAGTCAATATTGTAATTATGTACAATAGATGGGTACTAGATTTATCAGAATGATCACTTTGTTGTTATATAACTGTCTAATCACTGTGTTGTACACCCAAAACTAATATAATATATGCCAACTGTAATTTAAAAATTTCAAAAATATTTTTTAAAAAGATGAAAATAAATTCACTTCTTTGTTCATCCATTCAACACGTTGGGTGCCTTTTATGAGACAGGAGTTTTAGGTGCAAGAATCAATAAACATCACATAGAGTTTTGTTTTCATGAAGCTTATTTTCTTGTGAGAGTAGGAAATGAACAGATATTATGACAAATTATAAGTGCTATGAGAAAAAGGGTGGAAGGATTAAAGTGATGCGAGCAGAATATGGTGCTATTTTGTGTAGGGTATCAAGAAAGACCTCTGATGAGGTGACTTTTGAACAGAGAGTTGAATGAAGCGAGGAAGCAAGATGGTAAGTGGAGACTGACTCCCCTTCATTCATATACAGGCAGGAGAAAAACCAAAGATCCTAAGCGGACTGTGCTTGGCACTCTGAGAAGCAGCAAGGATACAGGGAGGCTTGAGCAGAGTGGATGAGAGGGAGCTTGGTGGAAGCCGAAGTCACAGAGGTGGCAGTGGACCAAGGCTTTTCAGGTCATGCTGAGGTTTAGATTTCATTCTGAGGTGGGACACCACTGTAAATGTTGAGCAAAATATTCTCTAAAAACTTTTGTTGGTAAAGGGAACATTGTGGCTGCTATATTGGGAATGGACTATCAAAAGACGAGAGAAGAAATGGGCAAACCAGTTAGGAGACTATTGCAATAGCCCTCCAGCACGAGCAAAACTTAGGCCTTGTGAGGTGTAGCTGGAGGGGCTGGCCAAAAATAAGAGACAATCAGTAGAAAGAATGCACTGGAGGTTGACCAAGATGGTAACACAAGAGCACCCTTGAACTCCCCTGCTCCCACAGACACACTAAATATACAGCTATAAAGAGAGCAATTACCTTTGAAAGAAATCCAGAAACTAGCTGAGTGACTCCTACACATCGAGTAAATGAGAAAATACCCACATCAAAAATGAGTAGGAAAGCCTGAGACACACACTCACTCTAAACTCCACATCAGCCCCATTCAATCAGGAGAGAGCTACAAATTCAAGCTTTTTCCTAAGGAGGAAAGTGTTTGGACCTCCCGTCCAAAGGACAGGCATCCCAAACACCCAGCTGTGAAAGCCTTGAACAAGGCTTGCGTTGGCGAGACCCAAAGACTAGCGAGAAAAGTAATAGTTGTTAAGGATCTATCTAATGTGTAACACGTACTGTATTTTTGAACCATTGCTGGGAAACCGCATATGTAGAGGGGGTACTTAAGCTATATGTGGATTTTCCAATTTTCGACTGTGTGGGAAGAGACATCCCAAAGCCTTGCTATGTTTAAGGGTCAACTGAATTGTAGAATTGAAATTTGCTGAGAGTAGAACTTAAATGTTTTCACCCTTACCAAAAAAAAAAGCTGAACACGTGAGGCGATGGATGTGTTAATTAAATCGATGGGCAGAATCATTTCACAATGTATACTGTATCAAATCATTACATTGCACACTTTAAATATCTCTAAATTTTATTTGTCGATTATATCTCAGTAACACTAAAAAAGGAAATAATGTACTAATGGCATTAGTGTAGAAGGAGTTAAGGAAGTTGTTGTTGTTTTTTTTTTTTTTTTAAAGATGCAATGTGATAGGCTGCAAAATCAATGAGAAGAAAGGAAATGCTGAGTGGTTAGGACTGGAGAGGGGAAGGGGTAGGAAATGGAAGAAAGGCAAAGGACAGCCTGAAATCCAAGCATATACAGAGGACAATTTGTGGAAAACTCTATTTTTTGAAGAGCACACTCTTTTCCTTCCGAAAGCATCTCCAATGCCTGAGGGAGGAACCTGCTGCTTGATGAGATGGAGCAGCAAAGCCGTAATGGTCGGGACTCTGCAGCTGTGCTGTGGATTTAAACACTGGTTTGGACAAGTTACTCTCCCGGTGCCTCGGTTTCTTCATCTGTAAAATGATAGTGCCTACTCCATGGGGCTGTTGTATTTGATGAATTAGTAAATGGAAGCATTTGAAACAGTCTAGCACATGATAAAGGTTAAGTACATCATTACTATTTTTTTTATTGGGATGAAAAATAGCTTGTGGTCAAGAACCTAGATTCTGGAGGCAAAACAACTGTGTTCAAATCCTGTCACTGCCCCTTAACTGGCTGGGAACCTTTGGAAACGTTACTAAATTTCCTTCTGGCTTTTTCTTCATCTGTAAAATGAGAATAATTATAGACCCCACCTCATAGGAATGTAAGAAAGATCAACTAGGTTAATGTATGTAAAGTGCATATAATAAGCACATTTAAGTGTATGCCATTATTAGTATTACTAAACAGCCTTTAAAAATATCAGTTTTGGGAATTGTTCACGCTGCTTTTTTTGCAGAGTTGACATCAGCCCAGTGCTGGTGGAGGTCCCCTGAGTTGCTTCCAAAGCAGAACCCTGAACCCCTGATTCCACAATTGCATAAGCAGGAATCCTTGGTCCTGAGGCAGCTTCAATAACTATAGTTTGGTGTGACAGAACACTTTTTTGCAGACAGCCCTATAAATACAAGTATATTTAGGTCAGAGGTTTTAGATGCCCTTAGGTAAAGTGGAAGAATTTCTAAAGTACTTTGGGCACCATCCTTACTTTTTTTCCTTTTTAACTGAGAATAGATCCTTACCTAGGCCTTAATTAGTGTCTTAGAGACTACATTTTACTATTGAAAATACTGAATTTACTGAATTTTCATGCGGTAAATATTCATGTTAGTCTCTATATTGGGATTAGGTCAGGCTGTATATAACAGAAAATTCACACTAACAATTAAAACAAGACAGAAGTTTATTTTCTCTCACATAAAAGTCTGAGCTGGCATAGCGGATTTGCCCACAAGATTGGTATGTGTCCACATCTGAATGTTGGATGTTTGCTGTTCCACGTTTCTTAAGGCCTTCCTCTCTCACAGTCCACTGTGGCTGAGCAGCAGAACCACATCCCAAGCAGCCGGCTGGAGAAAAGGGGAGAAGGCAAGAGAAGACCCAGAAATTGTATACAACTTTTACTCACAACTCACTGGCCACAACTTTGTCATGTGGCTGCATAGGAAGCCAGGAAATAGAGTCTTTAGTTTGGATGACCATGTACTCAGCTAAAACAGCCAAATGAATGAATTATTACAAAAGAAAGGGGAAAACAGATTTGAAGGGAAACTGGCAGCTGCTGTCATGATTATACGATTTTTATTAAAAGAATTGCCAATTTTTTGAACCCTTTTCTGATTAGTGACTTCAAAAACCTACTATGTCACAATTTCAAGTTCTGAGATATCCTAAAAAAGAATTATAGTTTTAGAATTGAAATATTTCAAAGAAATTAAATTTTTTTAAAAAGTCAAAAACTTAAAAAATGAATAGGCAAGTTTAAACTGCTACTGCTCAGTAAATGTTACAAGACACTTTGAAAATGTATACCTTCTCACCAGATTTTGGGCCCAGCTGTATCCCACATTGACATTTTTACATAAATAGCACAAAAGTCACAAAAGGCACTCTAAGTGGCTAGGAGAAAATGACTGAGGAGAAAATGAAATGTAACAAAGAACATCAAAGATCTGAAGTTAATTGCACATTTGTACCAGAACCTCAAGCAAAGCCAGAGCCCCCCACCATTCCTCTGATTTGCCATCTGACGGCCTTAAGGTAAAAAAATGCCTCGCTGGCTGGCCTCAGTCACAGAGAGGGGAATCCAGCATACTTGATTTTCATTCCTCTTAGGAGGGAAATGTTGCAAGGCCTAGCATATTTTTATAGCTGAGACTGTACAAAAAGATGGCTCTAACCCAAGAAGGCAAGAGGTCAGCGAGTTGAGCACAAGACTCGAGGAAGGAAATGCTGACAAAACCTTTTACTAAGAATCTGTGAGAATATCTGAATATGCAGTCCCATTCAAACTCATTCTTTCTGCTGGAAACCTGAAAACATTTCTGTGTGAAGAATCTTTAAAAGTCCCTTGAAGTTTTTTAGCACTTACTTAGATCATAAGAACAGAATGACCTAAAACATAACCAGCCTAAGAGTCATGGTCAAGAAAAGCAGACTTTCTGGGAACTTGAGCCTCACAAAGTCACAGGCATGGGAAATGGAAATTCTTAATCGAGTTAAAGTCACTAATATTTAGAAAGCCTCCGCTGCTGGAGCGCACATTTCCTTGAGTCCAGGGCAAAAGCCAGTTTTATTCCAAGAAAAATACAGAGAACTGTTGTGTTGAGATCTAGTAAAACGAGTGAGGGTAAGGCAGGCCTTTAACAAACAGCTCTTTATTGCCACAAAAATCCCTGCCTCTCTATCCTCTCAATCAATCTAGTGTCTAAGGATTCAAAAAGAAACAAAAATGTTACCACTGACCCACAGTGCGGGGGCCCTCCTTCCCCCACCTTTTAAAAACCGGGTTTACTACTTGTCCCTACAGCCTGATGTAGATCATTAGATCAAGGGTATGGCCTTTGGAGCCCTCCCAGAAGATGATGGCTGCAGTCCCTCTCCCCAGCCACCCCAGGAAGGAGCCAGCTCCTTGACATAAGCATGCAGGGCCCAGCTGTCATCAGAGACCAGTCGATGCCTCACAGCATGTGATGGATTGGACACAGGGACTCTCTATGAGCCTTCAAATGAATGCACCACGAAGACAAACAGATGTCTTGGGCCTTACTTCCAGAGAGTACTATTAAATGTCAGGCACCATTTCAACAACCACCTATTACATGTCTACTCTGTGCAGGTTATATGTGCTCTCTTTAATCCTTAAAATAATCCTGCAGTATGGAAATTAGCTCCACATAGTACAGATAAGAAAACTGGGCTTGAATGAGATTAAGTGTCTGCTCAAGATTCGAGGCAGCCATCCTGACTCCACAGAAGATGATTTTCCATACTCTACCCTGCCTCTTTACACCTCCATAATTTCTTCAAACCTATTTAATTTCTGGGCAAAAATAAGCAATTTCCAAGCCTGAGGATAAAGTTTCTGACACCTAGTCTCTACAGCCCAAAATCTTGAATAATAACATATAAAACTTGTGTGCTTGGTTACTTTGAGAACTGAAACCTACATAAAACGCCCCTAGATTCATCTTAAATTTCTTTTCCAAACCTATTACTAAAGGTGCTAAAAATAGAATATTGCAAGTTAGACACAACCACCCACCTCACATAGAATATCTTGTACGGGGCTTCTTCCACTTTTCTTGCTTCCTTCTCTGTGGCTAGTGTTGAAGATGGAAAGCAGGTTTCACCAGCCCTGAGAGGCCTCCCCGAGCCATCAGGCTCTCTTATTGGACCGTGAGCATCTTGAAGAAAGAGATAATTTTGCCTCCGTAAGGCCTTACACATAGTGCCTGGCTGGAAGAACATGTTTGATACAAACGCTTCATTGAGTCAATGACACTGATAGGAAGTTCGCAGTGGTACAACACTTTCTTGAGACTTGCTTTGTAATTTAGTAACCTAACAAAGCTACCCCTCTAAGCTTTCTAGAATTTGGGTTGTTAAGAAAACCCTGCATATTTGTTTTAGAGATACTGCTATTCTGCAAATTCTTAACACAAGAAATGAAATTAACAGAAAGAACATTCTTCCCCTTCCTTTTCTAAAGGATGTCTTTTTGACTTTGACATCTTCTTGGCAGCAAACAAGACTTTTAGTCATTTGATATTTTCTTGATTCAAATTCACATTGTGAAGGAGAAACTGCCATAACTAACAAATTAATGCTGGAATCTTACCATGTTATGCCTGGCTTGTTTTAATAATCTCATGGTCTGAACTTTCCAAGTGTGAGAGAAAAAACAATGTCAATTTCTGCTGACCTACTGAAACCCAGGGCTGTCACATAGCCTTTATTTACTGATTACTGGAACCTCTATGATTTGTCCCAGTGGTAGGTCAGTAAGTTTTTTTTTTCCTATCTGCGAAAAGTAAAGATAACTCTTACTTATAAAAAGTTACCTTTATTTCTTAAAAAGAAAATTGGTAAATCCATTCAATATTGTTATTAACTTTCGCAAGGACATTTATGTTCTGGTGACCTTTGAAAAACTGGCACAGCAAAGTATTCTGCCTTCCTGTCAGGAAACACTCTTGCTGTGGTTCAACTGCAAGATGTAAGCAGGCATTTCCATACAGTTGCTTTATAAAACGGATTGGGATATGGGTATTTGGGGGACAAATTTTAAGGAAACTTTTTTTGAAATATAAACTGCATCAATCGAGTACACAGATTATAAGTGTCCTGCTTAATGAATGTTTACTAAGTGAACTCATCCATATTAACTGTCACTCACATCAAGATGTAGGCCTCGAAAAGGGATATGTCTGCCAAGAAGGACTCCTAGGGGTTAACTGGGCACAAATTCATAGCTATGGTCTGGCAGCCATTGCTGACAGAGGCCTCTCATACATGCTGGACTTCAGGAAAAAGCTACAGACTGAACTGTCAGCCTCCTGCACTGTGTTCCTGCTGTCTGAGTCAGCTCTTACATGAAAGCTCCTGGCATCACCTTTTGATCAGCAGGATCAAGACCTGTTCTGTCTAATCAGAACTGCAAACCTATATCCTCATTTACATTTATACTGACCAAAGTGGCTCCATAACAACCAAGTAGAACTCAAGAAGCCAGCCAATCAAGACAGTGCTATTTGAACCAATCAGACTGCAGATTTTGATTCTTCATTTGCATAAAAATGAACCAATCAGGAAATAGGGCTGGAACTTTCTCTATAAAAGGCTACATCCCCTTTGTCTTCTTTGAATACAATTTCCACTTTTACTGGAGGTTGTGTTTCCTTGGTTTGCCAACTGTTTATCTGAATAACGTTTCTCCTTTTACTGTACACAGGACTGGAGATTTCTGTTGGCAAGAGATTGGTGGCAGCTACCTTTTGTTGACAAAGATTACAACAAAACTCTTTTTTATACTATCTTAATCATTCTCTACCACAAAGGTAACCACTTTTTTGACTTCTATTATCAAGATTAGTATGCTTGTCCTGTTTTGAATGTTGTGTAGATGGAATCATACCATATATGATCTTTTGTGTCTGTCTTTTTTCACTCAATATTATATCTATAAGATTGATCTATACAGCTACATTTGGCAATAGTTAATTCCTTTCCATTGCTGTATAGTATTCCAGTGTATGACTATAGCAAAATTTATTTACATAGTCTACTCATAGTCATTTAGGTTATTTTAAGCTTTTGGCTTTTATCAGTTAAGCTGCTAGAATCATTTTTAATCATGTGTTCTGGTAAACAGAAGCACTTATTTCTGTTAAGTCAAGAGCACAATTGCTGATTGTCACACACACGCACATACACATATATTCAGCTTTAATAAATAACTGCGAACACTTTCCAAAGTGTTTGTGCCAACTTATACTCCCACCAACAATTATATGAGGGTTCAGGTTGCTCTGTATCCTTGTCAATATTTACTATTTTCAACTTTTTAATTTTAGCCATTTAATTGGGTATAAAATGGTGTCACCTAGTTTTAATGTGCTTTTCCCTCATAAGTAATAATGTTGATCTCTTTTTTATACTTAAAAGTCATTTGGATACACTCGTTTGTATATTCTTGCTTCTTTTGTCATGCATTAAATGAGCATATGGTGTTGGGCTTGTTTCTGGACTCTCTCTTCTCTTCCATTGATATATGTGTCTGTTTTTATGCCAGTATCATGCTATTTTAATTACTATAGCCTTGTAGTATATAGTTTAATATTAGGTAGTGTGATATCTCTACATTTGTTCTTTCTCAAGATTGCCATGTCTATTTGGGGTCTTTGATGGATCCATATAAATTTTTGAATTATTTGTCCTAGTTCTGTGAAAAATGCCATTGGTATTTTGATAGTGATTGCATTAAATCTATAGATTGTTTTAGATAATATGGACATTTTAACGACATTAATTCTTCCTATCCACGTGCTTCCATTTATATTTATTTGTGTCTACTTCAATTTTTTCCCTCCTCCTCCTTCTTCTCCTTCTCTGCTTGTTCTCCTTCTCTTTCTTCCTTCTCCTTCTCTTTTTTCCTTCTTCTCCTTTCTTCCCCTTCTCCTTCTCCTCCTCCTCCTCCTTCTCCTCCTCCTCCTTCTCCTCCTCCTCCTTCTCCTTCCTGTAACATTTCCTGTAATGCTGGCATGGTGGTGAACTCCTCTAGCTTTTTTCTTGTCTAGGAAGTTCTTTATCTGTCCTTAAATTCTAAATGATAGCTTTTCTGTATAGAGTAATCTTGGTTGTAGGTCCCAGCTTTTTATCACTTTGAATATATCCTGCCAAGCCCCTCTGATCTGCAAAATTTCTGCTGAGAAATCAGCTGACAGTCTCGTGGGAGCTCCCTTGTAGGTGACTAATTGCTTTTCTCTTGTCGCTTTTAAGCTTCTCTCTTTGTCTTTAACCTTTGGCATTTTAACAATAATAAGTCTTGGTGTGGGCCTCTTTGGGTTCATCCTCTTTGGGAGTCTCTGTGCTTCCTGGATTTGTATATCTATGCCTCCATCAGCTTAGGAAAGTTTTCAGTCATTATTTCTTCAAATAGGTTCTCAATTTCTCGATATCTCTCTTCTCCTTCTGGTACCCCTATGATGTGAATGTTGTTACATTTGATGTTGTCCCAGAAGTCCCTTAAACTATCCTCATTTTTTAAATTATTTTTTCCTCTTATTGTTCTGAATGTTTTTTTCCTGCTACCTTATCTTCCAAATTGTAGATTAGATTCTCTTCTTCATCTAATCTGCTGTTGACTCCTTCTAGTATATTCTTCATTTCAATTATTGTATTCTTCATTTCTAACTGGTTCTTTTCTATGGTTTTTATGTCTTTTTTAATGCTTACTATCTATTTGTTGAAGTCCTAAATTCCTTGAGCATCCTTATGACCAGTGTTCTGAACTCTGTCTCTGTATCTAGTAGATTGCCTGCCTTCATTTCATTTGGTTCTTTTTCTGGAGTTTTCTCCTGTTCTTTCATTTGGGACATATTTCTTTGTTTCCTCATTTTGTCTACCTCTCTGCGTTCATGTCTACATATTAGGTATATCTGCTATGTCTCTCAGTCTTGGCCAGTGACCTTATGTAGCAGGTGTCCTTTTGAGTAGGTGTCTTGTGTGACCCAGTAGTGCAGTCTCCTTGATCACCTGTGCCGGGTGCTCCATGAGTGTCCCTTTTGTGGGTTGTGTGCGTCCTCCTGTTTTAGTTGAACCTTGATTGCTATTTGCATGTCAGAAGGTGGGATTGACTCTCAGGATGACTGGCTGTGGGGTGGCCCCACCCATAGCATATGAGCTGCTTTGTGAGGGCTTACCCCATGAGTGGAATTTGCCCCTGTGGGTTCCTGTGTCTGTTGAGACCATCTTTTGAGTGTGCTACTTTGGGGCTGATCAGGTAGTGCTCTGTTGTGGCCTGAAGCCGGTATCCAGGTACGGTGGTTCTGGGGTCCCTTGGGAGGGGTTCCTATGTAGATCAAGGTCAGCTGCAGCCTGTGACCAGCTTGGTGCTACCTGGTATAAACTGCAAAGCTATCCGCTGTGTGTCATTGCATGGCCACACTGCTAACTGAAGGTGGCTGCCACCAGTACCAGGCCTAGGGAAGCTCAGCAAAAGACCCAGGTCACCCCAAGGCCTGAGGCTGCCAGCCGGCTGCTCTTAAGGCTCAGCCACTGAAAGTGCCTCGGGTGACACTTGAGTTGGGTGAAGCGGGGTCCCAGGGAGTCTCCAGGGTAAGGAGAGTTTGTTCACCAGGTTAATGCAGATTCAGGTTTGGTGCCAGTGTTGAGCCTAGAGCCACTCTGAAAAATGCCCAGTGTACACCAAGGCCAGCCACTGCCTGCCTTGGACCTGTAGAACCTGGAGAATTGTCCAAGAAAGACTGAAAGTTTCTCTTGTGGCTCGCAAGCGGAGGCTGGCTCTTTGTTGCTGAAAGAGGTTCCTTCAGTGAGTGGGGTGGGGCTGGTAGCCTGGCTGCCAAAAGTGCCTCCAGTGGTGTGTAAGTTGGGTGGGGTGGTGTCCTGGGGAGTCACCAGGGCGGAGCAAACAGATTTCACCAAGCCAATGCAGATTCAGATTTGACTATGTCCGGGGGAGGGCCTAACACAGAAAAGATGGCGCCTGCCTATAGGCTGTACTGATGAGGGCTCAACACAGTGATAATGGTGGCTGTCCTTTCAGGCCTTGCCATGAAGCCACACAACTCAGTTTTTTCCTGAATGTCTCTGGCACCTCTCGAGTCACCGAGCCTCTGTCGGAGCCCAGGGTGAGTGCCTGCAAGTGCATCTGGGTTTCCTGTAGCCTTCCGTTTCACCCCTATGAATGGAAACCCTGATGATTTTCACAGCCAAATTTTCTGGGAACTCTTTTTCATGGCACTGGAACTCTGGGCTGGGGAGCCCCGTGTGGGGCTGAGGCCCCTTGCTCCTCCTGGGGGACCTCTGCAGCTGAGATATCCCTCCTAATGCTCAACCGCTATATAAGGGTACGGGGCAGGCTTGTTTCATGTCTCCGCCCCTCCTACTAGTCTGGATGTGGCTTCTTCTTTATATCTTTAGTTATAGGAGTTGTGTTCAGCTAGGCTTTAGATAGTTAGTTCTCCAGGTTGATTGTTCTATAATTTAGTTGTAATTTTAATGTGGTCATGGAAGGAGAAAAGCACAGTGTTTACCTACTCTGCCATCTTGCCCAGAACCCCCTATCAGTCTTTTAATGGTTAGTAGTTCTTGTGGCATTTTTCCCCCCAGGGAAGAGGCTGACATAGGGAGCAGCAGGCTTGAGGGGCTGTGTAGAACACTGCCAAATTCACATTTACCCATGTACCAGATGTAGGTTTTAATTTCAAGCATAGGTTTTAATGATCTATTGGGTGTGCAAAGGGGGACATAGTCATTCTTATATTTCCAACTGTAAGCCTTATTGTTTTACCTTCCATAATTATATCTCTGATCCACTTTGAACTGATTTTTGTGTATGGTATGATGTAGGTGTCAAGGTTTATTTTCTCCCATGCAGATATACTGTTGCTTCAGCATCATTTTTTTATTAAAAAGACCACATCCCCCCCACCCCACCCCCCCCAAAACAAATGAAAAACAAACCCACACTGAATTATAGAGGCATCTTTTTCAGAAGTCAAGTGACTGAATGTGTGTAGGTTTGTTTCTGGACTCTTTGTTCTGTTTAATTGGACTTTTTCTTTATCCTTGAGCCAAAACAGCACTGTCTTAATTACTGAAATGTTACATTAAGTCTTGCAATTTGGTAGTGCTAAGTCCTCTAATTTTTTTGTCCTCCAAGATAGTCTTGGCTATTATAAGTCTTTTGCGTAGATTATAAATTTCCATAATATTGTTAGAAATAGCTTGCTAATTTCTAAAAAAAAATAACTTAGAAATTTGATTGGCATTGCACTGAGTTTATAGATCAACTTGGAAAGAACCGACATCTTAACTATTTTGAATCTGTCAATTCATGATAATGATGTATCTGTTTATTTCATTTACTTAAGTCTCCTTTAATTACTCTTCTCTTTGGAAATCTTCAGCATAGAAGTCTTGCTCATATTTCACTTGATGCTTTCTTTATTTTGATGTTTTTGATGCTATAATAATAAATGTTATTTTAATTTTCTCCCAATTATTTGTTGCTAGCATAAAAAATACATAGTATCTTTATTGACCTTATACCCATGGGTTTGTTTGTTTGTTATTTGTTTTTTTGAATTGTCTTGTTTACTTTCAAATTATTTGGATATTTTCCTCCCTACTCTAGTCAGAGAACTGTACATTTCAATTTTTTTGAATATTTCAATTTTCTATACATTTCAATTTTTTTGAATATTTTGTTGTGATTTGCTTTATGACCCGGCGGTGGTCTGTTTTTGTAATGTTTCATGTGTATTTGAAAAGAATGTATATTCTACAGTTGTTTAACATTTTATATCCTTAAACATTTTATATCAGTTATTGGAAGGATGTGATAATATCTTCAAGTCTGATTGTAAATTCGTCTGTCTTTTTTTCCTTTGTGTGTGTGTGTGTGTGTGTGTGTGTGTGTGTGTGGTAAAATATACATAAGGTCTGCCATAGTGTTTTTTAGTTTGGTAAATTTTGTTTTACATTTTTTGAGTTCATTCTTATTAGATGCATATAAATATAGGATTGTTATATCATCTTGAGGGATTGATCTGTTTATCATTAGGAAATGTTTCTCTTCATTTTCTCTCTTTATATCTCTTAACAATTCTTTCCTTAAAGTCTACTTTATTTGATAGTTTAATCACACCACCTTCCTTTTGTTTAATGTTTGCATAGTGTATTTACTTTCAATATATCTGTGGCCTTAATTTAAAAAGTGTTTTATGTAGAAAGCTTTTTAAGTAGACCTTGCTTTGCAATGGCATGCTGATGTGAAATTCAAGCACAACCACAGTTTCCTTGCTTTGTGGTTCCCATAAGAGGAAAATGGTAATGGCCTTCGATAGGGACTCGGCAGTTTAGACTTGATATAGATAATAGGAGAGAGCTCTCCGTACTGGTGGAATGTTTTGATACAACAAATTACCACCCTCAAATTTATTTATTTCTAAAATGTTTTATGTTCATTATGCATAGTGTAAGGTTAAAGAAGAGTAGGCTCGAATTGTGGAATGGCTATCCACCCACTCGGCACCCTCAGAAGCAAAGATGTTGCATAGTCAGTGCTATACAAACCACTACATTTTTCTCAGAAAAATTTCTAATTGAACTATTTCATATTGGAATTATAGATTAATCGGTGAATTTTTAAGTGGTAAGGAACCTCAGGAATCATCTCGGGCCCACTGTCATGCTTCTGATTACCTGAATATGGAAATATAAAGCGTAGGTTCATGTTTGTCACTCGTGCCATGCAGGTAAATGGATAGCTGAATACTTGAAACTTTGATTTTAAATGTAATTATGACTTTTAGAAGTAACAGCTGGTTTAAAAATGGACCAAAGTGTAAATAAAATGGGCACCCAAAGAAAATTTATCAGGAAAAGTTGTTTTTACTTTGCAGCTTGCAGTCTTAGAGAAAAGATTTCATCATTTTATATGTGATGTGGCTTTCTGGGCTCCTGACATCTTCATAGAATTTGACCGGAGCTTCCTTCTCTTGAAAATAAATGGGCATTTTCTTGCTCTCCACACGCATGAGCTTTACTTCCAGGGGGCCCAAGCTTACATAATCCTGCAGTGAAGAGAATAGGAGAGGTTACTCAGCAAATCTGATGACCTTTAATAGATCAGATTTTCTTTATTATATAGTTGGCTTTTACTTGACAGAATTCATTGCCCTCCTAATTGCCTGAATGCTGTATAACATGTGAAATATGAGAGCTACTGACAATAAAAAGCCTCTCAGTAAACTTATATACCCAGCAAGGCATGGTAGGCAAGAACTCCCAAAGAGCAGGCATCATGGCAGGCAGGCTTTTGAGGGGCTGGGCAGGGGCCACCACCTGGAGTAGGGAGAAAAATCTTTTGTAAGCGCTTTAGCTGGTAAAAGAAAGTGTTGGCTATATATATAGATAGGCCTCTGCTGGCCAGGATATAACCACAGCAGAGTTTTCCATATTATTCAAGAACAAAAGGAAAGATCTGCACGTAAGCTATTTGAGGTTAGGGTCTGCCATATAGTCATCTTTGAGACTTCATTTCTTCTTGTTCTCCCCCTTAAATTCCCAAGCATCTAACAAGAACCTAGAATGTTGTGGGATTCTCAAAAAACATTTATTAGAATTTAGGAATATCAAAGAATGAAAAAGGCAGGCAACATTTTATTATTCAAAATTGCATATAACTATATTTAGTTTTTAAAAAACATAATTACAGAGCTACAGTAAATGTAAGATAGGAGAAAAGCAAATTGATAGACATCTATCACATATTTCAGAATCCTAATATACTGTATTAGTCTTCTCAAGCTGTCATAACAAAATACCATAGACTGAGTGGCTTAAACAACAGATATTTATTTCTCACAGTTCTGGAGGCTAGAGCGTCCAAGATTAGGTGCCAGCATGATTGGGTTCTGGTGAGAGTTTTCTTCCTAGCTTACAGATGGCTGCCTTCTCACTGTGTCCTCACAAGGTATACCCTATTGTTATGAGGCCACGGTCCTATCAGATTAGGGCCCCATCTTTATGACCTCATTTAACCTTAATTACCTCCTGAAGACCCTAAGTCCAGATACAGTTACACTGGGTCCATAACATAAACGATCCTATTTTCACCACATCAGAAACTTCCATGGTAAGTAAGGTTTTTCAGTCAACCAAATGGTATGCAATTTTGGAATTTTGTAGACAATTGTTCACTAGCCTGAGATCATCATAACATACTAGATGTCATGATTCCAAGATACTCATGGGGAGTTTGAATGTTATAGAGACTAGAACTTTGGTCCTTAAATAGTCAATTGATGGCAACAGGACTGAGTTGTAGTTAGTTGAAATGATTTTTGTTGAATTATTCAGTTTCTTCTGCTTTCTTATATCACTCTTTCACCTATAAGACTTTAAGTTCTAGGAGAACTTTTAAAGTTACTGAGTATACCAACAAGGAAAATAGCTTGGAGGTAGATGTAAGAGTAATTGGAATGTACCAAAAAGGTTTCAACATAAAAAGCCTTGATACTCCAGGTACATGTGGCAGCTTGTACTTTTCAAAGATGGCTGTACTAATATATAGCTTATCTTACATGTTTTTCTTACAAAAAGTGCTGACTTTTCTCTTTCAAGATGTACAAGCTACATTTCCTCTCCTCTTGGGGTAGAACTTTGTAACTACATCAATTAATAGATTATGATGGAAGGGATGGTGTATGATTTCTAAGGCTAAGTCATATAAAATGTGGCAGCTTTCATCTTTGTCTCTGGGAATGCTTGCTCTTGGAGAAGTCAGACACCATAACAAAAGGACAATAAAAGTGCCTTATAGAGAGGCCCATGTGAAGAGAATCTGAGGCCTCCCAGCATAGCCAGCATCCACCTGCCAGCCATGTGAATGAACCAGCTTGGAAGTGGATCCTCCTGCCCTCATTAAGCCTTCAGATACTGCAGCCCCAGCCAACATATGACTGCAACTCCCTGAGAGTCAAGTGAGAATTGTCTTGTGGAGCCCTTCTCAAATTCCTCATAAACAGAAGCACTGAAGGAAAATAAGTAATTATTGTTATATGCCACTAAGTCTGGGGTAATTTGTTATGTAGCATTAGATAACCTATATGATACACTAGTAATGGAGGTCTGTATATGAATATAGGCAGCAAGCTGGGCAAGAGTAGGAGTGAAAATAGTATCCAATGACAGATGTGAATGGTGGGTAAATTTTACTAATAATTGCAAATAGAATTTTTCAATATCCATATTTCAAGTTAATTTTCTCTATTAATTAATAAAACAGCATTATCTTAGTAGTCAAAATTTTCTCATGAATCTTACCTTGAAATCCCACTCATCCTCATACAGTAAGTATTTCACATCAGGGGCCTCAAACTTTGTACTTGAGTCCTGTTCTTTATCTGTCTTCAGATGCTCATCACATCTGATGCTGTCCTCATTACTAACATCTAAAGCACTGATCTCAACTGATGGGCTCATCATGTCTCTACTTGTTTCTTCTACAGGTTGCAATTTTGACTCTTCTGGGATGAATGAAAATTAAATAATTATATATAATTTTGGACAGATAAAAATAAAAATACTATTCACAATTAGTACATTTTTAATTTGAAAGACCTTTGCGAATCTCCTGGAGGAGACAAATTCGAGAATTAGAAATGTAGAACCTATGTATTTAAGTGAGAGTGAGCCCCATGTTCAGAATTCTAAGTTGTATTTTCTTCTATTGGCTAATAAGTTACAGTAATTATGGGAACCTTTGCGTGTGTTGATTTTTTTAGTTGGTTGGCTAAATTGGAAACCAAACCACGCCAATGCAGAAAACCTCTCTACCACTATCTATTTAATTCCTGTGAAACATGGTGACTTTGACTTGAATATAGAACTAGAGAAAGCAAATGGGTTAGGACAAGTGCTGCAAGAAGAGAAATATGAGGAGCTGGTGTGTATCTCTTCACTGAATAGCTCTTGGATGTAAGGTACCTGTCCATAATAGATGCCCAATAAGTGTTTGTTAAATTAAAAAGAAACCACCATCATTACAATAGAATAATACCTATATATATTTTTGGAACATCTAAAAGCACTTCTTCAGGTGGCACTTCCTGTCCAGCAGCTTTAGTAAGATATAGTCGCCTGAAAGAAGAAATAAGAAAAGCCATCTGTCAGCCAGCAAATACTGTGCTACTTGCTCATTAGTGTTTATCTTTCTGCCAGATGCTGAAGCCATATAGATGAAAATGAGACATAGTTTCTACTCTTGAGGAGTATAAGGCCCAGTGGGGTGGCAGACAGGCTTACAGTATTTTAGGGTGATAGTTTGTACAATGATGGGTAATTAGTGTGGTGTGAGAAGTGCTGTGGGGCAGAGAGAAGAAGCTCCTGGATTAGCTTAGGAGGCAAGAGATGGTTTCCAGGAGTAGAAGAAAGCCGAGCTGAGTCTTAAAGAGCCAGGAGCTGTTTGCCAGGGAAGAGCATGGGGTGAAGGAAGGGCAACTCATGATAAGGGAATAAACACACCTAAAGTCCCAGAAATGAGAGTGAGCATGGCACCAGTCAGGTTGCTGTTGTAATAATCCAGGTGAGAAATGATAGTGGCCTGAACGGGATGGTTTTAAAATAAAGAGAAAAAGAGAAAGACAGTGAGCAGTAGAAATCCAGATGACATCTAGGTTCTGGATTTCACTGAATGGCATGTTTCAGCTACAAGCCCCGTGAGTTGTGTTTGCTGTTGCAGCTCTGTGCACAAGTGTTTAATCTGCTGCCTTTTTGGATTCCCACTGAATTATCAGTCAGAAAATATGATGCCTTGAAAGCTCCGTAGGGCATTTCCATTAAGTTTGCCTGAAGACAGCATGAAGCAATTGGACCCTTGTAGATATGCAAACAACCCCCTATGCTTTTCATCCCAGCAAACAATCCCTGAATTGTGTGAATCCCTGGTTTACACACTGTCAGCTATTTAAAGAACACGAATAAAGTATTATTCAAAATGCTTAATTTAAGTCTTCAGCAAATAATGTAACTACACGCAGTGTCTGTATATCTGTAAAACCTTCTTAAGACTTAGCTTAGTAAGGATTAGTTTCACGTATAGCTCTGGTCTGTAGGTAGACAGACCAGAATGAAAATCTCCATAGAATTCTCTTTTGGTTTTATCATTTTGAATAATTAAGATCTTACTAAATGCCGTAACCTTTATAAATCTGGCTTCTCTCTTAATCATTAGTTTATTGCCACTTTTGTACCACCATAGGGCAGCAGCACTTGATATTTAACAATACAGAAAATATTTTAAAGAACGTTATTATATGAAGTCACCATCCTACTACTATGATACAGAACTGAATTTTCAACAAAAAGGTGGAAAGGGTAGTTACTATAAAATATACAATATGTGTTATATTTCTTTGACTTGAAAGTAGGTACAGTAAAAGCTTCTGGATATATTTAAAGTTATCCTTCTGGATAGGAAGTGTAACAGATAACTGAGAGTTTACATGTTTCTCTGTTTCTTTATGCAGATCTTTCTAAAATGTCCTGAACGGTTGCCTCAAGGAGTTTATAATCTAGCAAGGAAGCATACACTAAATAAATACTCACCAGTGTGATAAACGTGAGTTACAAAGAAAAAGTTCAGGGTGCTATGGAAGCATTTACTGGGGTACATAACTGAGTTCTTATGTTGCCCATGCTGTTTCTTTTTCCTTACACAGATTTTGATTTCATCTCTCTCAACTCTGAAACAAGACTAAACACTCATATATCTCACCAGAGAAAACTAACCCACAGAGTATTGATGGATAAGGTAGATTTCACTGAAGATTTTTGTAGGGAAGACAGAGGATTGGGTTAAATTGCATAAGACACAGCAAACAACTTAATGAAAATCCCCATTAAAAGTTTTTCATCTCCCTTCCTGTCCTTGCCAAGTTCTCTCTGGCCAATGAAAGAGTTCTCTTGTTATAATTAGCACTTCACATTCTTGTCAGATCCAAATCAGATACACCAGACGGAGCTGACCTAAGCAGGAAGTGGGGTTGGCAATTTATAGGGTAGCTCTTTTCTAAGGGTTGACCGGTTCAGAAAAGAGGAAAAGAGGACAGTGGAGAGCAGGTAGAGCAGTGGTTAAAAGCCACAACACCAGCAACAGCTGGCAGAGATTAGACATGATTACAAGAGGGTGGCAGTAATAGCAGATGGCAAGGATTAGCGGTGGACAGAAGTGTGGAGCTGGAGACCTTATTATAGAGAGGAGGGCTGGCAAAAGAGATTATTGCCTACTGTGGGGACAGTGAGACCCTCACCTCCTGAAGGGCACCAGCTTGAATCTGGAAATACAGGAGTTCACCAATCAACCAATTTATTCATCTGCTTACATCACCTACAATGGTATTTACCTCTCTAGGATAGCACACGTAAATTGTGGAAAGGAGGCAGGTTGCCTCTTTCTCTATCCTGCCCCACCCAGCTTTCAGCCTGTGAGGTAATTGTACTATGCCCCAATTTCTCCAATCTTGTATCCTGACACCTATCACTTAACCCAGCAAACAAAAACTCCACATCTTACCTGCATCCACCCTTCTTAGAACACATTAGGAAGTTTGTAAGTAACATTCTTTCTTATATCTCAAATAGCATTTTTCCATGCCACACGAGCAACAGGAACTTCTTGGGTGAAAATTTTTTCCTGGCCTTTCTACCATGTTGAACTTCTCTGTTTTAATTCCTAGACTCAGACATTTCTCTCCCATCTTGCACGTTTCCTCTTTCCTTAAACATGCTACTATTTAGATTATTTCTTGTTTCTAGATACTTGTTCAAATTATGAATGCCACTTTGAATTTTTAAATTCTGTCATATTCCAGGGCTCTAATTTTCTATCAAAACTGATATATAAAGACTTCTTCGTTAGGTAATAAAAAGAGAGAACCTAAAATACAAAGCCATGGACACATTTGGTTTTTCTTGTGCAGGAATAGATGTGACTTGGAATTATAAGCTATTTTTTCTGTCTAGGAAGTATTTTGATTCTTTCATTAACTGTCAAAGGAAATGATTCGATAGTCCACAAAGTAACTGGAAGCCCAGAACACTTCCAGAAGGTACCACAGAGTTGATCACTCCCGCCTTTTTGCTAACTCTATACCTAATATACTTTCCACTTCACTGTTACGCATTTAACTTCATGCCCATATTCCCTGCTGGCCTGGAGGCTTCTGAAGGTCAGCATTTTTGGTGTTCACGTTAAGTTTTTACTATTATGACTGCAGCGCATTGCTAGAAAAAGCAAGTCAAAGTTTGCACTGTACCGATGGTCAGTTGTAATAATCTTATACCTTCACCATGGCCTTTTTATGAATTGCTTTCTTTTCAACTTTTGCAATCTGGCTGATGCATTAAAAAATTAAATCATCTTAAAAATAACTTTTTACAGATACAAATGTTTACAAAATACTTTCTAGAAATATTAAAATTTTTCACCTGGGTATTTTGAGATCCACAAGTCTACAATTGAATAGTTGATCGATGAGCACCAAATTTTCTTCTTCCAGTTCATGAATAGCTTTTTCCAATATTTCAACTTCCTTCCTATGATTTGCAATCTGTTCTCAGAAGATGAGAATGAATGGTTGGTACTTATTGATTTAGTTCTATTTAGTGTTTGATAAGAAATTCAATTCCTAAAAGTGCTTTTGCCTGAGGGGAAGATATATCCAGTATTATTTATTAGGAATTTCCTTTGTCTTTCCTCTCTAAAAAGGTCATTTGCAGAATTTGTTTGCATGGTTAAGTAGTTATTATTGAATGACAGGAGTTGTTCTTTTCTATCCTTCAAAAACATCACTGGACTTATACACGAGTTGGAGGCAAAGATAAATAAGAAAATAGTACTAATGAATTTATCAGTATGCTGTATTAATAGCTAAGTGAGGATCTATATAAGGTTAACAAGAATGTACATTTTAGGCAGAAGGAACCACATATGTAAAGGCACAATTATTTTGGTGTAGATAGATATAAAGTAGGGGTGGGGAGAAGTAGGAGAGGAACTGGGTAGTTAGGGAAGAGGCAAATAATGCTAAAGAGTCTGGTTTTTGTCTTGCAGGTGATGAAAGGTCACAGACAGACACAGCAGGTTTAATTAACATTTACTGAAGAAATATGGCTAGCTCAAATATAAACAAAATTTGCTGGTTCTATTGATACAGTTCTCATCGGTCTTTAAGACTTGTATTTTGATAATTTTTGTCTAAAGAAGGCTTGATACTGGGAAGAATACATAGAAGAATGTTACTAAATAGAACCCAGCTCACCTCCCTCCCTCCCAGAACAGCATGAGCTGTACAGGTGCTGGAATAAGACGTGCTCATGGGCAAAGGTCGGAATAATAGAAGAATTAAAAGTAAGAGTGTAAAATAGAAAATGATAGGCTGGTGAGAATAACAAAGATAAACTAATGTGTTAAAGGAAAAAGTAATGTGTCTTGACAAAATATAATCAGACAAAAAAGGCACAGGGGTTTAGATTCAGTATCTCTTGTTGGGAGATGCCAAGAGTGTAACCGAGATGAGTACTTAGAAAGAGATAACTAACAATTTTGATTTGTAATTGAGACTTAATTATTGTATTTTAAAATCTGGAAGCATTCAGTATATGATCATATGCATACCTCTATCATATAAGTCATTTATTAAATGACTGAATTCTTACTATGGGCAAGGTTCTGTGCTAGATGTAGAAGGATGCAAAAGTGAATTAGGCATGCCTACTCTCAAAAGGGTTTATAATCCAGTGAACAAATATGCAAATAACATATTATAAAACAATACCAGTGTCATAGAAAAGGCTCAAATATTGCTGGTGGATTGGAGTTAGAAAGAATATATTATCCACCTGCTTTAACCAGTTTAGCAAAGTCATTTAAGTCCGTAATACTAAATTACAAAACTAGGGATTGGTGCTTTAGGATCTCATATGTTGAGAGATAATCAGTTTGATTACAAGCTTGAATGCCTTAAGGAAAATTTTATAGTTTTCAAATGTCAAAGGATGAGAAAGAAATTATAGTTAGAGGTTATAAACAAGAGGAATTAATAGAACATTTGGAAATGTTTGACCTAAGGGCTTGGCATGCTTGGGAGGCAGCACAAGCAGTTCTTGGTCTCTTTCCAAAGCTGAAAATGAAGGCCCTTTTGGGGAGATAAGTCCGATCTTCTAAGCTAAGGCTATCCTCTGGCATCGCCTACCGCTTTAGAGTACTAAGTAACGTTCTCATCAATGGCTATCTCCCGCCCAGCCTTTTGAAATGTTAGGAAAATGAAAACTAGTTTCTTTTTTATAGCCATATAGATACTTTTAGATTTTTGGGGTAAGAAAGTGAAAAGGAGGAAGTAGAAGACCACTTTTCCCTCCTCAACCCTGCTCTTCCCCAAACTCCCAAGAAACGTACTTAAGAAATTGAGAAAGATAATTTAGTTAAAACTTAGTAGTTAATAATTTAGTCAGAGATCTACAATCCTGAATAAGATGTACGCTCTTGAAATTTTCCCCTGCAAGAGCTAAGTTAACTTTATGCCTCCTCACACTTGAAACTCTGATTGGTAACCTCTTGGAATCCGTTTGTCTAGTTTTTCTGGCTGTCCATTTGTTAAGTTAGTCTAAGTCACTTGGAAATTTAATTTTTCTTCATTTTTACAATAAGCATGCTAAATAAAACCAGATAATGAAAATCAAGCAACAGGATGTCTCATATTCTTCCCAGGGACCTAAGCTTTTTGTTATTGTTGAGAGTTAAATGGAGAAATATTTTTAGGAGTACCATTATTAAGTATCCCTTGTTATTCATTCTAAACCTTCCTCAAATAAATTAGCTGACACACACTGTTGTATTTCCAGGCAATTTTCAATTCTTGTGATAGTACTTATAACCAGAAATGGTTTTAATTAATTTTGTGAATATGTTTAATAATGCTAGAATGAATATTTATTGAAATAAAGAGAAATTCAATTTGTTGAATTTCCTTGAAATGATTTGTTCTTTATTACTAAGCTCTTTTTGCTCAGGATTCAATTAAACCTGACGTTTTTCTGTCTTTTATTTCCACTAAATTATGAGAAGTAAAAAATAAAACAAAACAAAATGTAATTTGTGGCTTTGGTAGCAAGGATCAAGTCACCAAAACAGCCCTTCTTATCAGTTAAATGTAAATTTTATAGCCATTTTCTCTAAACCTAGCATCTATGATACCTTATGAGTTGAGCTATTAAATTATAATCATCAGGATCATACTTTTGATTTAATAAAAATATAAGAACTAAATTCCTCCCTAATATTCTTTAACTACTGAGCTCATCTTGAGTTTTTAAATCAACATTTCTTTTTAATAATTGGGGATTACTTTTTGAAAATTATGTGGACTCCCATTTACCATGACTTTATAAAGATAATTTAAAAAGAAATTGTCAATATCATAGGAAGCATGTTAAAATTTAAATTCCTTGTTTCCTGGACTCACCAACTCTATTTGGTCAAATAGGGAGCAAGGAAAAGGGAAGAGGGGAAGGTGACAGTGACATTTTTACCTTAAGTATCTAAGTAGATGGTAGAAAAAAAATGCAGGAGGAGAAAATTGAAGGAGAAATTCAATGAGTTCTGCATTAGGTATGTTGGATTTGAAATTCCTTTGGGACATACAAGAGAAAATACTTGGTGGGTAAATAAAAATATAGATCCACAGCTAAACACACACACAATTTAGTGCTGATGATGTACGTTTGAGAATCACATACAAATAACTTGATAACAAGAGCTGTGTGTAGTTGAAATGAATTCTCCCAAAAGATGGTGTATTTTTCTTTCACAGATGGCATCTAAGCATAAGTTTGGTTGCTACTTGTCTGGATGTAAAAGAAATTTCAGAGTGCTGTAGTGAGTTTTGCACATCCTTTGTAGCATTCTTATAACATCTAAACCAAAAATTACCTGCCTGTTTCATCCAATAACATGCTTTCACATCTTCACCCAAGATCTAAGCCATGTATTTGATTCATCCCTCCAATGCATATATCTATACTCATGGACATTCTTTCATTCAGTAACTATTTAATGAGCACAGCTTATTTATTCGATTTCATGGATATATACCGGTCAAAAGGTATAGCCCGCTCTTTGCAGTGACAAGGCAGATGCATAAACTGACGATTTCAACATATTTTAGTATGAATTACAATGAAACAAGAAAACCACTGGGTGAAAGGCACTTAAAACTTCCTGGGGGAGTCGCCAAATGATTCACTAAGAAATTGATAATCGAAGTCAGTGCCAAAGAAAGAGTTGAAGTTCTTCAGGCAGATGAAGGTAAGGAGGTAAGGGCAGAGGGACTAGTATGTACAATGCCAGGAAAATAGGGCAGCATCCCATAATCAAGTAGGTCTAGAGGGGTCCTCATATGACCATATCCAGCAAGAGCAGTATTACAACTCTGGTATAAGGACACAGGTGGACAGCTGGATCCATTATTTCCTGTGCGCTCTCCAGAAAGAAGCGTGGAGAGAGCCTGAGGACCAAGCTGGTATGGGACGTAGAGACCACAGTGGGTAGGGACATCTTGGCCACTGGCAAATGGTTATAACTGTGGGTTTGGTGTTGGCTGAAACACAATGTCCAAAAGGTCAGAGCAGCCCACTTTAGAAGTCAGCAGAGCAGAAAGTGGACTAAGCAATGCCTCCACATCGGAAAGCAGAGGGAGCAAGGATCTAAAGGAAACCCCATAAATCTGAGCCCTCTTCACTAACACTCCCCAGAAGAAGGCATGTAAGTCCCACCTTCCATCTTAAAAGACAGGTCCATCTTAGAGAAGAGCAGGAGGAGAACAAAAATTCTAAAAGACTGAACGTTCATCCAAAGGAGACCATGTCATCTCAAAGAGGCAATTTATAACTACAGACAATGAGGTTAGGACAATTCTTTAGCCTTGTTTCCATCACCCAGAGAAAGTGGGGTCCTGAGGAAGACCAGATCAATTTTAGGGCATAAACAAGCTTTGTACATTTGAGTATACTTTGTAAATTGTGATGCCAAAAATGATTTCTGGTTATTATTAAAATTATTTATATTCACTGAGTAACATTTGGTAATAAGATTAAGACTCCACTTAAATTTTATTTTACCCCAGTCAGACACAGTTCCATGCTTTCCCTATGACTCCATAAATAAAAGTAATGTCCAGTTCAAAAAAAGAGAAAAAAATTGTATTTAAAAATTTCACTCACCTCTCTTTTTAGCCAGTCATTCTCCCAGATCTCTCGATAGCTGCCCTTGTCAATGAACCTTAGAGAATTCTAAAGGAAAGTTTCTCTATTAAGGCAGAGTCGTCACATGATGATTCACGATTTTAGCAATGGTGTTGCACAATCCACTTACCTAATTGTTCATTTTAAGTTATGTTTTGTAATTACTTTGGACACATACCTAAAACTTTTGTTTCAGTTGTTCTTTCTTTACTATCCTACTGTATTGTTTTGCTGGTGCACACTGCCTAATACAGGCAATTTAAAGAACTGGACAATGGCTGTCTATTCATTTTAGCCTTTATCGTGACTGAATCTGACTGCCATGGTAAAATCAATCATTAAATGATCTGCTCCACATTTAGATGGCTAAGCTGCAGTGATCAAACATTCTTCAAGTTTATGGTAAAGACATAATTCAACATCTAGCAAAAGCATGAATAGATTGCATTACTACATTTTAATTTGACTCTAAGTAACTTTCAAGGCCTAAAATTTTATGATACTTTGCTCTCTCAATTCTGACACTTATGGCCTAAGAAAATCCTGAGAGGATAGAGAATCTGCATCTCTTCATCTCTGTCCTCCTCTCTTGCTCTGAGTCCAACTCCGAACCTGGTCTACTGACTTTCACAGCTCCTCTACTACTCTCTCCTCTCCCATGTCAGTAATGGCAATATACATATTTATAAACCTAACAGCAAATAGTTTCAGGTGGCAGGCTAGACAGTCTCCTTGGGGAGGTGGGGGGGGCGGGGGGGGAAGGCATTTTAGATGAAGAAAACAGGAAAAGCCTTACTTAGTAGGTTCATAAAATGTAAATTCATTTTTAATTACTTGGATATTTATAGTGCCACCCAAAGGAACTTTATAGTGGATGACAGATCATATTTATCTATGAGGTACTTTTATATGGATACCATGTTACAAATTCAACAACTGAAGGGCACAACCAAAAGAAATTAAGGAAAATCTTCTCATTCATAAACATGGACAGAAATAATTTAAAAATATGTTAAGGGCAAATTTATCCAAGTCTTTAGAGTTGGTAGATTTACAGTATATATTTTTTTTCTTTAAATAATGCTAACTGAACTAAGAGTAGACCTACATGTTTTAGGAACCAGGAACTTTTATATACCAGCTATAACTGATACTTCTAGTTTCCTCAAACATAGCATTTCATTTGAACAGAAGTAGGAAGTACCTCATAACTGAAGTTAATTGGCTAATGGCTTAATTCACTAACAATAGAACACTGTTTTTCAACTTTGGTCACACATTAGAATCTCCTGGATGCTTTGAAAATCCAGAAGCCCAGGCAATATCCCAGGTCTATTACATGAGCATCTCTATGGGTGCGCCCCAGGAGCTACCTGGGTTAAACAAATTTCTCAGGTGACTCCAATAAGCAGCCAATGATCTGCAACAGTGGATTACAGAAGTTAAACTGTATGTTAAAATAGCCAGATAAAATGAGGAAAATTCATGTCTGTATATTTGGTTATGTGTGTATATTTGGTTATGTAGAGAGAAGAAAATGTGTAGTGTAATGATTAAGAGCAATGATCTAAAGGAGACACCTTGTATTGAATCTTGATTCTGCCACTTGGTTTGGACAAGTCACGAAATTTCTCTGTGCCTCAGTCTTTTCATTAGCAAGTTTCTACCTTATAGTGTTGTTGAGAGACTTAAATGTAAAATACTAGGAACAGTATCTGATGAGTCCTCATTATATATTGAACGTGCATACTGAAAGCATATTTGATCTACTATACACTTTTAATCATCTTAACTATGGTCAGGTCACTTAATTGTTGATTTCACCATTTAGTCATCTTCAGTCTCCAAGTGGCCGAATTGCATGGGCAGACAAACCATCAGTCAGTTTTCCATATCCTCCCTGTATTTGTGTAGATCAGTAAAAATCGCTCAATAGGATAATAACAGTAAATGAACAATTGAGCTAACAGGGAAGCAAAACACAACAGCAACTAAAATTTAGCGAAGAACTTTAGGAAAAAAACAGACATTTATGATTCTCAAGAAGAGATGTTCCAGATGAAGAGATAAACCCAGCAAGGACTGAGTTTAGGAGATAGTCTGGGGACAGGGGAAGGAGAGTGAAAAGGAAAGAGAATCAGATGCTTTTTGCAAAACAAAGAGGTTAGAAAACATATAAGATTGGAAATTACATCTCAAATAGTTTTTTATAGTCCAAATGTTTAAAGCTCAGGTAATGTAAAGTATATTCTTTTAGGTTTTGGATATGTAAGAACGTACTTTTAATTTATTTTAGACAAATTACATTTCATTCTACAATGCATCTAAACTTTTATTTAATAATTTATTATAGCCATCATTATTATACTTAAAAATAACCGAACAATAATTTACTAAGCTCTTGCTTCTTATGAGGCATTATGTTACTGAAATCATCTTATTCAATCCTCATACTATTCTTTAAATGTAAATATTATTATTGTTCCCTTTTTATACATTAGGAAACTGAAGCACAGAAAAGTAACAAATTTAGTTTAAACTCAAACTGCCTGCCTTAAGAACCCAAGTTCTTAACCATTATAACATACCACAAGAAAAAATAGGGGGAAAATATTTGTTTTGTTTTTCAGAAAATTGAAATATACCTGTGTGGCCCATTCCTTCCTTTGGTCCAGTTGCAATAAAGTTTCTCGGATTATTCTCTTCCTAGCATCTTCCAGAGTGATTTTATATTGTTCTTTAAAAAGAAAATTAGAAGACTTAACAAGGCTGATACTGAATAAAACTATGATGTTAGTAAATTTTATCTTCTATGATCCCCACTTCTCCTTTCTACTCATCCCCCCCTTGAATTTTTAGAGTACATTTTTAATGAAGCATCTAGTACCTTCGATTAGAACAAGTGCCCCCCAAATTTACTAACATATTAAGGAGAATTAGTGTAAGATGATGTCTCTCCCAGGAATATTTGTGTTTTCAAAGGACTGTCTCTCCAAAGGGAGAATTTCCAACACTTTAGTATGTGTATGATTTCTACCCTTCATATGCACAACTTCTGATTCCACAGTAGAGCTTTAAAGATTTGATTCTATGCTTGAGTAGCATCCTGTACATCTCACTCCATCTACCTAAATTTCCAGGAATCTTGGCATATGTTTCTTGGTATAGGAAAGGCAAAGTGAGAAGAGGGGAGAATCGTAGAGGGGCTGTGAAAATCAGTCGGCCTGGCTCTGAGTTAGGCTCAGAGCGAGAAAGCAGGACGGAGATGAAGAAGTGCGGATTCCTTATCCTCTCCAGATTTCTTCATGTCACAAATGTCAGAACTGGGAGAGCAAAGTATCATAAAATTTTAGGTCTTGAAAAGTGCTTAAACATTATAGAGTCAACACCCCTGTTTAAGGAAAGTGATGTGCAGTGACATTAAGACTGCTTTACAAAGTAGAGAGAAATAAAGCTGGATAAATGAGTCCAGTTTGCTCATTGTTTATTACAGCAAGTCATCATCAAGCTTTTTTGATGTGCACGACACTATTTAAGGCACAGGGAATGTTGCCGAATAAGAGACAACCCCTGGCAGACTATAAATACATAAACAAACAAATAAATCATATTTCAGGCAGTGATGTGTGCCATAAAGAAAAACTAAAATTCTCTGTTTTAGATAGGAAGATCAGAGAAAGTTTTTTGAGGAGTTAACATTTGAGCAAAGATTGAATAAAGTAGGGGAGACAACAGGGTGCAACAGGAGGGAACTGTACTATTTGAAACCCAAGAACAAAGTTAGTTGTGTTTTATGACATATAACAACTATGTTATATGTCCCTATCAGTTGTATTTCATTTGTAACACGTGAAGGATAATTATTTGGAAGTCAGAAGGTATTTTCCCATACAAGTGATGTTAAGAATTACAGTTGCTAGATTTCTGGCCTGGTACAGAGACCCATTTAACTTATTCTGTAACTAAATAATAGTATTGTACCAAAAGTGCTGTGGAACCTAACTGCCGTTCAGGACATTGTTTTAAAGGAAAAATTTCCTTCATAGACCAAGTCAGCTAAAGCAGAACTCTCAGGGGGCTTTGGCTAAAGGGCAGGAGATCTGTAGGTTTGGTCTTTCAATAGTCTGGAGCCAAACTAAGACTCTGGAAAGGAAACCAGGGAGCTGGGCAGGAGTTATCCAGCCCTCGTCTCTGCTTTGTGCTGGCATCACTACTTCTCCTATTAGACGGAAACTCTGAAAGCAGAGTATGAAAACTTTCTTCCATATCTTTCTATTACTGCAGTCCCTGGGAAACAACAGATACTAAAAATATTTTGAAGAAAATTAAGTTTGGCAAACTTCAAGTCTTTGGTGGGCGATGATCTAAGGCTTCAGCACGAGGTAGCAGCAGCGAAAGATGGCACTTCAGCAGCAACTTTGCTGGGGAATGGAAGGGGGAGTGAAAAGGGAGAAGAGGCGAGCTCCCCAAGTTGTGAAGTAGCCAGAAGGGGGGCTGTAATGGCCAGTTTCTGACTTTAATGGAGCCGTAACAAGAGTGTCTGACTGAGGCAGTGGTTTATGAACAGAGAAAGTTCATGAGGTTTTGGGAACTAGTTTTACTTGACATCTGGAGAATAAGAAATTGGAAGTCTTCATTATTCCAAACTTCATATGCTCATCTCTATAACCTGTATTTTTCTTACTCATTCAGAGTAATCACTTGAATATATTAATCACTCCAATCTCACTGCTGATAGAATTTCTTCTTCTATTCAGGACCCATTCAACTAGACTAATGCTAGGTATCATTAGAAACTTCTACACAACAAGACACACAGTCTAAAAGTTGTAGCTGATAAGAGTTTAGCTATAATGAATTTTACATTCTGAAAGAAACCATAAAATCTGGAGCTTCATAATATTAAATATTAATTCTCTGCTGTAAGTCATAAAACATAGATGACCAAATATGGCCTGACTAAAATTGTAGCATGCTCTCTCTCTCTCTCCAGTGCCATACTAACACTGAAAAAGTAATAATAACATCCAATTTTGTTTCAAATTCCATGTAAAAGTCTATGGACTGTTTTTCTTTTTAAAAGCAGAGTAACCAGCACAAGGGAGGATGTGAAAGTCTTTTTTGTCATCGTTTACGATTCAGATGTTTCAGGTAACAATTATTAACCATTCATTTGTGAATATAGCCAAAGAAACTGGGAGTAAGTAGAAGTCTCCTCATAAACTTTGTGACATTGCAAGTGGGAGAGCGGGTGATCACGGCTTCGTGCCTTGAGACTGCTGGCTGCTCAGATGCCCAGCCTAGTATGTCACTTCTCAGAAGCTGACCACAGCACCACACTGGCCGAAGCTTGCTTTGCACTGTTCTCCTTTCTCTGTTGTTTCTGGCTCTGCTTTGGTTTCCTCCTCCACAGCTTTTTGGGGGTCTGTTGTCCACTCTTCACACACTTTTGGTGTCACATGGCTTTATTGTGCTGATCCTCTCCTGTGGGGTGGCTTCCTTTCAGCCCTTTCTGGAGAAAACTGAACAGAGGCAGGTGGGAATAATGGCCATGTAGCATTTCTTCAGGCACAGTGTGTGTTAGAGAGCCATCCCTATGTCACTGAATCACAGAGTTTGGAGGACTATTTGAAGTATATTGGTCTGGGGTCTGACACACTTGGGTTCAAATCCTGTTTCTATTACTTACTAAGTTTGTGAGTTTGATAAAGGTGTTTAACTTCTCTGGGCCTCTGTCTCCACATCTTTAAACTGGGCACGGTGATATTTAACTCAAAAGAACTTATAAGAATTAGATGAGATAAGATATAGAAAAGCAGGTGTTGGAAATGTGAGTTCTCTTGGAGATTACTGAGTGACTCTCATTTTATGGATGAAGAAGTTGACATTCAAAGAAGTAATATTACTTTTTTGTAGGTGGACTTGAACCCAAGTCTTTTAACTCACTATTAGTGTATAAAGAACTTTTATGGATCCCTGTCCTATGCACCCAATGAGGGACAAAAGAAAAAATGATCTGTGACTCTATTATCTAATGACTTGTAATAACGCCACACTTTATTCCTGGGCCCAATCCAAGGTTTCCTTTTCTTTTATTAAGAGACAGAGCCTTGTCCTGGATATATCAGTGGCTGTGTTTTCTATATCCAATATCCTAACATCTAGCTAAGGTTCAAGGAAGCAGCTCTAGATGCTTTTTGCCTCTGCCTCAAGCGCTCAGTGTGGCCACTGAATGAAGCAGGGTTAAACAGCTGACCAAAGAATGATTTATGCTGGGTCCAATCGTGACCCATGAGGAGGCAAGGACAAAGGTCTTTGGTCATCTTTGATTATATAAGTGATCACCCCTGTTCTCTTCTGAGTCTGGGCTGGAGAATATTGCAAAAATTGGTTTGCTGGAAGCAAGAAGAGAATGGGGACTGGCACAAAGCAAAGCAGAGATGCGACAGACCATGAGAGATAAATGTAGAGAGGAGCCATCCCTAGGGCCCCCACTAATCCAATGGCCTTCTGTTTCCATCTTCAGTCCTCCCATTCCTCTCTAGGAGTGTTATATCCAACGAATTACCGTGAGACATCAAGTGACCCAGTTTTTGTCTCTTTCCTTTAAAATTCATACTGTGAGGCTAGTAACTCTTTTTCAGTAAGATATGTGGCAAATTCTATGAGTTTTCTGGTTCCTTTCTGATAATAAGAGGTCCTCCAATCAGTATTAATGTATCTAGTTTTTTGTAATAATCAAACTTTCAAATTTATTCAAAGTTATGGCTATCCCCCTTCCTAACTTGGACCCACTACTACCATTTCCTTGCCTTGAATGTCTATGGCTCCTCCCTCAGGGATGAAGGGGAGCAGGGAAGGGGACAGGAAAGCTCTTGCTTGACTGATACCACCTCCAGCCAATGTCCCACTTTCTGGTGCTAGTTCGCATTTAAGGTTGAGCCTCCTCTTATGAGGGCATTTTTACTTACAAGAAACCCCCTTCTTTCTAAAGTACTTGTTCCTTGTGAGTAAAGTAGTCTAACACAAACCCCATGATTATTGGTGTGGGAGGAGAATTCCAGAAAAATCATGAAAGAAGGGGGAAGTGGGAGAAGAAGAGGGAAGAACGGTAGTAAGGCTTTAGATAAATCGGTTTAAGAGTCCTGCTCATATTCACTGTGTCCAATTAGTGGCCCCAAAAAGTGCTTTAAAGTCTCCAGAAAGAGTTGCTGCTGCATGGTTCGGAGAAGTGCCTAAAACTAACGGCAAATAAGAGAAGCCCATAACAGCCATTTCCCCAAATTTCTAATCAAGATGATGAGTTAAGTTTATATGAGATCACTCTACTTAAAAAATATAAAATAAAGAAAGGCTAGATAAAATATTTAAAAATTTTTAAACATGCCAGAGCAATAACTGTTTTAAAAGTATAGTACTAGGGCACAAATACATAAACAGATCAATGGAACAGAATAGAAAGTAAAGAAAGAGATCTAAATATACATGGGAAATTAAAGCATGATAAAGTCAACATCTCAGATCAGTAGGGTAAAAATGGGTTATTTGATAAATGATGTTGAGCAACTGGAAAAAACAAATCAAAAATTTGAATATAAAAATTAAGCCATGAAATTCTAGAAGAAAATATTAGAGAATTTATTCATAATCTCAGAAATAATAAAATCAAAGACTGATAAGTTGGGCACTATAAAATTATAAAATTTACTCATATGTACACCTCACAAACAAGAGACCGATGACAAGTGGGAAAAATATTTACGCCTTATATAAGTTAAAGAGCTAATTTCCTTAAAATGTGAAGGGCTCTACAACACAATAGAAAAATGGACAAAGGAAGTGAACAGATGGTTCACATGAAAACAAATTCATATGGATTTTGAACTTATGAAAAGATATTCGCTTATAAGAGACTTGCAAATTAAAGGTACAATGAGACACTGTTTTCTCTACCTATAAGATTAGCAAAGAAGAAAAAGTTGAATAACATCCCCTGTTGTTGAAGATGTGGGAGAATAGGCATCCTCATAGATGCCAGGAGGAGTAAACTTAGTATAACTTCTATGGAGGGCCAAGCCTATCAAAATAATAATAAACGGGCTGTTTGGACCAACCATTTCTCCTTAGAGATATACATAAATTAAATTATGTAAATAGAAAGATATTTATTGCAGTAATATGGGATGTACGTAAGGATATTCATTTCAGCATTATTTTTAATAGCAAAAGTCAAGAAATAACCTAAATGCTTATGAGTAGAGGACAGATTAAAAAATTATAAGACAACAAAACAAAGTAGCCATTGGGAGAATGAGGAAGTACTAATATGTACTGATCTCTAAGGCTGTCCATATTGCTACATGAAAAAGCAAGTGAAAAATTACATCTGTAGCATGCTATTTGTGATATACATGTATATATTGAACTACGCATAGAATATTTCTGAGAGACTACATAAGAAACGGGTAATAGTGTCTCATCTAGCGAGAGGATCTGAGAGGCTGTGGGTAGACGGCGGTTGGTGGGTGTCACTCTCACTCTGTATTTTTCTTTTGAGGAGGAAAATCTTTTGAAAAACTATAAATCTAAGCAAGCTCAGACTGATCTGGGGCCAGATTTGTACTACCATTTGTGGTGCAGAGGGCCTGAGCTGAGAAACTTATATAAAAATTGGTCCAGAAGCAGAGTTCTGCACAAGGCCTCAGCAGGGGATGATGGGAATGACTTCACACGAACCCCTCTACAATGCAGGCACCACCACCAGCAGGGTTCAGGGCTGTCATCCACCCATAGTGTTCTTTCAGGCAGGATTTCTCCCATTTGTTCTATCCTATGACTTTCCTGTCTCTGAGTCTCTAGTGTTCTTTTAAGCCAGTATTTTCACTTCAGCGAAAGGTGGCCTCCTGGTTCGTAGGGCTACCCCTGGTAAGCGTTGTCACATCTGATGTGTCCTGCTCCACACCCTCTCTGCTTCCCGTCTCATATTTGTTCTCCGGTGTTTTCTGACTACAACTTAACCATTTACTTGAGCATAATGATTCCGGTTGTCCAGCCTGGCTGGGTTGCTTTGGCTTGCCTCAGGTGAATTTCCTTTCCTACATAACATGGTCCCAAGACCCTCCTGACTCAGTGGACTTACCCCAGACCCAGGTGTGGGAGCACACAGATACCACCCACTGAATGAAACTTCCTTAAAATGTACAGTTGCTCACAGGGTTTCTCCACACCCCACCTCCCCAAATGGACAAAGGAAGTGAACAGATGGTTCACATGATGGTTCTCCACACCCCACCTCCCTATCCTTTTACTCCCCCTTCTCAGTTTCATAAGTAGTCCCAGGATAGTTTCTCTACTTCCTCCCTTGCCCTCTACCCATGCCCTTAGACTCATAGCTGCTTGTGCTGACAGCAGAGAGGAATGAATGATTCCGGGAGTACCCTTTTTTTTTTTTTCCATCAAATGTCTGCCCTCTAAAGATTATTATTGAACTTGAACTAGCTTTGTTGCAACTGACCTGACATTTTCTCTGCATTCTCTTTAACTTTATTGATGTCATTTTGTAAGGAGATAATGAGTTTAGCATGTTGTTCACTCCCTACATTCTTGTACTCTTCCCAATATTCCTTCTCGCTAAGTTTCTCAAGAAATAGTTTCTCAGCATTACTTATTTGCAAGCGCATATCTGTTAAAAGAAAATCAAAACACCATGTCATTTCTATTGTCTTTGCAACCATTATATATTGCAAGCTGATTTTATGAAGTTAGGGTCTGGTATTAAAATGCTGTTACCTCATAAATTCAATTTTATACGTACAATTTAAGAGAATCTAAATGATTCAAATTACTGTTTAACTATTTCTCATGGTTCAAAATCTAAGTAAAATTAAACTCCAATTCTCAAGTAGATGTGTTATTTTGGGCTGTGAATGAGAGCTATAATAGACAAACTATATGCCTAGGAGCCCACAAGCTTAAACTATTCCTATGATAGCTTGATAAGGGTCCTATCTTGTACAATATATTATATCATATATACTTCTTATTAGTAAATTGACATTTTTCTGGCCATTATTCCTCTGGGCAAAGTGATTTTTCCTTATACAATTCCATAGTCCTAGGCAACAATTTTCGTAAGTCGTTTGATTCTGTCATGTAAAGTTCATTTGTGTGAAATGATAGCATATGATAGTCATAACAACATGTCTTTCCCCGCCCCCACTTATAAGATCTCAGAGTGAAAAGTAAGTTCTCTGTTAAAAGTATACAAATATTGAGCTATGTCAACTATATAAACTTTCAGTTTGCCCTGGTACACTTGCTAAACATGCTATTCTACTCAGTCTTAAGGCTGAATATCATCCTTCTGAATATTTTGGAAAAGGAAGCATTACAAAGAGCCAGGCACAATGAACTTAACAGTTATTTGCTCACTACCACATACCATCGTGTTTGAGAGTTCCTTGGCAGCAATATCACATCTTATTCATCTCTGTAAACCCAGTACTTAGCACAGAGTCTGGCCATTATTTGGTGCTCATAGATATTTATGGAATGACTGAAGCATCCAGTCAGGCCAGAGGGATGTTCTTCAGTCCAGTAGTCCAGAGGACTCCAGACATTACTTTTTTCAAAAATGTAAATAAGATTATATATTTTAAAATCCCTTGATAAATGGCACTTGTTATCATCATTAAATAATGACTACTGTAATCCAGATGGTTTGCTGTCCTCTTATTTGAGCAGACTGCTTCTGTCTCAGCCCTGCGCCACATTCAGCTTTTGGGGGGAAATGTTGGTTGATAATCACCGAAGATTCTGAAAGGGGTGGATATAGTGGCTGTTGCTCTACTGTCACAGAACCCCTCCTTCCCTTCCCTTCTAGTGACACACTTCTCCTACCCTTTGTCAAATAAGTAGCCCAATTACAGTGGCCCCTTCTCCTGACCATAAGGACTGGTCCAGGGGTAAGTATGTGCCCCAAGCTAGGCACATGCTCAGAATCTTTCTGTAGAAATATTTTCACTGAAACTGGGGGAAAACATGTCTCTTTTGTCTCTGGTTTGAGGTTATAAGGATGTAAGATCAGAGGCATCTATGGTTAGAGTTCCAGTCTCATGGGGACGACGGCCTCAGAAAAAGGAGCCAACTTTCAGAGGTAAGACAAAGAGAAAAGAAGAGGGGTAAGGGAGGTCAGGAAGATGGAGGAAGGAGAGAGGGGAAGGGAGATAGGGAGGGGGAGAAAGAGAATTAAAAAAAAAAAGCTGAGATCTGATAGCATGTGAGGCTCTGGGTCCAGGCCAGTAGCCCCCTGCCTTTTCTGCTTGGTTATATGAAAAAAATTACATCCTTTTATTCTTAGAGTAGTTTGGATTGGATTTTAATCCTTGCAAGTGAAAGAGTCCTAACTAAAAGTTGGGGAAAAAGGATTACATTAGTACTTCTCAAACCTCCCTGTGTATGGGAGTCCCCTAGGATCTTGCCAAAAGGCAGATTCTGATTTACTATGGATGGGTCTGAGGTTCTGCCCTGATTGAAGCTGCCATGTGAAGGTGCAGCTACTGCTCCACAAACCAAACTGAGTCGCAAGTGACTACCCAGTACGTAACATAACCGCCTCAGAAATCTTTTCTGATACATCTATTTCCCTTTCTCTCTCCTCCTCAGCATCTATGGGCTGCTTTCTTCCTTGGACCACACACATGCCTAGTCCTCCTTTGCTGGGCTCAGTCATCAGGCTCGGCCCGAGCCTTGTATGACACACATACCCGGCACTCAGCCCAGACCACAAACAGGCACACCTCAACTAGCTGGGCCCATTCTCCTTCAAAGGCAGTTTGTAAGCACATCTGAGTATCTGTTTTGGTTCTACCCCCATCTCAAGGGGCTTACTAAAATATTCCTTCCAAACATAAGCAAAACTCTTCTGGAGAGGAGCCCTCAAAATATGGTATCTACTACCGTATGATGTCACCGTTACCCATAGAGAGACTCGGGAAGGAGGAGCTATATGGGAACAGTTTTAGAGAACTCAAAAAATGAAGTTTGCTGATTAATGTTTTGTTTTGGAATCAATTTCATTTAAAACAACAGATATCTACGAATGGAATGCCTGCTCTGCGCAAAGTGCTTTGGGTAAGGAGGTTCTCCGAAATATTTGGAGAAATTCAAGAAAACCGTTGTTTTGCATCTCAGCTTCTAGTATTGCTTTCTGATAGCACTCAAGTCTCTTATCATGTTTTCCAGCTTCTTAGCAGAGATGGTATTTATAGATGTCTGGCAAAAGTGGTTTTAGAAATTTTAGCAGCAAGTTTAGAATGAAAGAATAGAAATTAAAAAAACAAACAAACATGTGGCAAACTGTGTGTGACTTATCCCCAAGGACCACGGTATTTTTTAAGCCCAAGGCAAGAGTGTGTCCTGGGTCTTTCATCTTCTGCATCTAGCATCATTTCTATCCACTTCTCCCAAACTGCCCCTTTTCCAACTCTAATCCCTCTTTCCACATCTAAATGGGAGGCTTAGCTCCCTTAGAGATATTGGAGTGGGACAAACTTCATGGTTATATTCACCTCATCATTCCCAAGTCTAAACTGAAGCCAAAGCCAATTAAGCCACAAAATGGAGAATTCCTCCAAAGAAAGAACATATGTCCACCATGAGGAGTTCAGAGTGGTACATAATAGGATATTTTCTGGTGTATAAGAGTCAGATGGTTTTCATCTGTCTTTGTGTTTTATCACTGCCCTTATTCTTCCTCCTCCCTTAGTTTCAATATTACTGCCCACTTGTTATTTCCTTCTCCTGTCCATTTACCTACATGTGTTTGTGGTTGTGGTGATAAAGATGTCATCTGAAAAATGTTCACAGCATTTTGAACGTGTGAAGAAACAGAGGCATTAATATAATCAAGAAACAACTCAATACAGCTTTGTGATAATTTTCTAAATCCCTCAATCACCTTTCAAGTTTTGTTCCTGGTCTCTTTCAAACTTCCACTTTTCCTTCATTGCTGTTTCAACATCCTTTCTTGTTACAACTGTTACTCCTTCTGACCTCTCTTCACTCAGTTCCTTCAGTAGGTTCCGTATGTGCCAAATCTGTTCATCCTTTAAGTGTCTATTCTGTCATGAAAATCAACAGTAGTTAACACACCTGCTGAAGGATTTATATCGATTTCCCTCAAAATAGAGTCACATATTGAAGCTTGCAAAATGAGAAACATATTTAATGAAGTAAGTTATACAATAATATCTCTAAAAGTTTATAGAACATGGAAAACTTGAACTTATCAGCATAGTAATCATTAGAAAGTTATATTTTTAAAAATTGTATTATTAGTCCATCAGTCTATCACCTTATTATAGCATCAATGAACATTAAGATTAGACCTTGGATGTCAGTTTCTTCAGTCTCCCTCTAACACCATTTTTCTCTAATGATCGTCATTTATTTAATCAAGATTTATGGAGCATCTGTCATGTGCCAAGTAGTCTTCTATAGACTAGGAACATATCAGTGAACAAAATAGACAAAAAGTACAGCTCTTGTGGAATTTACATTATTCTTTGCTTTTTGCACAAATGACTTTAATTCTCTTCTTTTAGGATAATGTTTACTCACCATACCAGTACTTCGAACTTGAAATAGGGACTGGGTTCCTCTGTGGATATCTCATCTGTTTCTAAGTTTCTAATTTAATAGCTTAGAATTTATTCTTGCCCTTGCTATCTTATTATGTGTATTCAGAGATATTTTAGCATGTGCTAACTCAATATTTTCCTTGTAATTTTTTTAAATTTTTAAAAAATCTTTCAATTAAGTTCATATATAATATTATATTAGTTTCAGGTATACCACATAGTGATTAGACATTTATAACTTATGAAGTGATCACCGTGATAAGTCTAGTACCCATATGTAGTAATTACAATATTATTGACTATATTCCCTGTGCTGTACTTTACAACCCCATGATTGTTTTCATAACTGGCAATTTATACATTTGAATCCTGTCCCATTTCCTTGTAATTTTCTTAGACACTCTTTAAGTTCTAATACTCATCTCCTTGGTGTTTCTCCTTCAATTTTTTAAACTTAATAAAATATATATATTTAAAATATTTTAATACTTCTTTAAAAAATTACTTTTTTCCTATAATTTAACATGCTCTTCACTATTACTTTTTCAACATTATATTTTATTTCTGATATTTGTGTCTTTTATCCTCTTAATTTACTCGGATACTTTAAAGAGTATTTTCTTTCCTAAAATTGATTATCAAGGCCAGTGCTTTTCAAGCTTCAATGTGCATACCAAGTACTTGGGGATAGTTAAAATGTAGATTCTGATTCAGTAAATTTTTCACGAAGCCTGCAATTCTGTATTTCTGACAAGCTCCAGGTGAGGCTAAGTCTGCAGGCCCACAAACCACTTTGAATCGCAAGATTCTGTCAGATAATTTAAATATTAATGATTTATTGATAGTTCTAGAGCCTACTAAAACTCCATTCTTTATTACTTAATCCAACAAACTTTAAACATGAGGACTGACAACTTGATTTTTTAAAATTGTTTAGTAAAATAGGCACTAGTTTAATAAACTCCTCAGATAGGATTTAATGTAAACTTAATTTTCTAAGCTATTCCACAGGCTGTATGATGTGATTGTCATTTCAGTGCTCTGAATTTTAATTTAAAACTTTGATAGACTGAACAAAAGTAATAGGCAATTACTTTATGATGCTCAGTATTGATAAATAAAGGCCAAAAAAAAAAAAAAGACCAAGACTAGACAGGCTTTGAGTGATTTCAAAAAATGGAAACAAAGATTAAAAAGGTATGATATTCAAAATTTAGTGGTTTAATGTCTCTGATATTTTGTTTGCAATATTCTAAAGTATTAATTCTGTCTGAAGAATTTTTAATACCAACAAATTCGTACTATGACAAATCTGAAAACTGAATCTTTTCCTTCTAACTCACTCTTTAAAATCTTATTGGGAGTGCCGTAAGCAGGACTTTTGGAGTAAAGACCTCCGAAAGTCCTCTATGTCATAAAAGCAATAAGAAAATTGTCAAAAATTGTCAAAAACAACTTTTCAGAACTCTGGAAATTAAAGGCTTGTAATAACTCCTAGGGAGTGTCCATTCAAGAAAAATAGTTGAATCTGGATAAGGACAGTGAGCTTTGCGGCATTTTAACTTTCCCTAAAAACCAATAGCCCCACAGTCAAGGTAAAAACCAGCAGCCTCACAGCCTGGAGTGCAGAGTTGGGGAGAGAAGAGAGGAGGTGAACTCTTCTAAAGCCCAATTCCCAAACAACGGTCTTTATTTGACCAATCTGGTAGTTCCCTGGAAAATCCCACTTGCAAACCTTGTTTTTATTTGACCTGACTCAGAGCTTGCCCAGTGTGTAAACAGCCTTTTCCCAGACTGATGTTTGTTAAAAACAATCAGAGGCAACTGTTGAACATTATAGCACCCTGAGGTAGTAATAACAGTTGGGGTAAACAACAAGCTGAAAAAAAATCTTTCAAGGAAAGCTGGAGATGAAATGTCCATAGGGGGCTTTGAAAGCTCTGACATATTCTTGGGAATCTAAAAGGCCACATGCATGTATAAGGAGGGCCGTGAGCATATTCAGGGCTGTGCATGTGTTCAGGAAAGACCTAAGAAGGCCCTATGCACTCACCCCTAGCTGACCTTGAGGCTCTGCAGAAGCAAGAAGTAAAGGTGAAGATGAAGTTGTAAATTGCTTGGCTGAGTGTAGAAGGCATGTCCCAACAAGCACACAGCGAAGGCCGTGTCTTAACAAGCACACACAGGCCCTCAGCAAAGGCTGAGAGATTTATTGGTTAGAAACATTTAGAGAAATTTCTTAAAAAAAAAAAAAAAATCCTAAAGAAAGAAAGAAAGAAATTTCTTTCCAATCATTAGCTGACCACTAAGCTAAGCAAACAAAGACTTTAGTGGCCACGCACAACAAAAAAAAAATACAGGCTTCACAGAATTAGTTTTAAAAAAGTCACTAACAACCAACAGCTACAATAAGCAGCAACAACAACAAACCCTGGAGAGAGAAGAGAATCCGATTTCCAGAGTTGTCACATTATAATATTCAAAATGTCCGGTTTTCAACAAAAAGTTACAAGAAATATAAAGAAGCAAGAAAGTATGATCCATACACATTCTTACTGAGATTTTTATTATATACAGGGAAAAAGGGTAGACAACAGAAACTGTCCTTGAAGAAGAACAGACATTGAATTTTCTAGACAAAGACTTTATTACATTAGCTATCTTAAATATGTTCAAGGAGTTAAAGGAAACCATGTCTACAGAACTAAAGAAATGTATGAGAATGATGTCTCACTAAATAGAAAATATCAATAAAAAGAAAGAAATTATTTTAAAAAAGAATCGAATAGAAATTCTGGAGCTAAAAAGTATAATAATTGATGAAAAATTCAGTAGAGGGGTTCAATAACAGATTCAAGCAAGCAGAATGTTGTTCAGCCATTAAAAGGAATGAAGTGCTATGCTATGGACTGAATGCTATGTCCCCCTTGGCTCCCTAAAATTCACATGTTGAATCCCTCATCCCCGATATTATGGTATTTGGAGGTGGGGCCTTTGGGAGGCAATTAGGTTTAGATGAGGTCTTCATGGTAGAGCCTCCATGATGAAATTATTGCCTTTATAAGAAGAGAAAGAGGTCAGAGCCCTCTCTTATTCTACCACTGTAGAAAAAACAAAAACAACAAAAACCCACCACTACCAACAACAAAAAAGCCCTCGATCTAAGTCTCGTACCTCATATAAAAATTAACTCGAACGGACCATGATTTAAATGGAAAAGATGAAACTATAAACATTTAAGAATACAACATAGGATAAAACCTTTGGGATCTAGGACTAGACCAAGAGCTATTAACTTGACACCAAAAGCATGATCCATAAAAAGAAAAAAATTGGTAAATTGGACTTTATTAAAATTAAAAAGTTTATTCTGCAAAAAGACCCTGTTATGAAGATAAAAAGACATGATACAGACTAGTGCTAGATACTAGTGCTAGTATCTAAAAGATTATCTTCTTATCTACCTACCTACTTATCTACATTTTTAAAAATTCTCGCAACTCAACAGTAAAAGGTAAAATCTAATTAGAAAATAGGCAAAAGACACAAAGATAAATTTCACCCAGAAGGATAAATAAGTGGCAAATAGATACATGAAAAGATGTTTAACATCATTAGCCATTAGGAAAATGCAAACCAAAACTACAGTGAGCTATTACTACCCACCTATCGGACTGGCTAAAATAAAATAGTGACATCATCAAATGCTGGCAAGCACATAGAGAAACTGGATCACTTATATATTGCTGGTGGGTTTATAAAATGATACAGCTACTCCGTTGAAAAGGATGCCAATTTCTTACAAAATGAAACATTTACTTACCATATAACACAGTACAAGCACTCTTAGACATTTATCTCAGAGTTTAGTGTAGATATTATTAAGTTTATACATAATGGCAAATATATAGTAATGTTTCTGCAACATTCAATTACACTTTTAGGACATGTGACACTGTTTTAATTTACAAATAAAAACATTACATGTTTAAAAAGGATGGTCATGTTAAAGATTTGATGTAAAAGAACTTGATCACTTCGAGAAACATTGCGCTAGGTATGAAAGGTAAAGGAAAAATTTCTTTATATATTATATATTTCTTTATGAATTGTATGTAGTGATTTTAAAATTATCAACATCTTTGTAAATGTTCTGCCTATATATCATGGTAAACATTTTTTAGCTGAAATTTATTTTAGAGGTCTTTGTTGCCTTATTAAAATTAACTAACATAAGTAAAATTGGATAAAGATTTATTTAGTATTCAAACATACTTGATAAAGGAATATTCCACTTCTAAAAAAATAAATGAAAAAGCCCATATTTAGAAAAAGGATTAGCAGTGCAATAGTTTGTTAAGGGATATTTTCATTGCTATGATTCAAGTTTCTATGAATATTTCATTTTCAAATAACTTATGTCAGGCCAAAGTAATTAAATTTATTTATAAGAAAATAAAACATAAATCTATTTCATTCAAGAAAATGGAATATTTGAGAATTGCTTGAAGAGTAACAAACGGTTTATTTTTCTGTTACTGATGTTGATTGACCCTCATTTTTAAATCAAACTTTTTATTTTGAGGTAATTATAGTATAACATGCAGTCATAAAAAAAATAATATAGAGACGTCCTATGTACCCATTACCTAGTTTCCTATAACATATTCCAAAACCGTGGTACAATACATATCAAAACTAGGATATTAATACTGACAATATCAACACTGATACAGTCAAGACAGAACCTTTCCATCAATACAAGCATCCCTCATGTTGTCTTTTTGTAGCTTCTCACTCTCCCTCCCAATTACACCCCTTCCTTAACCTCTGGAAACCATCAATCTGTTTTCCTTTTTTATAAATCTGTCATTTCAAGATTTTTTTTTTTTTTTTACAAAAAAAGATTCAGTAAATAAGCTACAAAAAAGGGATTAATTTTGTTTTGTTATAAGCCTATCTCATGGGCTTTATCCTTTTAACTTTTCAAGATTCACAAGAACAAGAACAGAACTTGCCAAAATTGTTCACGGAGTTCCCATCTATTCACCTAGCTTTCGCCAGTGATAACATCTTATATAACCACAGCATATTATCAAAACCAGGAAATTGACATTGGCACAACGATTTTAACTTAACTAGAGATGTTATTTAGATTTCACCAGTTTTTACATGTGCTATTTTTTTAGTGTATAGAATTTTGAAATTTGATCACATATACATGAGAATTATCACCACATAGATGGCATTTGAAGTCATAGTGTTAAATAAGGTCACCCAGAGAGAGGTTAGACTGAAAGCAAAGATTTGAGAATAAAACCTTAGTGAATACCCTAATTAAGGGATGAGTCCAGGAAAAGAACAATGCATGAAAAACAAGAAGAAATAGAGAAGCAGGAGGAAAATCTAGGAAGAATGATGTTCTGGAACCCAAGGAAAAAGAGGTTTAAGGTGACAGAAGTGACTGCTGAAGGGATGAAGGGTGAAGAAAGGACTATGAAGAGTTCAGTGGACCGGGCTAATTGGTCATTAATAACTTTTGCTAGAGCAGTGGTGGTGGAATAGTAGGAGTGAAAGAATGAATGGAAAGGTACGGAAGTAGACGTATTGAACTATGAAGCGTCTAGAGAGGTAAGTGGAACAATGAATGCAATCGGAGAGAAAGAAAGATAATAAATGATGTGATAATCTAAGGTAGGAAGGAAGAGGGGCGTTTCTGATTTTGACATAACTGAAGAGAAAAATTATGTCTTGCTAATGAATCATATTTAATTTATCAATTTAACTATTGTGACCTCAAAAATTTTTCCTTTCACTAGCGTTGGTGTGAATCAACTCAACAACTATTTATTGAACTGGGACCTTCTAGAGAAACAAAGTTAAGTAAGATTGATTGCTGCTGCCTGAAGAGCTTTCCATTTAATGACGGAGATATATTTCTATGTAACATTCCAGCTTTGGAGGAATGAAAAGGAGCTAGCCAAGAGAAGAGAATTCCAGGAAGAGAAAATAGCCTCTTGATTATAAAGAGATTGGGTTTTCCAAGATTTAAAAGAAGTGGTAAGCAAGGGGTGGAGCGGCTGGAGACGAGGTTGGAGAGGTGAGTAGAGGTCGGAATTTGCAGGGACTTGGAAGGACTGTGGATTTTATCTTCTGTGCAATAGGAAGCCACTGCAGGGTTTCAAGCACTGACAGGAGGTTTGCAGTATTCAAAGGGCAATTCTGGTTGCATTGGGAAAATGTACTGAATCGAGGAAAGATGATGGTGGCTTAAACTGGGGCAGTAGCAGCATAAATGAAAAGAAATAGATTCACACAGTTTGAAGCAGTCTGCCTCTCCATGCTCCTCATTGCTGGGTCATTAGCGAATGACCTCAAGAGCAGTAAGCCCCTCCGTGGGCTAATCCTCACGGAAACAAGAACTTTGTTTCTGGCTCCGACTGATGGGCTATGGGAAAGCGATTCCTTAGTCATGATCTTTTGTCCTTTCCACAAACAAATGGAAGTCCCAAAGCTGACCTAGGAGCCTCAGTGCTGACCACGGGGGCATATGCATTGGTACCTTGATGGCAGGTCATTCCTTTTTCGTGCTCTGAATTTCATCATGTGGAACTTGCATCCAAGCACCTAGGCCAAACTTCTCACTCTCATCTCTCACTCTCATCTAGGGCCCCGAGTTTCTGTTTTAGTTCCTATTACCAGAGACTGATCCTTTAGAATCATAACAATGTCAGGGGCACAATTATATCATCACCAGGGCTTGTCTTGCCCAATAAATATTTGCTGAGTGAAGGAACTAATGAGCCATATGAAGAAGACAGGAATTCCCATTTTACAAGAGGGAAATTGAGGCTCATCCCAGTTTTGGCCAAAATGATATAAGCAGTAAGCTATATAGTCAGGATGGGAACTCAGATTTCTGACCCCAGATAGCATTAAGATTTGTAGATATATAGTCTTTATAGACAAAAGCCAAATAAAACAGTTAAGTGTGGAAAGTTCAGGGTCCATATAAAATAAATGTTTTAATAAAGGACACTCAGTATTTCCTCATTCATGAGACTCTTTAAGAGATAAGTTGTGTTAATGATCATTTATTGCTTCCAAACTTTATTTCTGTTGGTCTTTAGTTCTGATAGTCATATACAGCACCTCTTTGATATTTATTTTAATCTTAAACATATATCATCTTAAACATTAAATTAGTCATTTTAACAACTGAGATTGTACTTTTCAAATAATATTAACACATGCATAGTCTCTGAAAATCTAAAAGAAAACAAATACAAAAATTAAAAAGAGAACCGATGTTTTAGTTTGGTTAGATAAGAAATTAAAAGATTAACATGGTTTCAGAGCTTTAAAGTTTGAACATAAGACTCAGTGTCCTCGTGAGCTAAATAACATAATTCAAGCTACTTCCTTTGACATTATAATTAATAGGAACGGTTGTATCCTTTTGCCTCATATGTATAAAAAAACTTAAATAGATTGTAAATTAACCACTTCTAAGCGTTAAATAAGATAATTTTTTAGAGTACATTTCATCATAAATCACAATTTCTTAAAGCATTTGTAAACATATTTAATGACTAGATATAGGCTTTAAATCTCATACTCACTCTCTCCTGACACTTTTGGTTTTTTTCTCTAAGTTTCTTTATTTGAGCCATGAATCGTTCGACTGCATTTTCCTTTATTTGACAACTGATAACAAGCAAAGATAAGATTTATTACAATTACTTATCTTAAGAAAAATTAATTGAACATGATTTAAAAATGAAACTAAATTATTTCGTTTGAAATAAAGTATTAAATATATTACAAAAACCCATTTAAGGATAAGAATCTTTATTAAATGATTTTGTGTTTCTCAGTATTTTATTCACTAAAATATTAAATGATATAAAAATTAACATATATATATATTAGAGAGATCACTTCAAGTTTTTTTCTAATCAGTCACCATTTTTATTTCACATATAAATATTAACATATATATAAATATTAACATATATATATTAGAGAGATCACTTCAAGTTTTTTCAAACCAGTCACCGTTTTTATTTCATAGTCATAATTGTGATACTAATTATCTATAAATAATCCAGCTTAAAGAGAATCTAGGAAAGGGCACACAGAAAACATACTTTCTAGAACTCTAAAAAAATTCAGACAAAAATGACAGAACAAAGACTTTGTAAGAGCATGACCATCTTGAAATAGTAAAGTAAAGTAGGCCTGCCTCTTGGTTCAAGTTCATTAGTATACCACCTCATCTATAAATAATAAAAGCTTCCTTCCTGACACAGATACTTTTCTTTAACATTCACAAGTATTTGTTGAGCATCTGTTAGGTATGAAAGAGAGAGAGAAAAGTGCAGAAAATTGGTATAGCCCATCTGATAGCTATTTTGAAGTGTTAAGTATAACTCTAAGTCTCTATTACCTAGTAAATCTTATACTTTAAATCTGAGAACAAAATAAGGACACAGAAATAGCTCTATATAAATTCCTATCTCAATTAAAAACAAAATAAAACAAAAATATAGCAGTTCTGTAGTATATTGAACAGAGGAGTGGTTAAAGAATGCAATACCCTGGTTTTCAATCATGCCCCTACCACTTCTTACCTACCTGACCCTTGGCAAGTCAATTCTCTGAGCCTCAATTTCCAAGCTGTCAATGGAGATAACAACATGAAGCTCTACATATTTTTGTGAGGATTTTTATAAGGATAAAAGTAAGAAATCATATGTGAATGTTTCTTTAAAAATTTTTTTTTGCCTTTTTATTTTCTTCCTCTTTTTTATGTTCCTGTATGAATGTTTCTGACATAAAATACTTAGTCAATTTCAACTGAGTTTGAATCTTACAGCCTCAGTCTTTCCCACAAAATATCATTCATATTTTTGATATTGTATACTTAATAGAGAGTATACAATAGGCTCCTTCTTTCCAAATAATGAGAAAATTCAATATAAAAACAAAACAAGTAAATCCTTTAGTGGAAAAAAAAAAAAAAGCTCTGTTCGGATACTATGAAACTTGGATTTTAGGCTTGGTTCTCTGCTAACTGCCTCTGAACCTATTAGGCTTGGCTTACTTTTCTGTAAGAGAATGAAGATGAGTTTTATGGTTCCTTTTCAGCTCTAAAATTCTGTAATTTAAATTGATCAATGTTCCCTTTCATTCAGTCATACATACAGTATAGATTTAATGAGCAGCCACTATGTCCCCAGCATTGTATACTAGGGAGTATAGAGACAGCAATGAATAATATTTTCATGATCCTTGCCATCAAAGAGCTTGCATTTTACTAGGCAATAAAGAAGTAAATACAAACATATTATTTACACATTGTGATAAATGCTACAAGGGAAATAATTAGATATGAGAACGATAGTAAATGGAAGAACTAATATAGACAGGTGGTCTCCACACAATAGTAAGAAATAAGGCTATAAGCCATTTTTTCTGTCTTACCTAAAGATTAGATGTGCAAAAATTTTAAAAGAGTGCCTTCTCTATCTCCCATTTTTAAGGAGAAAAACAAAAATATTACAAATGAAAATGATCTGAAAAGAATGTATGCAAATATGTACTAATTACTCATATAATTTCTGCAATTATAAGTATGGAAATCCTAATTCTCTGCATGGGTAAAACAGGCAAACAAATCTCAAGTACGTGGTCTCCATTGGTTTGAGACCAAGAGCTTACCTTGGTGATGACTGAGCATGTAAAGATGCGGCTGGAGACTACATCTAGCCTGAACTCCAGACCATGCATGGGACACACTTTTAATAAAAATATTATTTGTTGTTTATCCAAAATTAAAATTAAATTGGGCATCTGTATTTTTATTTGCTATATCTGGCCACTCTACACTTAAGCCTCAGAGCATTTTAGGAGCAAACAACCTAGGACTTTGTCTTGTGTTCCTTCTGTAGTGAACAGTTCAGAAAGATCTGAGTGGCATCAGCAGGCCTCAGGGGGAATTCTGAGATGCCCTAAAGGTTTTGGTGGCTTCATTACCCGCTTTCTGGACCGCATGGTATTTGCAGGTGTAACTTAGTCTCACCTCTCCTTGGAATTCAATTCCATCTCTTCAGGTCTCATGAAGAAATGGATTTACCAAGAAGCAAATGAAACTGAACTTCAGAACTCCATACTATTAGCCACTGTGAGAATTCAAGCTTCACCGTTCTATTTTTTTCCTTTTCATATTTTCCTCATCTATTCAGTGCCAGAGTAACCCACATATCACGTTAAACTCTGAAGCAAGCAGGATAATAAACCAGTGAGGTAATATACACTAAAGTGGTTTGAAAATGATATAACACTATTCTAAGACACAATGATATGAAATTGTTAGTAATACAATGTGTCACCTTTTCCCTTCCCTCCCTGTATTATTGAAACGTTAGTAATGTGTCAACTACTCTCTTCCTCCAATCTATGCTTGTATCTATTTTTTACCCATAATCATATCCACACCTGTATCTATATCTATAATCCATTCCCCTTGTAGAAAACTGGGAAGAAAACAAATACCAAGTAGAAAATAAAAACCATCATTACTCAGAAACGATCACCTTATAGATTTAACATTGGCAGTCTCAGCTCTTCACAAACAGCCACAGAAATTCATGGCCTTATTTTCTTGGGATAAATTCAAAAAAAGTTCAATTGTTCTCTCAGCTTTTTGTTAGGAGCTGAGATTGTATAAGAGAAATATTAGATCCTGCAGACAGGCCCTTGAACAATTATTCCTCAGATGACAAGGGGGGTGTCTTGGCAATTTGTCATGTGACAAGAGTTTTGTCACTTGGGAACACATAGATTGAGTAGTGTCACTAATAGAGCACAGTACAGCAAGGCATTGGCTGTTCAAGTCCATGAGATTATTTATTTGGTTATAATAGAGGAAAGAGAACAAAAGCATGAGATGTTTAATTCACATCTTGCACTAGATCATAAGAATTTTTAAATGTTTGCCTCTTTATAAACCTCTGTTAAAGAGGAGAAAGACTTCTGATTGACCCAGAAGAGAGAGAAACAACTGTAATTGGGTGTCATCACTATAAACCATGGGATTAAATTAGATACCAGGTTGTATTTACAGAGCCAGACTTTTTGTCCACCTTTCCTAAGATGAGATGAGGAACGTTATCAGTTAAGTTGAGAAGTGAGTGCTTAATGTTATCTCAAGAAGAAAATAAAAGAGAAACTTTCTTAAAAGTCCTTTTCCATGAATATTTCTTTCTTAGTGTTTTCACTCACTGCCTTCTGAAAAATTTGGAGTCTCTCAAGGAGATGGATTTTCCTTGAATGTTGTTAAAAACAATTCTCTTAAACAAATACCTCATCAACGGCCTCACAGGCTCCCCACTTTCAACCTTGTCCCCTCCAGTAAGCAGCTCGCCATTCCCAAATAGCAAGTGTTCCACAGGGCTCTGCTTATCTGACCTTTGTTTAAATCGCCTGTCTGTGCTTGCCTTCTCTCCCTCACTCTACCTTCTCGCATTTGCTAGACTGTGAGAAGCACTTCCTCACCCCAGGGTCTTCCTAAGCCTTTCTCTCTCCCACGCTGTCTCCATGACACCTGTTCCTCTTCCAGAGACCAGCTTAAACACTGTTTCCTCACACAAGCTTTTCCTGAGCCTTGTGACTATATCTAGTCCTTTAATTATACCCGTACACAGCACCCTACACTTTTCTTTCATAGAATCTCAATTTAGCTATGTAATTTTTCCAAAAGCTTGGATTACTTGTTTCATGTCTCTCTCCCACGCTTCATCAGGGCAGGGACCATGTGGTCCTGTTCTCTGTTGTCTTCCAGTACCCAGCACTTGCCTTGTACTTGGTAAACATTCAAGTATTAGTTCAATAAATGTATAAATGAAGTCCATTCGTATTTGGAAAAAGACTGTCATGGAATCACTCGCTCCCTAAGAATTACACATTAAAACATCTACTCTTGGCCCAAAGGTGAGGTTCGAAAGCTCTTGAGGAGCTTATGCTCCATCAGTTGAACAGAACATAAACACAGAATAGGTGTCACCTCTAGTTTTGTCTCCAGCTCCTGAGAGTGAAACATTAAGAAATATTATTCTTATTGAAAATAATTCTCTCTAAATCATTTGGATTTTACCTATGACTATAATGCAAATTGGAATGTCTGGAAATGAAAAGTTGAATAAAGAAGAAAGATTTCCTCTCTTACTCTTCTATGAATGTTCGCTAACTATTCTGTGCTGTATTTTAAGAGGCAGGCCAGCAAGCTGGTGGGTATATATGGGAGAATGACCAATAATACAGTAGAGAGAGGGAGGGAGCTAACCACATTAATGAATGCTGTTTCATAGCTACTACTACTTTGGACTATGTTATAGTCAGTTTCAAAAAACTTTTAAAAATATGCACATAGCACAAGAGTGCAATTATGCCTCCCATCCACCTCTGATCTAGCTCTCCTTACAGCTTTTGAATGCATCATTTTCCATTTGGATTACATGCGTCTTAACAATGGTTGCCATTTACATAGGAAACTTTTAATAATTTAAACTTACTGATAGTCCAGAAATGCTTCACTGGTAGGCAACTTCATATCTTTTGGTGGCTCATCTTGAATATCATTTTTATTTGCTTTTGCTGTGTTTTCCATGATGTTGCTTAGCTAGTAAGAAATATACCTGTTTAGAAAAGAGACATAGAAAAAGTAAATAAACTCTGTCTTTGCCCCTCTCCTTATGTTTACTCAAGATAAGGCACTGCTGAAACTTAATTTAAAATTGGCTTTTCCATCAAGGCTGCTTCCATGTCCCCAGACCTAACACTCACCACCACGTTGGGACATCATGAATCAGTTGGATTCCCTTTTATTTCCTTCTTGAGTCTGATGAGATCTATGTTTAGCCCAGGTACAGCTTTCTCACACCCAAAACCATCTGAGACTCACTCCCTTATGTTATCCATCTACGTCTGTTGCTCCTGTCCAGCTTCTTTAAGAGCAAGAACTGAACTTTTTCGATTATTTTATTTCTCCAGTGTTTGGCAGGTACCACATATAGCAGCAGCTCAATAAATGTCTGTCAATTTTTAAAAATTAAGATAAAGCAAAAGCACAACTTTCCATGAGCACTAAGAAACTAGAATCTAAAGGAATCATGTTTGGCCGGGGTTGTTATAAAGAACAAATAAGAGCACATGTTACAGTGTTTTTTAAATGTTTAAGAGATTTACAAATGCAAAATAGTAAATAACAATAATAATAATGTACTATTATTAGCAGTAACTTTTCATCAGCTATTAATTGCTTTTGCATATAATAATAAAAAGTTATCAAAAATAATATTTTTAAAAAGGGGAAATCAGGCCCACAGTTCATAGATTTTTATAGTAAATAGGAATACTTCATAGATTTAATATAGGTACTAAACTACTTTTTTTAAGATCACAGTCTTAACAAATTTTTATCTTTCAATTTCTATTAATCTCAAAAAAAATAAGTGCCTAACCTTCAATCAATCTATTAACAGTCGAGTGTGGCAGAAAGAACATAACCTTTGTAATTATTTGTTAAAATGGCTGGAAACTTTGTGAGAGTGGGAATGATATAGTTCCTATGCATTATTGTATTTATCCACCTAAAACAATAGATGCACAATAAATCCTTGTCAAATGGATAAATGAATGGATAGAAGAACGAATCAGGCAGATGTGCTTTAATCCTAGATCCACCACCACCTGGTATATATGTATGTAAACTTGAGTAGTTTACTTAATCTTTTTGAGCTTTAGCTTCATCACCTGTAAAGTGAGGACAAAAATCTTATTCTGAAAGCTGCTGTGAGGATTAAATAAGCTAATATTTATATAAGGCACCTAGCATAGTGTCTGACATATAGAAAGAACTTTATTATGCTCCCTTTAGTTACAGCTCCAGATCATGCTTCTTCAAATTTCAGGTAACTAACTGTAAAGCAGAGATGTCTCTGCCTGCTGCCAAGTATGACATGTGGAAAGGTTAATCCATGCAGTTTGCTATTGTCAACATTCATCATTTATTTGGATCACTGAATTGGCAATCTACATAGATTATTCAGACCCAAAATGGAAAAACTCTTTAAAATGAAAACACTTTTTCCCTGTAGACACGCTGCTCGCACACCCAGACCTCCAGCAAGGCTCAGTCTTTTGTGTCTGAGACTTTTCTAGCCAAGTGTGTTCATCCTTGTATTCTAATGGATTCTATTACATGTGAATATAAATGTACTAAAATGCTTTCCAACTGAAAAAGCACATAGTGACACAACAAAAAGATTTAATATATTAAGACAAGCTAATATATTAACTGGTATCTTCTCAGATATGAAAATATTGAGAATAATTTCATGAGTTGCAAACCAAACTGTGTCATTATACCATCACAGTTCACAGAAATTTACTAGCTAAGAAAAAAAAATTACTTTCTTTTGTTTCAGATGCGGAGTTGAATTTTCATTATTTTCTATTCAGAATTAAAATTTTTAATTTCACTGTTGCACAAAAAGATAGCATGATGACATGTTTCATTTTACAATAACCTACCAATAACAATGATTTTTTACTATAAAATATTTTATTTAAAAATTAAAACAAATAACATTAATCTCTAATTTTCTTTCTGAGTCATATGGAAGAGATCAAAGTGTCACGGTTCCACCTGTGGCGCCCATCTGGTGTTGGAGGGAAAAATGACCTCATCTCGCTCAATTATCTAAGTTACCTGGCTCTTATGTTTTCAACTCTCTAATGTATAATTAGTTACCTAACTGCCACTCATGGAAAAGGATTTTAATAAAATATGAGTTAAAGTGTGGATCCATTAAACCCAAATGATTTATGCATAAACTGTATTAAGATTTATTGTTTCACACACTTTCCAGAAAATTAGTAAGCCAATTGGATTGTCTGCTTAATAGTTGCATTATTGCTATGAGCTAATGACATTGCCTCAAAATGTACTTTTGCATTTGATAATGTCCTACAAACAATGGGGATTTTTGTAAACATTTATAAGAATTTACGGTTCCTGACCACCTAGATGATTTCTGTCTTAGTAATGGATGAGAATTCTAGAAAAATATTCACAAAGTAATGTGATTATCTTATAGGAAGGTTTCACTTGGAATATTTCCTGACAAACGGACACCTAATCTGTTTGACAGTAACTGCAAACATCCATTCAGTGCCTGCTCTATGCGTGGCACTTTACCTGGCCCGTGGTTATAAAATATAGAGGAGGCAAGATCTCTACTCAGACTGGTAGGAAGAACAAAGCAGAAATTTTTAAAAATAATAGACAGCTTTAAAAGACTTTAGCAAAATTATGCAGGTAATACATGCTACGGAGATCTTCGCTCACAGTGTGACCTTTTGGGCTGTCTCTTTGTCCTCCATCTGGGCGTTCTATAACATATGCTGTGGAGTGAGGGCAGGTAAGGAGGCTGGGTTTGAAAGACTCAAGTCCCCAGCCTCTTCAGAGTCTACTCCATAATCACCTTCTGTCAGAAAATGTTTCCAAAAATATTCTCTAAGTGCTTCTCACTGAAAAGCAAATAGTCTGTTTAGTAAAAAAGGGACACATCATAGCCATGTTCTTCAATGTACTGTTACTCCATAATGCCTTATCTGACTCTCCAACATTACTCAAAAAACAGAGTATGTCCCTTACTGTGAAGTCTCAGGATGCTAGTTCAATATCTAGAAAGTTCCTAATGACTTTTTTTCACAACTTTGTGGAGCCACGACTATCCAGAAGCCTCTTAATGACTCCTGTCATAATTTTGTAGAGGCTGGAAAGGATGGAAGTTCTGCCCTGATACCTTTTCTGGACATTTGGAATAGATCTTGACATTAGGTAATATTTTACATAAATGTAGATCAAAATGGAAGCTATATACTTAATAGCATTAGCAATGACAAAAGTTCTGAATAAGATTCCATCAGGGGTTGAGAGCACAGTTTAGGTAAAAGATTTCCATATGGGTATTAAAAGTCTTGAAGTCTAATCTTGGATTTGCCATTAAGTAGCTATAAACTTGTGTAAATCTAAATAATATTAATAATAATAATGATAATAATAATAATACAGTACTTCCAAAAGCCTTTGTTAAAGAGCAATCTAAATTTAAAGCCACATATCTCACTATAGGGTTGAGCTATGTATTTAAAAACATTCATGGCATTCATCTTCGACAAAATATAACTCCTTTAATACTGAATAGCAATTACTTCAATAAACCCTTATCTTTGCGAACTCAAAAATAGACATCGGCTCATAGGCCAGCATCTCCCATGGGCACACACTAGACATTCAATAAATGTCTAATTTGAATGACTGACTTGTAAATAATGTGTGCTCATTCTTTACCAATAGCCCTCTTTATGTGCTCATAATGTTATATATCCTGTGAATTTGGAAAGTGAAATCACTTTTAAACTCAAATTCTAACTTATGCTAGAACAAATTTTTAATACAATTTTAAAATATTTTAGAAATGCTCTCCAGCATATATTAAAAAAAAACCCTGAATTCATAGAAAGCAGTGATATCATCTAAAAGTTAGCTTAAAAAATTTCAGACCTCTTTTTGCATAGATTATGTACATATAGTCCCAAACATAATCTTTTTGCATAGATTATGTATATATAGCTTTAAAACGTAAAATAGAGCCAGTTTAAAGATTGATTAAACAACCATATATTCAAATCAAGGTATTTAAAAATATCTGGATGAATAACAGTTTCAATCTTCATTCACAGGACTGTGATGGGCATTACATTAGCATATATTTTCTTTACCAATTCAAACCCTTTGGTCAGTGGCACATTTTTGAACTGCAGTTCCGAAATTATATCGGATTCTTAGCTTAAAAACTAGTCTAGCTTCTGATCCTGACTTGCTCATAACATAGTTTGAAATGCAGTGTATTATACTAACTTCTCAAGCAACCAGAACTATCCCCTTTTCCCCAACTCCTGTGTTCCTTCGGCTTTAGAAATGTCAAAAAAGAAAAGCAATGTAGCCCTGAAGAGATTATTGTGAGGATAATGGGAATACTCTGATGGGGGAGAATAACAATAAGGCTTGTGGGTCTTCAAAGAGCAGTGATGAATATAAAAAGTGTATACTGGGGTTGGGTTTTGGGGTGGTGAAAAGGAAATTCATGACCAATCAACACACGGATGATATCCAGTCTTATTATTATCCTTCTCAGCTTTCACAGAAAATTTTTTTTTCTTAGATGGGACATCTTCTCCCACCTCCCAAACACTTCCTCAACTCTCTCTGCCCTGTGGAGAATTAATTAAGGGATAAGAGGGGGAGGTGAGGAAATAAGGTACTATACAAATCTAACAAAAATAATAATAAGCCAAAGATCGGGAGAATGAGGGTGACATCAACAGCACACACGGCATTTAGGAAGTACCTACGGTTGGGGGTGCTCTGTGCTGGTGTGGAGAAGGATGCAAGAACGTGTGAGGTCCTCCTCACTCAGAAGGCATTCACCTGACCCGGAATTCAGTTAGAAGAGCGCTGAGGAAAGCAAGACTTGAATCTAGTCCTACTCCTCCACCAGCGAGTTTCATAACCTGGGACGTCTCTAAACCTCTCTCACCCTGTTACCCTTCTATTTTTACCTTCTCTCGGGGTTCTTAATGAAGCTCAAACGCTTCGGGAAAACTGTCAAGTGATGAAGCACCATGCAAACGGAAGGCCTTATTTGTTCACTGAGCATCTACTGTGTGCTAAAGACTGTGAGGGCACCATGATGGTTACAAACCTGAATCAAATTTAAATCCTGCCCTCCAAGAGTGGATGATCTAGAACAGCAAATAAGCTATGTTTCCAGGGGTTTCACTGCAAGGCGGAAAGAGGTGGGGGGTAATAATCCGATTAGATCAAAAGATCTCCCTCCCTCTCGGTCTCCTAGGTGAAGAGGTGGAGTGTACCTCTACCAACTCCTCTAATGGACCAGGAACAGTGCCCAATGGAGGACACCAGCAGGGCGCGACACCAGGCACATTTAGGGGCAGTGCAAGCTCCAGGGCCAGTGGGAGTGGGGTGGAGATTCTTGAATCTTAACCTTTTAAGAGACTGGAAAAAGTCAGGGACCCAGCGAGGAGGCCGGCCAGTCTCCCGACCTCTCTTCAGGGTTTCCAGCTGCGGATACTCAGCAGTAGGCGGGTAAGGTAGCACTCTCCTGGAGCTGGCGGATCAGGCCCACCCACTCTGTCACCGCCGCCGCCGCGCCCTCGGTTTCCAAGGCGACCGGTTGAGTACCTCCGCGCAGCAGTCTCGAGCAGCAGGCCGGGAGCGCCACCTGGTGGCCATATGGGAAAAGTCCCGGCCGACGGTCCGCGCCGTCGTCTTTGCAACTGAAGTCGCGTCCTCCAGCCTTCCTTCCCAAGGGATTTTCACCGCCACAACTCACCCAGCTGATTCCACAAAGCGCTCATGCTCCTCCTGTCCTCCCTCTAGTGGCAAAACGGGAAGAGGTGAATTGCGTAGAGACGTGACATAGGGCCTCTGTGCTATGATCGTGAGCCGGTCACTTTCATTTGTGTTTTTTTCCGTTGTTAAATGAGAATTCAGACTTGTAGGATGGGGAAAGAAAGGGGTGTGGTGCGCGCCATGAAGATTCTGCCCGCCTCTGCCCCATGGTGCCTCTTCCACCACAGCAATGTTTATGTGCTTTTTTGTGAAAGAGTTTTGGTGAAAGGGTTTAGTAACTTCCAGCTCTAAAAGTCCTTGATCTTGCCTATTTTCCTTCTTGCTTTACGTTTTTTGCCCCTAAACCTCAAGAAAACCAATATAGATTCCGTTTTACCCTCTTTCCACTTTTTGCACCTCTCTCCTAATTCGAGGGGTTAAAATATCACACACTTACAAAACCTTTAAGGTTCCCCTGTTCCTCTCCTGTGTTCTTTCTCATTTTCTGCCTCAAGACAATTTCTTACATTCTGGGAGCACCTACTTCCACTAGTTACATCTGAGTCATTTATTCTTTTGTCCTAGGATGACAGAATTGAGGCACTCCCTTGGACCTCTTGGTAAAATCACCTGTTTGGCATTCTTGAATTCGATTTTAAAAAATATGTTATCATACGTTTTATGATTGATGCTGTTACACCGATAACATAAGAACTTATGGGAAGGGAACTGAAGCAGTTAATAAAAATATTAATTAGCTTTCGGTTAAGGAAGTTTTTCTCATTAGTAAAAAGGCATCCCAAAATTAACCTGTTTGAGATCGTTAATGTATTCTACCTCATTTGAATCTCCTTTTATCTGTGTTACGTATTTGTTAAGTACCAGTAATTTGCTGTGATCCACATATCCGATAAAGGTTTTTTAGTTATTTGGTCTTCCCTGAAATAACAACAGGTGGAGTTATGGGATAAAATGATTAAATAGAGCGCAGATGCAGGAGAAAAAAAAAAGCTACAGCTCAAAAATTTTTAAATATGGGGATTTTTTTTGGAAAAACAATTTTGTAATTCCTTAACACTTTGAATTCATTCCCAAAATATTTCCTATAAATCTTAGGCCTGCTTTTTTTACAAGAGCCTAGGCCTATAGTCAAAAATGTACTTTTACCCTATTATTTATCTCCTGTGCAGTTTTTCTTATGTCTTTGCCAGTTGGTGGTCAAAAAGTGAAGCCAGATCAAAACCATTTGCTGAGTTTCCTCATTTGACCCTGATTTTCTGTTAGCCTTGCCATATTGGATGATGTAGAATAGAGGTATCTGTGGTAGAAAAAGCCAAATATGTTGTCTGATTTGAGCAAACCACAAAGAACCAGTTTGGTTTGCACAGCTGCTAAACATTTTATACTTCTCGAAAATTTTCACCTCTTTTCATTGAGAATCACTACCTCTGCAAATAGGCCCTAAGGCAATTAACTAAATGTATTAACATTAAATCTCAAAATAATTTTAGGGACTCGAGTTAGCGATTAACCTACTGACGTTGCAAACCAGTTCAAGCTTCTAGTAAATCAGAAATTTTACTGACAACAAAGTTATTTTTGAGAAGTAGAAGAGACCTGCTATAACTTTTTATACGAAACTTTGTTTCCGACAAATGTGAGAAAATGAAATTGATGTCTTGCAAAAGAAAAGTCATTATATAAAATACACGCTCGAGAGGAAAAGTTTAAGCATGCTAGAACTTTGGCAAAAAGAGATCACACCTCTTTTTCCCACCAATCTCTTCTGCCCACTATTTTTGAGAAGTAGAAGAGACCTGCTATAACTTTTTATACGAAACTTTGTTTCCGACAAATGTGAGAAAATGAAATTGATGTCTTGCAAAAGAAAAGTCATTATATAAAATACACGCTCGAGAGGAAAAGTTTAAGCATGCTAGAACTTTGGCAAAAAGAGATCACACCTCTTTTTCCCACCAATCTCTTCTGCTAGAGTAAAGAGGCCAAGTATAGGTTCTAAATATAGGTTCTTCTTCTAATTTTTGAAACTACTTTTGAGTTCTTTGGTCTCTCTCAGGGAGAGGAGCCGGGGAGGGTAAATTAGAGCCAGAGTGTCAGGTATTGGGAGCCTGAGCCAGGTGATATGTGTTATGCCTGAGGACTTTGTGATGTTCTGAGAACAATTCAGCTGCAGTGAATTGCTTCATGCTTTTGGCATTTAAAAAATATGACCAATAGGATATACATTCAAATCAATAGAATATGACAAAAAAAAAATCAAGAAATAGATATAGTCAATTGCTTCAGACAAAAGTGCCAAGGTAATTAAATGAGGAAAGAGTAATATTTTCAACAAATACTGTAACTATTGCATATCTGATATCTGTTTGGAAAAAAAAAGAGCTTTGACCTGACTATATACCATAAAAAAAAATTAACTCATATTGAATCATAGATCAGAACATAAAAGCTAGAACTATAAAACAGAGTAAAGAGGCCAAGTATAGGTTCTAAATATAGGCTCTAACCATTGTAGCCCACAAAGTGCCAGATGAATGAGTGAAGCTATCTTGGTTCCTTCCAACCAGCCCATCCATCGGAGTACTGCTGAGTTGACCTCAGTTGATGCTGCAAGGAGCAAGAGATTGCCAATTACTAACCTATGGAATCTGAGATATGGTTGTTGTTTTAAGCCACTAAGTTTTGATAGTGTTTTAGTTATCTATTACTATATAACAAATTACCCAAAATTTAGTGATTCGAGATGAGAGTAATCACTTATTATCTCACAGTTTCTATGAATCAGGAATTCAGGAGCAAGTTGACTTGGGCAGTTCTAAATTGGAGTATCTCATGATGAGATCAGATACTGGACAGATTCTGCCTCTGCCTGAAGGCACTTTCAGTCTAAGAAGAGGGAGGAGTAGACAAGTT
>NW_006494614.1:54782322-54816196 GCF_000325575.1 Pteropus alecto | reverse complement strand
GTGGTCTAGTTTCTATTCCAAGAAACATGTCTCGGGCTCTGCCTTTTGCAAGATTGCAGTGACTGGCAAAGAGAATGACCTTATCTCCCTGGCTCAAGTTGTCAGCTTGCGCAATCTCTGGAGTCTTCTATGATTCAGGTAAGATGCTCACTCCCACACCAGGAAGTAGTCTATGAAACTCTGCCTCCAACAAACATAGTAAAAGAATTAGAACACATAGAGTAACACTACCTCATATCTGGAGAATGAGGCAATATGAATTTTAACTTCCATCTTTTAAGAGCTATATTTGTATCATTGTTTTCTAGTTGCCTTTTTTTTTTTTTTTTTTTTACTGTGGTAAGAATACAACATGAGATCTGCCCTCGCAATAAAAATTTAATTAAAATGTATGCATTTGGCATAACCGAGACTTTATGTCCTTTGAACAGCACTTCCCCATTTCCACCTTCCGTGAGCCCCTGGCAGCCACCATCCTGCTCTCTGATTGTGTGTGTGTGACTGTTTTAGATTCCTCGTGTAAGTGGAGTCATGCAGTACTTGTCCTTCTGTGTCTGGCTTGTTTCACTTAGCATAATGTCACACATGTAGGATTCCCTTTTTGATTTCTTAAAGGCTAAATAATATTCTGGACTATGAATATACCATGTTTTCTTTATCTGTTCATCCATTGGTGGATGTTTAGGTTGTTTCCATATTTTGGTTGTCGTGAATAATGCTTCACTGAACATGGAAGTGCAGATATCTCTTAGAGATCCTGATTTCACTTCTTTTGGATAAATACCAGGAAATGGGATTGTTGGATAGTATGGTAGTTCAATTTTTAACTTTTTGAAGAACTTTTATACTGTTATCCAGAATTGTTATACACAGTTCAATAGCTTTTCTGTTTATCAGAAACAATGACTTAGAAAAAGACTATGGGAAAATATGTCATATAAAAATATCACAAAAAGAATAAAGAGTTTAACTACAATATTGATAGTATATGTTTAAACTTTAATAATTTTTTGAAAAGTTCTCAAAATGTTTGACTTAACAGACTGGGTTGCAAAGGAAATACTATGTTCTTGAGTAGAAAATACATAACATTGAATAACGTCAATGTCAATTTTTTCCAATAAACATATAAGTTTAATGCAGACCTACAAAAAAAGTATTTGTTTGCAGATGGAAAGTAATTGGGACATTGTCAGGATTATATATCAATATTAGCCACACCAATAGTGTGCTGTATTTTTTTTTAATTTATTGATTTTTTTGGTGACATTGGTTAATGAAATCCAATGTTTCAGTTGCACACTTTTAAGGCATATATATTTACGCTGTGTGTTCACCTCCTATAGTTAGATTTCTTTCTGTCACCACATATTTGATCCCTTTTACTACGTCTACCTCTCCCCCTGCCGCATCCCCGTAACCACTAGTCTATTGTCCATGTCCATGAGTCTCTGTTCGTTTGCCCTGTTCATTTGTTACTTTTAGGTTTATATCCCACATATAAGTGATATCATGTAATTTTCAACTTTTACTGTCTGGCTTATTTCACTTAGCATAATTATCTCGAGGTATCCATGTTGTTGCAATGTATTTTTAAATAAAAAGAAATAACAAAGTGTGGGGTCACTCCCTATACTTTCTATAGTGTGGAAATACTAAATATTTTTCCTTCTAATGAGCACACTAGCTAAGAAACCCATTGCAAAAGACCACATTATGTGATTCCATTTAAATGATAAGTCCAGAAAAGGCAAATACAGAGACAGAAATTGAGAGACTTCAGTTAGGGCTGGACCCAACTGGGTCACCAGCAGGGGGACCACTTGGAGAGAGTGATGTCCAAGTAAGGGATGGGTAGCTGATGAGGGTGCTTCGTAGAGAATAGTCTTCAGAAATTGAAATTGAAAGGTCCTTCTAGTGAATGCACTGGACTTTAGGAATTGCTCATTGTGGAGTCTGGTGAGACTGAGAAACATAGGATACAGAAATGTACTTTGCCAGTGGTTATTTTCTTTAAGAACATGAAATTTGAAGTAAGACAGTCCAGACTTTTTCTGAAGCTGCTTACCTTAGCTATGTGACCTTAGGCAAGTTACTTACCTTTCTGCAGCTCAATATCCTCCCTGTAAATAGCAATAATATTGCATCCCCCTCAGGGCTGTTCTGAAGATGAAATAAACACCTGATATGATTCTCGGCACATAGTAGGTTCTCATTAAATATTAGTTCTCCCTGGTACTCCTCCTAAAATATTTTAGTGAGAATGCCAGAAAATAGGAAAGGATGGAGCTCTTCTAGGTCACATTTCTTGCTCCACTCACTTAGCATCTATATATGCTGTGACTCAAACATGCATCTCTGACCCAGCTCCAGACCTGTATACCTAGATGCCTACTCAGCATCAGTTAGATGTCTCATAGGCACATCATGCCCCAAACTCCTACCCCTTCCAACTTGTCCCACCTTCTCAAGGCCGTGTTCCTTATTCAGTACATAGCACCAGCATCCATTTAGCTGTTCAAGCCCGAAGACTGGGAATTATTCTCAACTATTTCCTTTTCCTAAAATCCTAGATCTAAGCAATCTTCAAGTTCTATCAATCTATCTAGAGATTAGATAGTTGTACACATTCACTAATTTTCATCCAGAAATGTTTGTTGAGCAGCTACTATGGGCTAGACACCATGTCAGGCTTCACCTTCTCTATCTTCTTCCTAGTACTGGTTACAATCTTTTCCCCACTAACTGAAGAAATAGCTTCCCACCTAGTTGCCCTATATCCAGTTTTTACCTCCTCTAGTCCTTTTTTCCACATTCTGCCAGAAATTCATTCCTTTGCTTAAGATCTTAAATGGCCTCCCACAAAGACCTTAGGAAAGAAATTGTGACTCAGCTGGTAAGGCTCCCTAAAATCCAGGCCCATCAGGCCTGGGTCAGATCCCTCTGTTATGTGCTGCAGTCATTGGTTGGATTTCCCCAGAAGCATACCGTAAAACGGGGATTTGAGAGCAAGTAGTTTATTTGGGAAGTAGTCTCAGGAAGTTTGGGTAGGAAGATGGGGGAATGAGGAGAGAAGGAAGCCAGTAAGTGTATTCATGAACAGGTTACTGGGAGATGGGTAACTGGAGCTCAGTCTCCCCGGAGAACTCTAGGGGAGACAATATATGCTACGAAATGAATCGTGTCTCCCCAAAATTCATATGTAGAAGCCCTAACCCCCAAAGTGATAGTATTTGAAGATAAGGCCTATAAGGAAGTAATTAAAAATTAAAAAGGGCCTATAATGAGATCCTAAGGATGGGGCCTTGATACAATAGGATTAGTTTCTTCATAAAAAGAGACACCAGAGAGCTCACATGATCCCCCTCCCCCTACCCTCTCTCTCTCCTTCTCTCTCTCTCTCTCTCCGAGAAAGCACACAAAGAAGAAGTCATGTAAGCACACAGGGGTATGGCAGCTGCCCACAGCCAGGAAGAGAGATTTCACCAGAAACCAATCATCTATGCTGGCACCCTGATCTCAGCTGTCCAGCCTCCAGAACTGAAAAAATAAATTTCTATTGTTTAAGCCACCTAGTCTATGGCATTTTGTTATAGCACCCCAGACTAAGACAGCATTGAACACCCTCAGAATTGTCCCACCCAGAGGGTGAAGAAAGTGGTACTCAGTACTAGATTTTCATTGGCCCTTGGCCAAGGACTGCTCCCTAGGACACTGACTCCCTTGGACTTCTCGCTTGCATCCTGCAGGGGCTGAGCATGTTCCTGCCCTCTGCGGGCCAGAGAAGTCCTCACTCAGGCTGAGAGTCTCCTATAGGAAGAGCCCTCGGCTCCCTTGAGAGTGCTGAGGGGATGTGGGCAGGGCATAGTGTCCACCACAGCTCCCAGAATGCACTTCACCTCCTATTTATAGCTCTCTTTACCCTTGTAATGACTCATGCAGCTAATCTGTTAGCTCTGTAAGAGTGTAGACAATATCTCTCTGCTTTACCAATATACCACCAGTACCCAGCACAGAGTCTGACATGTAATGGATGCTCAACAGATATATAGTAAATGTTTGGATAAATGAATAAACGGTGATTCTTTTCAGAAAATAACCCAGGCAAATTATGCTGTGTATTTGGCAAATAAAGTACACAAAATGCAGCATAAAACCTCTAAGTTGTTGTAGCATCTGAATCCCTAAGTTCACATAAATCACTGAAATTTCTTAACAATAACCAATTAAAGGGCCTTACAAGGCTTTCTACATAAAGCTGAGGATGTAAATTTTTTATCCCTTTGCAACAAATATAGTCCTAACACCTTTTTTTCTAGACCCAGGCCACTCCACCTGTTGTGCTGGGTGGGGCAGATAAAACAGCCCTTCCTGCACAACAACCAGGCTCAGCCTCGTGTCCCTCTTGAGAAGACTCCCAGCTGCCTATCAGCATGAATACACACAGGTGGAGCACCCGAAGGTGGTGACATTATGGAGCTCAGACTTTATCCTGTGAGCACCAGAAGCTATGGAAGGTTTCCCAGCATGCCAAAAGCAAGACTTCAGAAAGATTAAGGGAACAGCGATGTTTAGGCAGGAATGGGAAGGGGAGAGACTGAAGGCTGGAAACAAGATGGGAAGGAAGAGGCCTGAGACGACATGGATGACAGAAACTTTGGGGCTGTGAAACACTTTCCACAGTAGGTGACTAGATTGGTTGGGAACAAAGGAATCACTGTAGTGAATGAATCAAAGTATAAACAGCATGCAAACGTAGTTCAGGTTTGAATCTCTCTCACAAATCTTTTCGTGTTACTTCATCTTTGAAATTATTTCCCAAAGCATCAAAGAGGTATTTATAAGAAAAGTAATAAACAACCACAAATGCTCCCTGTAGGGAGCATTTATAGCACTTTATAGAATAATCAAGAGAGTTCTCACAGCTTTGTAAGTTTAAAAAGGAGGTAAAATGGTATTGATTTTTGTGTGCAAATGGGGTGATGTCTGAATATTCCATGCGTACAGCACATAACTTTCTCTGAAACTTATAAACTTTGTGCTTCCCTTAAATCTCTGCTTAAATTCAATTTATTTATTTATTTATTTATTAATTATTTTTTTAGGCGAGGCAACCCTTGGTTGACCTCACAGATTGCAAGAACCTCACAGCTTACAATTCCTTACTTTTTAGGCCTACAACACCTGGTCTTCCTAGGTAGTCTCCCATTCAAGTACTAACTATGCCCGACCCTGCTTAGCTTCCGAGATCAAATGGGATCAGGCTTCTTCAGGGCAGCATGGCTGTAGACAGGTTAAATTTAAGATATTCATTTTAACATGTTTTCTATCTTGACTGTAGTGTTGGTTACATGATTATATTCATATATCAAACCTCATCAAATTCTATATTTAAAATTGGTGACTTTGTATGTAAATTATGCCTCAATAACACTGATATTTAAAAACTGAATGGAGTTCAAATATGTTTGGAGATGAATCCAAACAAATAAGAATACATATGTATGATTCCATTTATATAAGACTCTAGAAAATTCAAACAAATCTATAGTGACGGAAAGCAGATCAGTAGTTATTTGCTTGGGGGGTGGCTTACATACCTCATAGTGCTATAAATACGTACTAGTGCCGTGTATGTCTGTAAAGGTGGCACTATGATGTTAAGAGATTTCCAGTTCAACATGGCCAAGTGTTCTCCTCCTACTGAAACGTCACTAAATGGAGAGGGGTAGGGCAAAGTGAGGGGGTGGAGAGAGTACAAATCCACAGAGATAACTGAAAAGGAGACGTTAGCAAATGAGAAATTTCAGAAATTTTTTTTTTGCAAGGCAAGGTGGAAAATGAGTAGAGGGAAATACGGTTTGGAACTAGGGAGCCTCCTATATGAGAGCCCATAAAGTACCCAGGACTTGAGGTGGTACCGGGGTGAGGCCACTGAAGGGGAATGAGGTGGAGGGACTGGTGGAAGTTTGTATGGAGCCGTCGGAGCCAAAGGGCCTCTTCCCCATCCCTGGAAGTCAGAGAGTTGCCCTCCATAGGAGTCAGGAAGTGTGTTTCCTGGAGATAATGAGCCAGGGAGACCTCAGACAGACTCAGGACACAAGACCTACAGGGGTGAGTTGGGGTTGGACTTATGGCATGAGGCTGGAACATGCTGATTATGGGAAAGTTTGAGTAATGAACAGTGAGTGGGACTCCCAGGCTTCTTTCTCAGATCTATTCCCAGAAAGAATCCACTTTAAATAGCCCTCAGGTATATGACCCCTAGGCAGGAGACTGGAGGCTTCTTCTCTAAAGAGGAATCATTTCCACATCCTGACATTTGAAGGATCCAGTGCAAGAAAGCAGTGAAGGGAATTTCATTTTGACAGTAGGCCTAGAAAGTAATCAACCCAGACTAGAACAGGAGAACTAGAGAGTTCTGAAAGGGAGATTATCAGGGGGAAAAAATGGAGCAGAAAGATTATTTGCTATATTTTAGTGTTTGGACAATAATAATAATAGGTATTTGACAAACCCAATCAAGTATTTGAATAGATTCATAGCAAACTGCAACTGAAAATAACAAGGTAATTGTTAACTCCTGGAAACTAAAAAGTTGTTCAAGAAAGGAAACATAATCGTAGGAATTACCTGCTCAACAGTGCATAATATTTGCACACTTTTTCTTTATATAAATAGAGATTAATGATTTAACCAAAAATTGAGAGGGTAGTGGAGAGGAGTAAGTGAGGTCTGAAATTGTAACAAAATAAATTCTCATCTATTATAACAAGAAATTAGTTTATCAGTAATATTTCAAATTATAGAGAAATAAATGTCTATTCAATAAAGTGTTGGAATTTCCAATTATAATCTATTAAAAATAATATTAGACTCCTACCTTAAAATAAATTAAGAAGTATTAAAAAACTAGGGTTTTTAAAATAATTTTGGAATAGGAAAAGCCTTCCTAAGAAAGACACAAACTGCAAAAGCCATGAAGGCAAATGTACAGATTTGACCTTGAAAGAACAAAAAATTTAGGAGTGACAAGAACCGCTGCAAATTAAGTTAAACAGAAGCAACAAACCTAGAAGAAAATGTGTGTAATACATTTAAGGGATAAAAGATTAATACTATCTACATACATATATAAATTTTAGTAGTTCTATGTGGTTCTTTTTCAGATCTATTTGATCAATTTTAAAATATTTTGCCCCTTAATCATACTTTTGATATTCTTATTTCTTTAAACATATAAACTTATTTTATATTCTGAATCTGATAATCTAATATCTGCAGTCTTTGTAGTTCTGATTCTATATTTTGCTGTTTTTGCTAATGCTTGCTCATGGTAGCTTGTTTCCTTGTGTTTTGATGGTGAGTTCATGTTTGTTGATACCTTATATGTGAAAACTTTTTGAAACTTGCTTGAATATTTTTCTCCAGGAAGTTTGCTTTTACTACTAAATGCCTGAGACCAACTCAGAACCACTTTGAATGATATTTAGATGTGAGGTTGTCTTGTGCTACACAGGCATGTGGATTCTGGTTCCAAACTTGTCTGAGGGTTGAGCTTGTGGTTTGCGATTCTCAGGGAAGACTTTTTTGCCTCCCTCCTTCATTGTCACCTACTGTTAAGTGGCTTTCCCATAATCAGTCCTGCAAATCTGATCATGTGACGTCCCCTACCTAAAAAACTGTATAGACCCACTCATTCATCAGGTCTCAGTTTAAACATTAATTCCTCGTGGATGCCTCCCTTAACTGCCTGCCAAAAAACTAGATTAGGTCCTTGAATGCATGCTCTTCAAATACACTGTACTTCTCTTTATAGCATTCATAACAATTCAAGTCAATTATTTGTGTAATTATATTTCAATGAAATGGTAACTCTCTCCACCACTGGCTGTAAACTTTATAATGTTGAAAACCATTCAATCACCTTCTCTTTTGTATCTCTAACATGTAACCTAGGGCCTGATATATATTTGTTGAATAAATAAAAAATGAATAAATTAATGGTTTGGGAAACATTAACACAATGGAATGAATCTAGTTACCAGCTCTGTCATGTTCTAGCTATGTAATGTCTCTAAGTTGTTTAGTGTCTCTAAGTCTCAAGTATGTAAAATAGAATTTATAATAATACCTCATAGGATTGTTGTGAGGGTTACAAATGATATATCTAAAGAACTACAAAATGGACCTGGGCAATGATATTTCCCAGATATACCTCATAAGTTCTGTGGAATTGAGCCAATCATCTATCTGGAGCATATTCAGATAATTTCAAATAAGGAGTAATGTAAAGATCTTTTAGCCCATAATGAATCACTGCATAAATATAATAATTAATAGATTATTCCCAAAATTAAATTTTAAAATAATATAGACTTAAAACTCAATAATGTTGCTTTTAAAAATAAGCCAGCTCTACGGTTTCATAAGAGCATACATATGTCAAAATTTATTGTTGTGCACTTTAAGTATGTGCAGTTTATTATGTTAATTATCCCTCAATAAAACTGTTTTTTAAATAAAGAAAAAATCTATGAACAATGAGTGAAATGAAATAGCTCTTATTTAGGATGTAGTTTGATTCATTTAATTATTTTTTTGACCAAAAAGATCTGTCTCTATTATTTGGCTTCAATTCGAGTACAATGTAATTGTTTCTCACATAGTTCTTTTTTTTTTTTTTCATTGAGACTTGCACTGCTGTTTGACAAATGTCGATGCCATCACTGTTGAAACTCCACTCCTCAAATGTTAATATTTGCTGAAGGTTCATCTTGCCTTAACAGTACAAGAGGAATCTTATCTTCGTTTCAGAAATTACAGGTACTTTTTATAGTGACGCCCTGAAAAATGTTGCATAATGCCAGGTTTTTTAGAGGAGGCATCTTTCCCAGATTTGGCTGATGAACTAGGGCCTCTTTCTGAAGAGTGACTAAAGTATGCAATGAATGAATCATGAATATCTGCACATGATTCAACAGCCTGAATTTCTGCTACTGTTAATGCAGCAACAATCCTATCATTTATTTAACACCCATGGAATGAGTATGCACCAACTTGGGTTAGCCAGCCCAAAGATTTGTGAATGCAACCCCAGAGCACAGAACTAACTGAAAGCTGAGCAAGAGCAGGTTTGGGTCAGCTAGAAGGTGATGCTCCTGTGAATTTAGTGAAGAACTTTGAGACAGCGATTAGCGTGTGTTCTCCCAAAAGCAGAGTCTGAGACAAGAACTTGGGATGCAGTTAGTTTATTTAGGAAATGATCCCAGGAAGCATAAATGAGAAATTGGATAGAGGACATGGACAAGGAATGGAGAGATGCAAATAAAGGGCCCATTAATGAGCACGTTACTGCTGTGGGAAACCAGGGCAGTCTCACTAGGGACCCTCTGAGGAATCTTTGAAAAAGTTTCACAATTATTTCACTGAGGGATAGGGATGCTGGAGTATTTATCTGCAGATAAATGTCCTCATTGTTGAAAGGAAGCCCTGCAAAGTGGAGGAATTAATAGCACATACACATATATCTCACCTGTGGGCTGAGTAAGCTCTTGTTGGCTAAAAATTCTCAGATAGGCACCATGGGGGTGGAAAGCTGGCAGTGTGCATAGATGCATAGAAACTGCCCACTGCAGATGCAGATAAACTCAGAGGTTGGATGAGGGGATATGGGCTGGGACATCATCGTCATCTGCTACACGAGGGTTTAGGATCTGCGATGTGGTAGAATATCGGTGCTAGGTATTGAGGAATGCGTAGCGGCATGGATAAAGCAATGCATTTATGAATTCTGGTGGGGAATTTCCCTTTATCATTTTCCCAGAATGAAGTAAAATTAATGAAATGAGCAATAAGCTTTGGTTAGACCCCAAGGCCAGTGGTTCTCAAAGTGTGGTCCCTGACCAACAGCATCAGCATCACTTGGGAACTTGTTAGGAATGTGAATTCTTGGGCCCCACTGCAGCCCTATTGAATCAGAACTTCTGGAGGTGGGACCCAGAAATCTATGACAGGCCCTCCAGGTAATGCTGATACATGCTAAAGCTTCAGATGTAGATGAAACATTGTACTGACAGACTTAACTTCTTCTCAGTCACAGGGTAGTAGTCTGGGTATGGAGAGAGCTATCTGGTTTCTAGTCTTGATTGGGTAAGAACATGGACAAATTATGTGATTTTTATAGGTCTTTTCTAATCTGTGAAATGAGAAGTTTGAACTAGTATACTAGAGTTTCAAACTTTTTTTTTAAAGCAGTGAAATACTTTCTTCCAATAAAATTTTACTTGAAACATGAGGATATAAGGCATAAAAACAGTGCTCCTTGGTTGAGATAGTAGCTCAGTATCCTGTCTTCTCATCTTCTTTGCCACAGCTTCTTAAGTACCACTATGGACCTTTAGGGTTCTTAGAAGGTAGTCTGAGAACCACTGCACTAGAAAACCTTCAAGGTACCTCTGCAATATGATCTAAGACATGAGGCACACTTAATTGTAGTTTACCTAGTGATGCTAACACTGAGACAGATCTGGGATCACAAACCTTGGATTCAAGGCCTGGCTGAACCCCTGCTAGCAGGGGTCCTAATTATCACTAATTATTAGTGACCATGAGCAAGTCATGTGGCTTCCATGGCCTCAGCATTCTTATTTATAAAATGAAGTTAACTCTAATTCTTGTTATACCTGCAGTACAAGGTTGTGGAGAGGATCAAATGAAATCATGTATGAGAACATACTTTATAAAAGTATAAAGTATTGCTAAGTCCTGTCTAATTGGAAGAGATTATTGTGGGAGAAATTACCCTTTCAGGTAGTTTTGCTTTGTAACTGGTGCCAAAGATAAGTAGAGATAGACAGAGAGTGTAGATAGTTAAATAGTCTATAGTTTCTCCTTTATCTTCGAGGAATGCAAATATAATTTTCTTTTTTAATTAAAAACCTGTTTACCAGGAAGTGTCACTTTAAATAAAATATTGCTTAAGCAGAGACTTGAGTTAACCTGTTGAGTCATTCTCCAAAGCTTATAAAAGTAATGTTTGGGGTAATACTATCTAAAGAGATAATTAGTTTTTCTTAACTATTACTGCCCACTTACTAACGAGAAGAACCAATTTTGGAATATGTTGACTTAGCATTTATAGCTGCTTGCATGTTTAGAAAAAATTTAGTGCAACATTAATTTAAACTGGTTTAGCTTTTTTGTTGTTATTCCTGTCAGATGGGTGTTCTTGGAGAGATTCATTTATCCACTATAGAGATGCTTGTGAAATACCAAACGCTATGTTTTATGGCCGTATTTTGTCATAAGGGAAGTTGTGACTAATTCCATGTGGAACTTTTGGAAGATTATCTGCTAGGATTGTCAAATATGGTTACTAGTGTTAGAAGACAGTTAGATTTAAAATCTACTTATTTCCAAACCCCAAGGGTGGCAGAAGATCAGGATGATGTATGAAAACTGTCATCATAAGAAACAGACATCTGCCAATAACTCTCTATGGCCACTTTGAAGGCAGCTGTCACATGGACCTACCAACGTTTCCTAAGCATGTCCCACTTTGCATTTCCTGAACATGTTTTGCACGTTACTGGATTTCAGCCTAGTATTGTTGTGCACTGATCAGAACTCTCTGAGAAGGAATCAATACAGACCGAAGAAGGATTTGCTCATGACCACCCATGTTTGGGTGGAGAGACTGTCAGCATTCTTGAACCTCGAAGCTGGCTAGACAGCCATGGAGCAAGGTTCCTGTATGTGTGCTCATTCACTCATTTAAAAAAAAGAGATACACAGTCCTTACTATTGATCAGGCACTGTGCTGGGACAGTGAACAGAACAGACAGGACTCTGCTGAGATCTGTAGGTTATGGAGGAGTCAGACAGGTAAGTGTGGGGGTGGAAAGACAAGCAAAGCATTTCAAACAGAGAAAATAGTGCATAAAAGGCCCAGCACAATGGGCATGGCATGTTCTGAGGACTGAAGAAAGTCCACATGGCCAAAGCGTAAGGAGTCACGTGGTGGTGAGGTGTGCCAGTGCCAGGCCATGGAAGACCTTGTCAGTGTGGGCCTCTTTTTCCTCATTTATATAATAATAGGACTGGTGCAGAGCAGTGCTTCTTAAACTGCCCCATGGAACACGGGGTTCCACCAAGGGGCCTCATAGGGCCTCGGGGATTAGGGGTGGAAGAGAATGGCTCTGGGCTCCAACTTCTGCTTCAGTAAGAATAGCTTTGCCAAAGCCCATTTCAGATGTTGGGGATCTGAGAAAGATCATGGTGGAAGACAAGTCTCCATGGATTAAAAAAAAAGATTGAAAACCAAGAGGTCTCCAGCTTTGCCAACCTTGGATAGTAGGATTCTGTGCCGCCTGCCCCCCACCCCCTGCTCCTCACCCCTAAGACAATGCTATCTGAGTTACTGGGACATCTCATTGTCTCCTGAGGAGCAGCCTATTTCTCTCTGAACACACGCAGTGTTATAGTGTGAGCAAGGGGTCCTGGGACTTTCTGTCCATTTTTTCACAAAACCTTCAAATAGTCCCTGAAATTTTCACTTTTCCATCTTGACTGTTGTCTCTTTATGTCAGCAGAACAGAGGACCCTTCCAGCAAGCCTGCTTTCAGAAGGAGTGTGTCATAATGCTGAGTCCCTCCTCAGACTACAGACACTTAGCTATAAAGACACACCCAGCTACATGCTGAAGGGGGTGAGACCCAGAACAAGGAGCAACCGCCCCTAAAATGCAAACTCCCTCTCTGTCTTACCCATAAGCAGCTCCGTAAGTATTGGTAGCATTGTCTGCTTTCTATTTCTCCCAGGGTCTTGTGGAGACTCAGGGCTTCTCACTTCTTTAGTCAATCTCGACTAAGCAGTGCTTCTCGAAGCTAGTGTGCAAAAAATTCCCGGGGGATCAGGCCAAAATAGATATTCTGACTCATTAGGTCTTGAGTGGGATCAGAGATGCTGTGTTTCTAGTAAGTTCCCAAGTGATGTCAGTGGTTTACGAACTTCATTTTGAGTAGTAAGAATGCAAATGTGTATAGACTAGCACCTCAGCCTTGCTTGGGGCTAGGGTCTAGAATATGTCGGGGTTTTATTTTTTTCATTTGTTAGTAAACGTTTATTAAACTTTCTCTTCATGTTGTCATTGCTGTGCTGCTAAGATCCATTCTTTGTTTTCCAGGAGCTTATCACTTATTAGAATAAAATTATTTATTTTGAGCCTATATACTTTACATAGCTTAAATCTCACAATATCCACATGAGACTATTATTATCCCTGTTTTGTACATGAGAAAACAGAGCCTTAGAGAAGTTTAAACACCTGTCAAAGTTTACACTGGTGGGAAATGACAGCCTGAATTCCAACTCTCATCTTTCTGAGCCTTCTTGCTTTCTAGAATATCTAGGCACCTTTTCCTTAATCTTCTTGTGTTGCCCAAATCCATACAGTTGGGCTTCGGACTCAGTTTTCTTGCCTAACATTTTAGTTTTAGGCTTAGACGGGCCCTGCTCCACATCCCAGACAACTTGGCTGGAAATCATGCACCCAGCTCTTTCCTCCTCACCCACCCATCCCCCAGTTGGTAGTCCAAATGCCTGGAAACATAAAGCATTGCTCCATATTGCAAAATAGCTTCTGGAGACTAACCAGAGGAATATTCCCTTTCCTCTATAATTCACTTTCACGGTTCTTTGGCATTTCACACTCAGAGTCAGGCACTTCAAAAAATAAATTAGCTATGTAATAGGCATCGTGAACAAAGAAGAAATAGCACTAATTGATACAAACTACATTCTCTGAGCTCTTAACCCAGGGCAGTATACCTAATGGTCCAGGAATCCTTTCCTGATGGATATAGCAGCTGGAAGAGCTAATGATGTGACTTGTCCCAAATCCCCTCTCAGCTCTACCGTCTCTACAAAGGCTCTGGGTGAGGGGAAAGAGGGGGATAGAGTTTGGGGAAGTTGTCTGCATAGGAGGGACATTGCATAAACCATAGGAGCCCTGGTCTATGGTCATGGCTTTGCCTTCTCGTAGTCCTCCCCATTCCCTCCTCCCAGCTGCTCCTCTTAGCAGGACCTGCTTCTCTAGTAAGCAAGGAGCTTACTTCCTATTGGCTTAATTGCCCAGCCCAAGGTAGGGGGAATATTTGCTACAGCCTCAACTGCTTTATCTTATTTAGAATGGCTGACTTTAGCAAGAGTTAGAAATTAAAACGTATCATTGCCAGTTCTCACTAACAGTTGTAACATTTTCTCTGTTTGTTACTCAATGTAATCTCTTCTGCCCCAAGATATTCGGTATGACTTTTAGTGAGAAATCTTTATCAAAATTCTGTAATCTGTTCCTCATACTCAGACTAATACTTCTGATGACCATAAACCAGATTTTAGGCAATCTTCTATAGACTCATCAATTTGAGTGGCACTGTTACTGGTTTAAGTGTCCCCTCCACTCACATACCCAGCAGATGGTAATATCTGCATAATTCAAGCCCAAGTTTGCCTTGGACCTTCTGAGCTCTAGCTGTGTGTAGCTGGATCCTCTGATGGTATTTCCCCCATTACTCTTCCCCTTAACATTATTAGGCCTCTTTAACTGCACCATGGGCAACAGCTCTGTGAGTCGCTCAAACTCCTTTTGCACTCACCCCCAATTAGATAAAATGCAAACATGTTTATGGTCAGCAGTTTGGTGGCTTGTGGTTTTCTTTAATTCAAAGTTAAAGCCCCCTTCAGTGTTTTCCATGGTTTCTTTGCAAGTCCCAGAATAGTTATTTGTTTGCTCTGAACATGAAGGTGGCCGGTGGAGCTTCACCCTGACTAACCACAGCATCCTGCAGTCAACACATAGATGATTTGAGGCTTTTGTGGACTTTACATGCATCTTGACAACTTTTGAGTGTTATTTGATCTAGTGCCCTAAGGAGTAATCCAAAGTAAAATATCAAAGCTTTGCATGAATATTTTCCTTTTCGGACCCCACTCAAGTCTTGAAAATTTTGTGGTCATACTCTGTAATTTTTTTTTTTTTTTAATCTAAATGTTGACTATACATTTTGGCAATTTTCAGGCATTCTTTGTTGGAAATTCTTTTGAAACAAGTGGCAGATGCTTAATATCATGGATATTAGTTTTAAAATTTTTAAAAAGGAAAAAATAAATTATTTCATTTTAGATGTTCTAAAATCTGACTAATTAAAGTGTATTTTTACCTTTTCCCAAGTCCATATGCTATTTTTTGTCTTAGAAATTTTTTAATAATCTTAACATAGGAAGTATCTGACTAAAGACTATACATGGATAGCTGCTAGCTATCCAAATCTCTAATTTTATTGTTGGTGAATATCAGCAGGCAACATGTGTTTGGTATTCTAAGGTTATTGTCATAACTCAGAAGATATTCTAGAACTCACTACTTTTTTCAAACATTCATCAGTTATTCGTTCATTTAATAATACATAGCTAGTGCTTGCTATGTGCCAGAAATTGTTCTGAGTTTTAGGCCTTAAAATGATGAAACAGATAGACAATGTTTCTGACTACATGGAGCTTATATTCTAGTGGAGGCTCAAACTTTTTTAATTGAACAAGTGAATGAATGAATGAGAATAAGGAGAGGAAGGAAGCTGGGACTAGGCTGAATTGTTAGAGCAACCAATGATCCCTGATAGTGCCTGTGGGCTTAGACAGAGCCAGAGGAAGTCAATTCCAGGTGTCTGAATCTGCTTAGTGACCTTACCCATTCTCCCTACTCTCATAGGCCCTATAAGAAGCTGTTTCCACATTCAAGTGTTTGGGAAGTCATTGCTGCTTTCACCTCCATCCTCTCTTCTGTTCCCACTTGCTCCTTAATGTTGGCCCCAGTTATAGTCTTTCTCCCTCTTTGCTGGCTCCTTTCTGCCAAGCTACTTTGGATTGACACGTCTTTGGCCTACTTGTTGGTTTCCCTTCTTGCCTTCATCCTTAGATTCTCTCCTTGGGACCTACAGCTATTGGCGAGCTCTGCCTCAATCTGAGCCCAGCTCTAGTTTCTAGGTTGGAGCCTTAGACCCCTAATAGGGGAATTAGATGTCAGAGACTGGGGATTAGCAGCAGCAATTTCCAGACAGTGGGTGTGCAGATCCAGGCAGGCAATGGGGTTATCTGGTTTGGAGCAGAACCACGATTAGGAGGAGGAGGTTGGCAGGAGAAGGTCAAAGGGTCAGGGATTCAGAGCTGGCTTTCTGTCTGACAGAGTAACTAAATCACAAAGCAAAAAGTTAAGGTAAAATTCAAATCTGTGAAAGGCAAGTATAACAGGGTTAGCAGCGAGGCTGTAATTTGGTAGGCACCCAGGCTATATTAGTATTAATTCCAGACTCTATAACTGAGAGGTCTGAAAGCATTGATCTGACAGCCTGATTAAGGCTGAGACTCACAGAGAGTACTGGTTAAAAGTACTTGAGAGGAGACAGAAGAAGGGGTGTAACCCAACTCTGCTACTAGCTCTGTGACTTTGAACAAATTGCTTCACCTCTCTGATCCTTAGTCTTCTTACCTGGAAAATGGGGATGATAACACCTATTTTACATGGCTATGGTGAGGATTAAATGAATAAATTTGGGATGACTATGAAACCTTTCGAAAAGAAAGCGCAAGTCTTTTGAGCATCTAGGGCTCCCCATAAGGCCCAAGTGAGGAGGGGATGATGGTTTTGGCATGGTTCTGGTTTCAATAGCAGTCTAGCGCAGTCATTCAGGTATGATTGCTGGAGAGCAATAACATTCACCCCAGCTGAGTCCTCAGCTGAATGCAGAAGCATAAGAAACGCCAAGTAGTGAGTGAGCAGCATAAGAACAGCCCAACCCACGGAATCATAAGAAATAATAAATCATTGTTTTAACCACAATGTTTTAGAGTGGTTTGCTACATACTAATAGATAACTGAAATAGTTTTTAATTTCTTTACAATTTTTCCTCTTGCATTTGGCTTTTAAGATGTAAAATAGGCTGATGCAGAGATTTTTCTGCAAACTAATAAGCACAGTTTCTAGAGATACGTCTATGTTTCATGCTTTCAAATCCTATAAGAGCTATGGCTAGAGAATTGCTCTGATAATTATGACTCTGGTAAACTTAAATGCTGATCTTCAGAGAATGATTACTTTAAAATCATAAACTCTTAAAACCTCGGATTTTGAGCTATAAGAGATCTTGGAACCTGGGCAGCCTAACCTCTTAATTTTAGAGATAAGAACACTGAGGCCTGAGAGGTTAAAGCCACACAGTATGTTGTTAGTAGGGTCCAGAGGGAAGCTGAATCTCCTGGCTTCTAATGCAGTGTCTTTTAATAGGTAAGAAATAGTAACATATAGATTACTATTTCCATTATTTTATTTTCATAATAGGCAATGTGGATATTTTTATTCTTTTCAATTTTATATATGAAAAACCCAAGGTTTAGATTTGAAGAGACCTGCTCATTTCACATAACTCATAAAACCAGGACTAGATTCTGGGCCTTATGATCTCTGGTCCAGAGCCTTTTCATTATATCATGCTGCCTGTGACATTCAGTGTAAAAAGCAAGAAAATAAACGAATATATTTTTGAAAGAGAATCAGCAGCAGACACTAATCTGGTTTATCTTTGAATTCCTCATAATGATATACCATGTACATTATGATCACTCGATAAATATTCATAATATGAAACAAGGACATGAATGAATGAATGAATAACTGAATAAACAAGAGATGAAACAAGATTGTTTTATTTTTACCAGACATTCCATTCTCGAAGTGTATGATTAATCAAGATTCCTCTGTACTTGAAAAAGAATAGGGAATAAAAGCCCCAGTAAGTAGAAATGTAGCATTTTGTAATTATTGTGCTTTGAATTCCAAAGCAGAGTAATGAATACAAAGCTTTGTCACATTTATCAATGTCTCTCCTATCCCGTATGTAATAACTCAAAAGGCCCTCTTTGGACATGGCACAGTGGTGGGAAGGAGGTGAAGAGAGACCTTCCGACTGAGTCTTTGGGGAACAAAGGTTACTCCCCTTCTCCCAAGGGGGAAAACTGAGATAGAGAAAGCAACCCAGACCGCCTTGAGCAGCCTCATCCAATAGAAATATAATGAGAGCCACATATTTTAGTAGCCACACTAAAAAAAGTAAAAAGAAACAGATGAAATTGATTTTGATGCTATATTTCATTTAATTTAATGTGTCCAAACTTTTTCAACATGAAATTGATAGAAAATTATTGATGACATATCTTACTTTTGGGAAGGGGTTGGTGTTTTATACTTATAGTGAATCTCAATCCAGACTAGCCTCATTTCTAGTGCTCAATAGCTACATGTAGTTACTGGCTACCATTTTGGACAGCTCAGACCTAGTCACACAGAACACAGTGATTCTGTAAAGAGAAGTCTACAGTAATTATAGCACAGAGGAATTAGTGTCCTAAGGAACAGTTGAGGAAATTATCCTGCTTTAGTCCAACTGCATAGACCACTGCAGCTTGAAGGAAGATTCTGGGGCTTCCTGGAGAAGTTAGTCCCAGACTTTCTGTAGAAGTCTGGGAAGATGTTTGACTGTGTATCTCTGGGCAAGTGACTTAACCTTCACATAACTCAGTTTTTCATTTGTTACCACTTAGAGCTGCTCAAGAGATTATATGAAATAATAGGTAAAAACATTTAGTCGGTACCTGGCAGATTATATGAAATAATAGGTAAAAGCATTTAGTCAGTACCTGGCAGGTAGGAAGCACTCAATTTATAGTAGCTATAATAATCTACTAGAATCTTACTTTATCATGCAGACCTTAATTCCATTTTGGATTTTTTAAAAAAGGTTAGTAGGGCTCCCTACAGATCACGATCTTCTCTTTTCCAGTAAGTGTAAAGGGGCTCTTACGTAAGGTGAATTTCAGAAAAAACAGAAACATAAGCAAAAAATATCATAAGTTTCATTATAACTAGCCTTTTACTTGAGGGAATCTCATTAATAAAACAGGACGGTCTTCTGCTTTTTATTGTGGTAAATTATACATAACATAAACTTTACCATTTTAATCATTTCTAAAAATATTTATTTGTTATTTATTAAATTTATTGGGGATGACATTGGTTAATAAAATTATATAGGTTTCAAGTGTACAATTCAATAATTGATCATCTGTAAATAGCACTGTATGTTCACCACCCAAAGTCAAATCTCCTTTCATCACCATATATTTGACCTTCTTTACCCTTATGTATCATGGGAGGTGAACACACTATGTAAATATACATATGTCTTACTGTTAAAGTGTACAGTTGAAACTTATTGGATTTCAACAACCAATGTCACCATAAAAATTTTTTCTTTAAATAAAAAATAAATTAAAAAAAAGAGAAAGAGACAGAAATGAAAACCACAAAGACCGAAATGAAGAATACATTAGATGGAATCTACAGCAGATTAGATGAAGCAGAAGACTAAATCAACAATTTGGAGAAAAAGTAGTGGTAAACCAGGGGACATCGGGGTGCATATATCTTTGTGGATAAATGTTTTCAAACTTTTTGGGTAAATACCCAGAAGAGAGATTACTGGGTCACATGGTAATTCTGTGCTTAGTTTATTGAGGAACCTCCATACTGTTTTCCACAGTGGCTGTACCAGTTTACATTCCCACCAGCAGTGTATGAAGATTCCTTTTTCCCCACAACCTCTCCAGCACTTGTTATTCCTTGTCCTGTTGATATAGCCATTCTAACAAGTGTGAGGTGGTATCTCATTGTGGTTTTGATTGCAGTTTCCGTAATAGCTAGTGAAGTAGAGCATCTTTGTGTCAGCCATTTGTGTGTCTTCTTGGGAGAAATGTCTGTTTAGGTACTCTGCCCATTTTTTAAATTGGATTTTGTTTGCTTTTTTGCTGTAGAGCTGTATGAGTTCTTTATATATTTTGGATATTAGCCCCTTATCAGAGGTGTCCTTTGCCATTTTTTAAATGTACAGTTGGTGGCATTAAGTACATTCACATTGTTCTGCAACTATCATTGTCATCCATCCTGGAACTTTTTTAACATCTCACAAGGAAACTCTGTACCCACTGACTCTCCAATAGCCCCTCCCCCAGCCCGTGGTAAACACTAATGTATTTTGTGTCTCTCAGCATTTGACTATTCTAGGTCTCTCATATAAATAGAGGTCTTCTATTTTTTGAAGTAATATTTGTTATTTCTTTAAACAGTAAAATAAGAAAAATCATTTAAAACACTGATAGAATAAAACTTGAGATTTTTTAAAAGGTTGGAATGCATGTTGATAATGCACAGATGAAAGGTACTGAAGTAATAAATTATGATTACACATACATATCCGAGGGAGATGATTGCCACAAAGGTTTTTTCTTATTTTTTGAAAGGAAATCTGTAGGAATAGATATGTACATAAATGTAAATTAAGACATGTATGCATAATATTGTTGCTCATAAAGCTTATAAATAATGATGCCGTGGTCTTCATGAATATCAGAAATATTTCTGGTATAGTAGATACTTGGGTTCCACCCCTGACTTTTTTGTTCATTTGCCATTTGGCCTGGACTTAGGGCCTGATCTTCTCAAGTCCCTCTTATCTTCATCTGTAAAATGCAGATACTAATAGCCACCCTTCCTACATCATACGGTTGATTTGAAGATCAAACAAGACAATCAAAGTGAAAGAGCTTTGAAAAATACAAAGCTCCGTAGAAATGCAAGGCATTATTAAAGACCGTGGAGAGATTGCTAACACAGTTTGGTTCAAGGCCAAAGTTTTGTACTTCCAAAAGTTAAAAAAATATTCAGTATTTGCAAATTATTTAGAAAACCAAACTCCTGCTTTGGTGACCAAGTACCACAACTGAACTGTGTTCTAAATGCTGTACATTTGATACCTACTGCTATAAGTCATCTAACCACATTACCACACTAGATGTAATTGTACAACATTTCAGCAATATCTTCAATTTTTGGTGGGTAAGAAGTTATAAATCCACATAGCTTCAAGACAAAGTCATGTCTTCATAAGGAAGTTTTTTTTTTCTTTTTCATTTTTTTTCTTTTTTTCTATGGTGGCAACAGAGCTGCTTTCTGTCACATGTCTACTGTGTGAGACCTGTCTGCCAATGCAATTTAACAAGCATTTATTGAGTATCTATGGTATACAAGTCATTTGAGGTAGAGATGGGGTTGGTGGAAGGATGGAGAGGGTGAGAAGAAATACAAAGAGAAAAAAGGGTGCCCGAATTGGTGAGTTTTAAAACTGGTGGTGAGTGGCATATCCTGCGATAACTAACTGTAAAGCCAGAATGAAATCAATGCCAAGAAGAAGGTCAAGGAATACATTATGGAGTTGGAGAGGTTCAAAGGATCCAGTCATTCAACATAGGAGGGCAGAATCTTGTGACGTTTGTTTCAGGCCTTGATGTGTGAGAAGGAATCCTTGGGTCAGAAATGGAGGAGAGGATATTTTAAGCCTGAAGGAACTACACCTGGGCTATCCCACAAATAAATTACTACTGACTAGCTCATAAAACTAAACAACTTGGCAATGTGCCTGTGACTCTACAAAATCACACCTGGGTGGTATTAGGGGTTAAATTCCAGATTCTCAGGTGAAAGCACCAGCTGTATAGCATTTTACAATCCAGGAGGACAGCTCAGGGAAGAGTCGTCCACAACCCTGCGGACAACACTCCATTTTCAGTTCCACAGAGTTGCAAGAATTTTATCTATGTTCAGACAGGGTTTCCAAATTTAAATAACCCACTTCCAACTAGAAAATTCCTTCGGGCCCATGCCCCACCTGCAGGTTTCTAGCTCACTTCTACTCCTGTCCCAGTCAGTTGTCACAGATCCAGCACCAACCTTAACATTTAGGTTTAGTATTTTTGGGGGATTCCCTCTTTCAATGCATTACTGTTAGATTACCTTTCCCTTTCCGCAAAGTATAAGACCTCTCTTCTAACCATTATCATACCATTAGCTAACATTCATTGAGATCTTACCTTGGGCCAAGAAATGTGCTATATATATTATAGCATCTCCCTTACATGGGGCGGTGATATTACTATTTCCATTTTATGGAAGAGGAACAGAGGATTAAAGAGGTTAAGTGACTTGTCCAAAGTCACCCAGCTAGTTTGCTGATGGAGTCCAGTGGTGGAATCGGGACATGCACCAAAGTCTGTACATTTAACCACTGCACTGCACTATCCTTACCCACTTGTCTTTCTCTTCTATATTAACTGAGAATTCTGTGAAACTGAAGTGTCATTTACATGCAATCCATTTTTGAAGAGTAGCAATCTACTATAGGTTAAGAGGAACAAGCCATTGCTGACTCGATATGATCATGTTAACTAAGATTTATTCGGTATTCTATGTGTAAGGCACTCTGGTAATCACGTGCACTTTCTCATTTTAACTTTCACAGTAGCCTTAGAGAGGAACATTATCATCACCTCTAACAGCAAACAGCAGCACAGGGAGGTTAAGTAACTGGCCTAAGGTCCTGTCAGAAAGTGGTGGGGCCAATATTTGAACCATGGCCATTTGACATCAGAGCTCTAGCTTTTAACCTCTGAGCCATACAACAATCTCTTTGGGTGAGTTGAGGGCCCCGAATAAGATCCTGCTTCAAAATCTCCCCCCGCACCTGCCTGCCACAGAGCCTAAAGTGAGAATCCTTAGATCCTCCCTAGCAGGTAGGAGTTGCTGTTTGTTTCCTGGGGAGGGGTGACACTGTGAGTAGCAAGCATTGAGCTCCTTCAAAGCCCTGTACCAGGTGATGCAAGGCACCCACAGGTGAGCAAGACTCATTGCCTGCCCTCCAGGCTGGAGGAGGTAAGCAAGACAGGTACAATCAACACTGAAAGTGAGGTATCAAAGCAAATGAGGTCATGCAACTCCACTTAAATCATTCACCAGTAGCCATCACTAACAGGATACAGCCACTTCCCTCAGCAAGGCAAGTAAGGCTATTCCTCCTGCATCTGTCTACCTATCTTTCAGCTTTATCTCTGCCTACCCGGTGCAATAGCCACGACATATGACAGGCATCTCCATGCCTTCCTTGCCTCTCTGCACTCACTATTCTCTCCCATTTCTATCAGACCTAAGTTATAGCCCTCCTTTAAGACATCTTGATCACACATTATTTTATTTATTGCCCTCCTCTCCCAGTGTGTGATTCTATAACACTTCGTTCGCCTCTTACAGCAGTTATTACCCTAAATTGAAATTACTTACAAATTTGTCTTTTCAGAGGCAAGGTGAGTGGCTTAATCCTCTTTAGCATAATGAATGCTCACCCTGCACAGGGACACAATAGACTCTCAAAGTCTGGCTGAAAGTCAGAAAACACACATTAACACAGTGCAAGGATTAGTCCAGGTTAGCAGTCCTGCACCCAGGACTGAATGAAATCCTTGAAGATCCGCGTTTCTGTGTCTGGGAGAAGGAAGATCTTTGGAAGAATCCAAAGCAGACGTGGGCCACCCTCAGCTGGATGGAACACACTAACTGGGGAGATGAAGAAGGAAGCTTTAAGATTCACCAGTTTCGAAGTTTGACTGGGCTGGCCCCATCATCAGTAACTTTGTAAAACTTGGGTATGATACAATATTTATGGGCATGCCTGCTTCCCCACCAGCCAGCACCCTTCAGCACTGTACCAGTCCTTATGGCACACACCCACTGGGTGGCTCAGGCTGTACACCTCTCACTCAGCATTGATTCAGGTATTATTACATTAGACACTAAAACATCACCTCATTTAATCCTCTCAACAACCTGTGAGGTATTTTTATCTATTTTATTCGTGAGGAAACTGACGCCCGGAGCGGTTAACGCATCTTGCTGTGGTCACGAGGCTCCACGCCACTCCGCGCCACCTTTGGTGCACGGTTGGTGACCCCACAATAAGTCGAGGGGCTCCTCGCGCTCCACACTCTCGGGCTCCAAGGCCCCCTAACGCACAGTGGTCAAAAAATAACAGCACTGCAGTCTACCTCGCTGTAAAAGTTGTTTCGGGGCAAGGCACGCTTGAGAAGGCCTGGACCTGATAACTGTCCTGGTCAAGGAGGAGAAAGAAAACGGCGGGCGGGGAGGGGTGGGCGAAGGGCGGGCAGGGGGCTGGAGCCCGCGGGCGCCGGGGGCGGGGCGGACAGGGAGCGAGCGCAGCACCATTGGCCCGCGAGCTCGGGAGCGGCCCCTGCTCTGCGCCCGCCTCCGCGGGAGGAGCCCGCACGCACCGCCCTGCGCTGACAGCTGCGGGCCGACACCTGGACTGCCTGCCGAGCTAGCTGGGCAGAGCCACCAGCGCCCCGCTGGGGGAGAGGAGGCTCGCGGCGCCCAGTCCCGAGCAAGGTAACGCGCCGCGCCCCAGGTTGCCGGGTTTGTAGCGCCCGGCTCGGGTCTGCGGGCAAGAGGAAGCGGGAGGCGGAGAGAAGCGCTCCCTGCCTGGCTGGGACTCACAGCAGCACGCCCGGGTTTTAGCCTCTTCTGCCTACTTGCTGTGTTACCTCGGGCAACTTTCATTCCCTCTCTGGGTCTCTGTTTCCTCGTCTATTAAATGAGGGAGTCGGTGTTGAATGATGCTTTTTAGTACTTCTGAGTTCTAACACATAAACCGCGTTTCGGCACCCGGAAAGCTCCCTTCCTCAATTTCCTACCAACTTAAGAGCCAGCTGCGCTGCGCAGGGGCTGAGTCTCCAGGCAGCCGAGGTGCCCGGGTAGGCTGGGGGTTATGCTGGGCTCTCCTGTTTCTTGGGGCTTTTGACGACTGAGCCCGGGGTTGTGACTGGCTGCTGGCGGGACCTGGTTGCAGAGTAACTGTCCCAGATCGCTCAGATGAAGTAAGGTAGGTAGGTAGGGTGTTAGGACCTATCTACAACAGGTGGGGTGCTGGGAAGCGGGAGTAGGAGGCTGATGTTTTCAACTTGGAAAATCTACTTTGGAATTCTCTTTCTACACCCAGACCTTGTCTCACGGTAAGTTATAAATCACAGGAATGGGATTTATCATCTGTTAAAGTGGAAAACTGACTGCTTCAGCAGCTAAGTCATAGGACTCCACCAGCATGTAGGAAGTGGGCCTCTCTCTCTGCACCCATCCTGCTTCCTCCCTCTTCCCTTTTCTCCCTCCTCCCTTTATGAATCCCCTTTGACTTTGAGGGGCTCCACTTCCTGTCTTAATGAAAAGTCCTTATTTTCATTTAGTGCTGGTTTGTGACCAGCAGCCTCCAGGGCTTTGGGCTCTGGGTTGAGATGGAAGCCTAGATAAGAACATATCATGAATCATACTGTCAGGCTCCTGACCCACACAGCCTGGTAGGGGTGTGCAGAGGAAGCCCAGTGGGGTTTCAGACAGACAGGCAAACACTGGAAGGTGGGATGGATTCAAACTGCTGTCCAGTTTCCTGTCCCCTCCTTGTCATCCATTCCCAGCTAGGGAATAGTGGCCCCAGCTGTCAGTGGGATGGAGCAGCCAAACAGAGGATGGTTGAAAGGAACTGGGGACTTTGACGGGTTTCTGTGGAAGAGCTCTAGCAGTTCCCTCTCCTCCCTTTCCCTTACCTCTGTCATTCTGCCTCAGTGTAGTATCCAGGTGAACTCAGATTCCAGGACCCATCAAAAGGGGCGGGGAAGGGGGCAGGACAATGGCGATATTGACTGTCTTTTATTGGGCACTTATGGGCCAGACACTCTTCTTTGCATGTAATATGTCTTTAATTCTCACCAAGCCACATGAGGGATGGTATACTGTCATTTATCCATTTTACAAATGAGAAACTGAGACTCAGAAAGATTACATCCCTTAGTCACATAGCTAGTAAGTGGCAAATCCAGTCTCTCTGATTCTAAAGCCTGTTTTCATTACACTTTTTTGGCGCTCCTTGAGTAAGAGAAAGCTGGAATAGTAACAGCAAAAATGACTATTGGTTCTCACTAGGTGCCAGACACTGTTCAAAGTGTTTAGAGGTGTTATGTCATTTATGGAGCAGGAGTTCTGGTTGCTCTGGTGGCAATCAGTGACTGCCTTTGCCTCTCTTAAGCAGCAGTCCTGTTCCAGGACACTTGCGTGATGCTGCCCAGCTGCTGGTGAGTGGGTGGGGCAGGGGGCCCTGTTTGCTTTATCCTAGAGGTGGTTTGAGGTCTAATGAAAGATTGGTTGTCCACATCTGATCGGTTAGCCCTGACCGTTGGCTCGTGAATGATCCTACTGTCCCCTAAGAGGGCTTTCTCAGGCTTCACTCAATAAACATTTGTGGAATAAATGAATTAGCACCTTGTGCAGAGTGGTCTGCTGTCCTGCAGAAATGCGAGGCAGCCCAGGGGCAGCCTGGGCCCCACTATCCTCAGACCCAGGATACCAGGCCAGGCAAGGGAGGTTGGGTGAACTCTCCCCCTGGGGCTCCCAGATTTCCCTGGTAATATGTTTGCTGTCACCTGTTTTATAAAGAATTTTTAAAGATATAGTAGATGAAAAAAATTTGACTTAAAAAAGCTAACGGGAAAAACTTTTAATGAGGCTGCTGTTCTTCCAAAAAGAGGAAAATCAGATGGCACTATTTGCCTTAGGGCTTCCCAAACTTTTCCTTGGAAGAGTGTCTGAGAGCAAAGAAGACTGACAAGTGCTCCTGGGGGGTAGGGATATACGGTTCAGATCGACCCCAGGAAGCTTGAAAGTTGATTTAAGGATTTATGCAATTTTTCATTTGATTTCCTATATCAAATTGGGTTTAAATATATATGTACACACATACATACATATATGTGTGTGTGTGTGTGTGTATGTGTATGTATGTATATATATATATGTGTGTATATATATATATATATACATACATATATATATATATGTATATATATATATATATACACACACGTTTCCCCCTTAAATCTTTTGATTGAAATCGATGTCCTTGTATATTGTTTTATATTCTTGGGTGCTGAGAGTACCCAGGCACAGGAGGGCAAAGATTCTGGTCTGGATACTTAGAGTACTATTTGCATTTTCCATTCACTTGGTTCACAGTAATAGAGCTTCCCAGCTGCCCCTTTTCCTATTTTTCAGAATGAAGACTATGTTTTAAAAATAAAAGTAATCTGTATTGTTTGTTATCCCTCTCGTCAAATTTCTTGAGATAAAATTGACCCATCACATTGTGTGTGTCTAAGGTATATGCAGATAATTTGATACATGTATATATTGATACTATTTTTTTTTTTTTGGTAGGGAGAATAAGATTCACTCTCTTAGCAACTTTCAAATGTGTAATACAACAGTCTTAACTGTAGTCATCATATTGTATATTAGATCCTCAGGACTTACTTATTCATCTTATAACTAGAAATTTGTACCCTTTGACCAACACTGCCCCAATTCCCCAACTCCCCAGCCTCTGGAAACCACTATTTCACTTTCTGTTTCTTTGAGTTCAGCTTCTTTTAGATTCCACATATTAGTGAGATCATTATTTGTTTTCTTATTACCAAAGCTATTCATATTCATTGTTAAAAAAAAAAAAAGAACATTTCTGACACCTGATTCATCTGAATGTGGAATCTAAAAAAAGCTGTGGGACTGCTGCTGAAGTTGTAGGGTCAGGTTATGCTCCTTTTTAAGTGACTTAAATGTCTCAAATGAAGCAGAAAAGGTAGCTCTTAGGTGTTGTTGATGTGCAAAATTTGAGCTAAAATTCTAAAGTTAAAATGCACAGTAAAGAGACGAGAGCCTTAGACAAGGTCATTGCTATGGCATTGCATTTTATTACCTGCGTGACTTTGGGCAAGGCAGGTTGCTTCCCTGAACCGATTTTTTCTTCTATAAATTGGAGATAATGACACCAACTCTACCGTCCCCTTACCAGAGTCATTATGAGGAGCAATGTCAAGAGTTATTGTTTTTTGCATCGCAGGCAAGTGTGTATGCTATTTTTTTTTTTAAGTTTAGATGTAAAAAGATGAAAAGCAATGTCAGTCTTTATAAAATGTTGGACTCTAACTCTTTGACTTAACATTATTAGGACTTAATTATGATGCAAATACTCTATTGGATTCCTACTGTAAGGTTTCTTCAAAGAACGTAGAATTGCTTGATGACTAGCATCCCTTTGATTTTCAGCACTATCCTGAACAGAAGAAAAAGATAAAAAATGATCCCGTTTTACAGAATAAAAGCAGGATTGCCATTCAAGGGAGCTCTTCGTTTGCACAGGGAGCCTGAGGGCTGTTTTCTATTGCGTTAAGCAAGGCAGAAGAATGCAAAGAGGAAGCAATGAGAGCAGCTAGAAAAAGAGTGTATCTGTGGGGCCATGGTTGAGTCCCAGCACCCACTGCTGTTAGGGCGGCCCACAGGTAGGACACCTGGCTCCTGGCAGCTCTAGGGAGAGCAATAGGATCTGCACTGGGAGGCAGATGGCTCGCCTTCTCCTGCCTCAGATACAAGCTGTGCAATTTGGGTTTAGTCTTATCCTCTCCCCGAATCTTGGTGTTTTTTTCTGTTTGTTTTTGTTTTTTATCTAAAGTGAGGGAGTTGGACCAGATGAGTTTCCTTCCAGTCTTAAAAATCTATGATTCTGGGTTATTTTCCATTCATGTGTGCTCAGATAGAGAGTTAGTAGGGAATTACCATATCTAGATGAATCAGATGTTAGAAAATGTTTTTCCTTCCTGTTGCTTTGAGCTTTAGGTGACCCCTCATGATTTTCTAAGGGTGTTCTCAGCTGACTGCCCTCGTGCAGAACACATGATCCATACATCATTGAGAGGAGAGTTGTTTCCACTCCTGTTTGTTGTTATTAACCTAGAACCTTCTCAGATTATTGGGAGGAGAGAATTGCTTTCTGGCAACTTTTGGGGAAGTAAGTTGACGAGTATAATGAAAGCAGTTTATTTACAGTAATAAAGCCACGTGTGTCACTTAGTACTCACCTCTTAAATCACTAAATATGGTATTTTTTTCTTAGCGGCCACTGGGGACTTGGCCCTGCACTAGGACCTTTGCAGAATGTAGGAGAACACACTCTGGAGTGGGTTAGAACTCTAAGAGAGGGAGGAAGGGAGAGGGAGATAGGAGAGAGGAGAGAGTGCCAGGTATGGTTAGACTATCAAGGAGATGAAAAGTCCAGTTTAGGGGAAGATTGATCCCTCAAGGGCTTGGGCTTTCTGGTCTAATTCTACATCCACATTACCTGACACTCAATGGAAACTTAGTATTTTTAATGAATTAAATGAATGAATGAATGAATGAATGAATCACTCACTCTTCTGAAATGAAGCCTTTGCTAAAATGCATTACAATGACCCTCAGGTAGTTGCAGTGACTTCTTTACATATGCAAAGTACTTATAACTTACAAAAACACTTTTATATGCATTATCCATAGTAATGATGACAGAGATAAAAGAAGACCAAAACAAAATAATTTCCCAGTGTCATTCTTTCTAGACACTGTGCAACTACTAGTAGAAATAGATCTGGTTTATTATTCCTAGATGAGTCTTCCTTCTATAAGTCCATCAAGAAATATTTCAGAGAGGTGGGTATAAAACCTAGTTAACAGTTCCACAAGTTTGCATTCAGAGTTAACAAGAGAAAGAAAGGCATTACGTAACTTCTGGGTGAATAGATATTTCTTTTTTCCCTTGCAGAAGCGTTGTTTTACTGTTAGTCTTGATGGAACTGACACCATCAGCTTCTGATCAGACAGATGTGTTTTGTGCTGTCATTACTCATGCCCACAGGCTCCTTGGCTCTTCTGCCACAGGCTGAGTAAGTTGATTAAAACGCAAGGCTGTGAGGCCAAGGGCATGGTCTGGATCTCAGCCAAGCCACGCCACTCAGTCAGATCAGTGCCTCAACCACTCCTGCCCCCTGGGAGGAAGACTGAACAGTGGCATGGAAGGTTTTTTAGGGCAGATTCTTTACCACTGCTGGTTTTAGGCTAGTCATTTGAGTTTTAGGTCTGAGTTTTCATTTTAATTCTTTGATTCTTTTTAGAATGGATTCTAGGGTTGTTTCAGGTCTACTATCTTGAGACTTTTTGGGGTGCATCCTGAGACCTTTGCTATCCCCAAGTCTGCAACTATTACCATAACATATCATTTCCTTAGTGTGCCTGTAGAATGGGAATGATCATACCTGCCTCACAAGGTTGTTCAGAGGATTAAATGAGGTCATGTATTTAATGAGAACCAGCAAAAACAGATTGGGATGCTGTTGTTGGGTGGTTGACTCACAACCTTATCCTTATCTGGTGCTATATTTGATTTAACTATAGTTTCTATGTGACATATATTCAAGGTAACTTATGAATAGTTGAAACCACAGGCATTCAGTCTGCAAATGCCATGCATCTACTGCAATGATGGCACTTGGAGGTAGTAATTGATTTTGTAAGATTCATCTTCCTCAGTTATTTCAAAAGTAATTTTTATCTGATTTGGTATATCTTTTGTTGCTAAAATACTACATTACATTTGGCTGCTTGATACTGTTTTTTCAGTCCTGTGAGGCAAGTGAATGATGATGATATCTGACATTTATTGAGCAGTTACTATGTACCAGGCACTGTTCCAAGCACTATACCTCTATCCATTTATTTAATCCTCACTAATATATTGATACTATTTTTGGTGCTATTATTTTTCTCATTTTTATGATGAGAAAATTAAGGCACAGACAAGTTAAGTAAATTGCTTGAAAGGACATAATCGTGAGGTGCAGTCAGAAGCCAGAATGGAAAATCAGAAGCCAGAACATTATGAAGCACAATGGCTGGCAAGGGAATGGGGGCGGGGCCATGGTGAAGAAGGTGTTTCTGGCTCATGTCCATGGGCAAGTGTGAGTCTGAAAGCCCAGATTTCCTATGGAGGCAACTTCGTAGTGGAATAAACTTGGCTTTGGAGTCAATCTCGAGTTTAAATATTGGATCTGCTTACTAGCTGTGTAAATGAACAAGTTACTTAATCTCTTGAGTCTCAGTTTCCTTTTCTGAAAAAAATTACATTCATTATCTATTTCTCACCAAATGGCTCTAAGAAATAAATAAGATATTGAATATATTAAAGTGCTTAACATCGTCTTACAATGTTAGTAAGTACCACTTCCTTTCCTTCCCTCTCTCTTCTCTTCCCTTACCTCTCATTTCCTTCTCTCTTCCTCTAGACTTCCTCTTGGCTCTTAAGAGTTCCCACAGTACAAGCTTTATCCATTATCCAATTGTGCTTCATTAAGTCACTTAATTTTTATAGATGCTTCACTTTCCACAAGTAGAAAATGGGGGTTAATGATATTTGCCCTACTATTTTATTGAGTTTTCATCTAGTCATTAATTTTGACAATCAGATTCTAGGGATTAAAAAAAGAACAGGAATGTGGCCATAATAAGGGCAACAATGACAAAGTAATGCTTACAGTACAGTGTGGTAAATGGTCTAGTGGAAATAGGTACAGCTTATTGTGAGATTGCAGAAAGACTGACTGCTTGGGAAGGTGACAAATGAGGTAGAACCAAGACTCATTAAGAGTTTGCTAGATTAAGAAAGGAGTGGGATAGAGAAGATAGTGAGATAGAGAGATTGAGGGACTTTCAGATTCAATGACGTGGAGGCAGGAAGGGCATGGGATTCCAAGGGAATGGAGAGACCACTGAGTTGGCATGTAAGGCAGATAAGCTCTGGCCAGAGGTGTTGCTCATGTGGTGGGCTGAAACCTAAAGGTGAAACTAGGCTAAAAACTTGCCCCTTATCTTGAAGGCCACAAGGAAGTATCTCAATAGTGTGAGTAAGATAACTAGATTTCTCTTTAGGACAGTAACACTGCTCAAAGTATAGAAGATGGATTTGAGGTTGAATGAAGGCATACTTGTTTGGACTTATGGATATAGATAAGACAACATATTTTAAAGCTTTTTTTTTTTGTGAAAGGTACTTATAGAGATGGTGCTGCAATTTAAGACTTACACAGGAAGGTATATATCTATTGAAAGGTATATATCTATATGTAACTCCATATACTAATTTACAGACTAGACCACATTGGAGCCAAATTTTTCCAAAAAGATAATCTGCTTTGGAGCTAAGTATATTCACCACTTTTCAATAAAAGACCCAGATGTACCTTTGGCAGAATGATTGAGGCTTGGACGTAGACAGAATGTTTAAGGCCCTTTTTCATATTTCCAGAATCGAGTTTAAGATTCTAGGAATAGTTGACACCCAGTGCATACTGAATTCAGTTAGTGCTTTAAAGAATTTCTTGTGTTCAGCATGCGCTGCTGTGGTTAACAGCCTCTGAGTTTCCTGGGGGGAGGAGCAGGGAGGCTTGAACCACAAAACTATCATTTAGCAAATCGCAAGAAACTGGGTGGCCCTTTTCTCCAGGTAGTCAGAGTCAGACACAAGTACACACAAGTGTGTGTTTGTGTGTTTCTAGGTCTGTGTTTATGTTTTCCTAAGTGTTGTCTGCTTTGTCCAGACCAGAGGGAAAACCTGACATCTACCCGGAGTTCCTTGGGGAGGGCCGCTGGGGAGATTAGCTTTGGTTACTAGAGGCGCCTGGATGTAGAGAGGATCACTTGTTTCTCCACATGATCTGGGTGGTGGACTGGAGCCAAGGGAGTGGAAGAGACGTGGCTCCACCTGTCACATTCTGCTGGGGACAGATGTGACCCTACCATGGAACTGAGCACAGGTGTTTGCTTGGTGTACGAGGAAGCAATGAAGCAGTGGGTGTGCTCGCTTTTTCCCTTCTCTGGTAGCCTTTCCCCAAGATCACTCTGAGCAGTCAGGAACTGAAAGTAAGTCTTGGATGACATGCAGTACACTGGAAGCAAGATGTATGCATTAAACTCCCAAAGAATCTCACTTTGGGCTTTTGGAATATGAGAACATTGAACCTGACCTCCTTCATGTGCCAAGCCTCAAGTCCTTCTCACTAGGTTAATTAAAGGGTGAATCTTTTGATAATCTGAGTTTGCTCTCTTTCCTTTGAGACTAAAGGCACCAAGTCAGATGAACCATGGAAAGGTAGGGGAACAATCAGGTCTTTGAAGGGGCAGGCTGTGTGTGTGCTTCGTTTCCTGTAGCTACAACGACTAAGTATTTATATTTAGCTTAATATTTATATATGGTATGATTAGTTGATCTTTGGTGAAATTTGTTACTATTAAATTAGAGAACATTTGTTGATAAATGGGGCAGCACGATCTAGTAGGAAGAATCAGATTTAGAGACAAGAGTTAGTTTACTCAACAAATACTCACTGAGTGTTTGCTATGTTTATGTGCCAGAAATTGTTTTAGGTTCAGAATCCAGTGGGGAAGACACACGTCTATAATCACCGTGCTGTGGGATGTCAATAATCAGGTGTGAGCATAGAGGAGAGAGGTGTCTGGTGTGATGGAAGAGGGATGAAATGCCAAAGGCTTTCTGAAAAAGGTGACCTTTGAGAGGAAATTTGATGAATAGGGATCAGAAATTTAAGAAGAGTAGAAAGTAGTGTGGTGGGCACAGTTTCATGTTCAAGGCAAGATTGGCAAGAGCTGATCGTGGGGATCTTTGTACAACTCATTAAAAAGACTGGATTTTTTTCAGATCCTGCCTTGTGTCCTGCACTGCGTGAAAACTGAGCAAATATTTCCTCTCTGAGCCTCGGTTTCCTTATTAGCGATATGGAAATGATAATGATTGCCGGGCTTTATCTCATGGATTGTAGTGAGACTCAAATAAGGTAAAAATAGCCAGCAATTATTGAGTACCTCCTTTCTCCTGAGCACTGGTTCTTCATCTCCATTGGAGTTCTGGATGTGTCCACTCAATTTTCTACCATGTTGTTAGT
>NW_006494614.1:54779512-54782296 GCF_000325575.1 Pteropus alecto | reverse complement strand
GCATTCCTGGTTCAGTGCACTGATCCTCCAGTTAACTCAGCTTAAGAGCTTTGATTCATGCATCTTCCCAGGAGCGTTGTTACTGCTTCCTTCTCAGTGTTGTTCCCAACTGACATTTGTATTTCACCTCTCTGCCACTCCGGCTTTCTTTGGCTTGGGTGGTCTATTGCGAAAGCCCTGGCCTTTTTGCTTGTAGTGACTTATCTCCTTCATTCGTGCTAAAGTAGCACAATTGTAAAAGCAAAAAAAACAAAAAACAAAAAAAAAAACAACCAAACAAACAAAAAAACAATACACACATACACAAGGCTCCCCATCACCCACTTCATAAAGGAAAATCTCCTTAGTCTGAGATTTGAGACCTCTAATGATCTGATCCTAGATCTGTTTTAAATTCTTATCTTCCATCATTCTCTTCTGTGAACCCTGTCCACCAATCAAACTGATTCCAGTCAAATGATACTTTTATTCCCCTCATTGAGCTCTTTCCCAGCCCTGTCACTTACTCTCAAATCTTGTCTTTGAAACTTCAGCTCTGGGGTAATTCATAGCAAAATCCTCCTGGTCGATTGCAGCAGGAAGCTTTCTCTCCCTTCTCTAACTGGTTTAGTGTTTGGCTTATACCTCTTTTATAGCCATCATCACATACCATCTTGTCTTATCGCTTTTTATGTATTCCTCTTATCTTCCCTATTGGTCTGAAAGTTATAGAGGGCAGGGGCGGAAGGGACTTGCTAACGTTTCCTTAATGCCCGAAGCTCAGCAGGCTGACACAGCAAAAATGTGCTGAATGAATGCTTTGAAACGCTGAGTTACATTCACTATATTTTTTTAAAAGAATTTCAACACACCAATTGGCTATAAGGATTTAGTGATTAGTGGGCAGTTATTAATTAGGTATTTGGTTTTATGTTCCCGTGTGTGCGGAAAAAAAAATTTACCTAGCAGGCCTGAGACTGCTTATCCTTAGAAAGGCCTGCTTGCAAGGTGGGTCCTTGACCGGCATCTGGAAACTTGGACTTCAGAAGGATTCCCACTACTCTAAATGATAAGGGTAGCTCAGTGTACCTAAACTGTTTGTGCAAACAAAGCAAAGCAATTCTGCTGAGCGCCTGCTTTCCTGCTAGATGGGGGATGTCTACCTGACTAGTCCCCAGTGTAAAACCTGGGCACTGACTCTCTAAAGAGCTTTCCCCCTGGTTGGTAACATTTCCCATATGTTGTCACAACTTGTTGCATGACCATGTGACTCCACTAGGAGAGGACTTGTGAATGCTCATGGCTGGTTTTCCCCAGACTTCACCCAGCTACCTTTTCTCTTTGCTGATTTTGCTTTGTATTCTGTCACTATGATCAGTCAAAGTTGTGACTTTAACTGTCTGCTGTCCCATGAGTCTTTCTAATGAACCATCAAAACCTGGGGCCGATATGGGGATCCCTTTAAACACACCACAAAATGCCACAAAGGCAGAGCCAATCCTTTATTTATTTATTCATTTTTGAGCTCAGATTTCAGAGATATTAAAGGCTCAGAGAGGTTATTGGTCTGTATATAAGAGATGAGCTCAATGTTTAAGATTGTAGGTATTGGGGCATGTAAATGTATAGAGTACTCTTCAGGATAAAGCTGAAGCCTTCTTGATTGCCCACTATAAAATTTGGGTGAGAAAGAGATATTGGAGAAGCTTTGGTTGAATTTTTCATAACATCTCAAGTACTGTCAGAGTCCTAAACATATCAATTATCAGAACTAGAATCTTAGGAAAATTAGGGGCAATATTTGTGGGATTCATTCTCATTATTCCTTTAACTCAGAAGTTGAGTTCCTTGGGACATTTTTCCTATGTGAAAACAAGGGATGGGCAGGGCATCTATCATGTTGAATTTCTATTGTGTCAAACATCAGCTAGGTCTTTAACATGAATCATTTCCTTTAATCCTCACAAAGATCCTCAAAGGTAGGAAGTTAACACCATAGGATGTAGATAAGGAAAATGGAACTTAAAGAAGTTAAATATTTGCACAGAGTCACCAGCAATGAAGTGGTAGCCCTGGAGCTCAAGCCCAGGCAGGTCTCACCCCAAGTCAGTGCTTTCTTCCTCCCACCCTCTCCTCACTGTTCTGCCTGAACACAATGGCGTGACTTCATAAAATAGTAATCAGCTCCTTTACAGCTAAGTCTTACCCGGGCCTCAGTAAATGTTGTTTTGAGAAGATTTAGCTTCTGGTGCCTAGCTGGAAGTTTTAGAGAAGGAGATTTCCTTGACGATGGATGATGGCTTATGTGAATGCTCTGTACTTATGTGTTGCCTTTCCTGGGTCCAGTGGGCCACCCAGCATGGCAGCCCTCCTAGCTCTATTGACATCACCCAGCAGTGTGCTTCTGTCCAGTGGGGTGTGCGTGTGGGGGCTTGGGTGGGGGCAGGGATGGTCCGCTCTGTCATTTTGTCAATTTCAAAGCAAGTTTGCCTGAAGTCTTCCATCCTGACAGATTTTGGGCAAAAACTTATCTGGAAACAATCTGCTTTATTTAATTTGAAAGTAAATGAAGAGGGGTTTTATTTTATTTTATTTTATTTTATTTTATTTTATTTTATTTTATTTTATTTTATTTATTTTATTATTTTTAAGCAGGAAGTAGTGTTTATGGGTGCCAACACCAGCTCAGCAGATTGACATCCAAAGGCTGAGACTACAAAAGTCCTTTTAGCACTATAGATTTATAATATAAAAATAACTTAAACATGAATAAACATGGTTTCCATCTTGAGAATTGGTGGACTA
>NW_006494614.1:54766225-54779481 GCF_000325575.1 Pteropus alecto | reverse complement strand
ATATATTCACACTTAAGGAAGGAAACAAGGTCTTGTGCTCTAGAGAGTGCAATGGAAAGTGCTGATTATGAGCGAATAAACACAGCACTTGGTACAGTGAGTCCCCAGCACAGACTAGGGACACAACTGATATTTGTCGAATGAATGCAACTGGGCATAAGTATCTCACCTCTATTTTTGCTCAAAGGACAGAGTAACTTGGGCCCTAGTTCCCATTAGTGGGCTCTAGCTGAGGAAGGGAAGATTTACTTTTCTCAGATGTTGAGTGTGGGGCCAGGCCATCATCATTTCAGAGAATGAAATGTAAATGTTTTCTCCATCATGGGATATGATTTTATTTGGGATGCTGAGAATAGATTTAGTGGTGGTGGTAGTAATATTAATAGCTAATACTCATGTAGTATTTGCTATGCTAGACTAAGTGCTTTACACATATAAACTCATCTAATCTTCACACCACATTTTAAGTAGATATTTTATCAATGAGGAAGCTGAAATACAGAGAAGCTAAGTCACTTGCCCAAGGTAATGGCCAAGTGGTAACTGAAACATAAATGCGGATATGCCAAAGAGCAGCCCCTAAATCCTCTCCTTGGTGACATTATAAGGGACGAGGAACCTAGACATTTGCCCCTGATTTTTTATTGTGGTAAAATATATGTAAAATTTATCATCGTAATGTTTTCTAAGTGTACAGTGACAACAAACATATTCACAGTTTTGTGCAACCATCACCACCATCCAGCTTCATAACTCTTTTTATCTTGTAAAACTGAAACTCTACACCCATTAAACAGTAATTCCCCATTCTGCCCTACCCCTAGCTCCTGGCAACCACCAAAACTTAACATTCTATTTTCTGTCTCTATGATTTGACTACTCTAAGTACCTCATATAAGTGGAATTGTATAGTATTTCTCTTTTTGTTATTGGCTTATTTCACTTAGCATAATGTCCACAAGATTCATCCATGTTATAACATATGTCAAAAATTTCCTTCCTTTTTAAGGCTTAATAATATTCCATTGTGTGTGTGTGTATGTACACTTACACACACACACACGCTACATTGTGTTTATTCATCAGTGGACACTTGGGTTGCTTCTAGGTTTTAGCTATTATGAATAATGCTGCTATGAACATGTGTATGTAAATATCTCTTCAAGACCTAGCTTTCACTTCTTTTGGGCATATCCTCAGAAGTTGAAAGCTGGATCATGTGGTAAATAATTTTAATTTTTTGAGGAACTGCCATACTGTTTTCCACAAAGGTTGTGTCCTTTTACACTTCCACCAACAGTGCACAAAAATTCTGATTTCTCCACATCTTTGCCAACACTTATTACTATCTATTTTTTTGATAGTAGCCATCCTAATGGATGTGAAAGTGGTATTTTACTGTAGTTTTGATTTGCGCTTTCCTAATGATTAATGATGTTTGAGTATCTTTTCATATGCTTATTGGCCATTTGTATATCTTCTTTGGAAAAATGTCTATTCAAATCCTTTGCCTATTTTTTAGCTGGGATTTTTTGTTGTTGAAGTTTAAGAGTTTTTTTTTATATATATATTCTGGATGTATAATCCCTATATATATAAAATCATATAATCTCTTATAAGATTTTCAAATATTTTCTGCCATTCTGTGGGTTGCTTTTTATTCTGTTGATAATGTATTTTGATGCACAAATTTGTAAAGTTTTCATGAATTCCATGAAAACTTTTTCTTTTGTTGACTGTGCCTTTGGTGTCACAGCCAAGAAATCATTGCCAAATTCAATGTTGTGAATCTTTTGCCCTATGTTTCCTTCTCTAAGAGTTTTATAGTTTTATGTCTTACATTTAGGTCTTTGATCCATTTTGAGTTAATTTTTGTATATAGTGTTAGGTAAGGGTCCAACTTTATTTTTTTGTGTGTGGATAGCCCATTTTATTTATTTAAGTGGCATTATTTGTTGAAAAGACTGTCCTTTCCTCATTGAACGGTCTTAGCACCCTTATCAAAAATCGTTTGAGGGAAACTAGGCATTTTTTGAAGGCCATCTAGTTCTTGGTATTTCTTGGTTTTATTAAAAAGAAAATGTAGATGAAGGACTCTGCTTTCCGTGAATTCCTGGAGCAATTTCTGGAACTCTGCTTTTCTTTTACTTCTATGTAAACCTCAAAAAATTATTTACATTTTTTTTATCAGAAGTAAATGAGAATTCCTGTTTGAATCTTCTTGTATTCTGTCCCCCCTCCAACATAATGATATATTTTTCTCCCCTCAAATTCCTGGGAAATAATAGAAATGAAGCCCAAACAAAGAGAAAAAGACTTTGTAGACTCAAATTTCCTCATTGGGGGACCAGTTCATGGAGAGACATGATGTCTGGTTAGGAGTTTGGACTCTTGACCTTGAGAAAACGGGAGGTTTTATGGCTGTTCTATTGTCCTGTAGAATTAAAATCTACACTTTGGAGTAATTGCAGCATGGGAATTGAGGAATCGTGAGCTCTTTTCTCTAAACATTAATTAAAGATGGCAAAGCATTAACTTTATATTTTGATATGTTTCTAGTTGTTCTGGGCTTGTTTTTCAGACCACATGGTTATTTTTAATTAAGTATTTGCAGGGTTCGTATTTGCATTGAGGGAGCACACTGACTAAAACAATGTGAAAATACAATTGCTTGCCAGATTCCAGCCACAGATTCTCCAATCTTTTTTTGGATTTTTCATTTGTGCAGAACTAAATAATGTGACAGCTGTTTGGCCTTAACTGTGGAAATGCCTATTTATTCGCCTGTTGGAACAATTTCCATGACAAAACTTGTGGAGAGCATGTGCTTGATTTTTAAGGAAAGGCTTGTAAAACATTAGTTATGAGATATATCAGTTTACATTTTATGGATGTTATCAAAATTTGAGGTGGCCTGAAACTTTTCTCCATGTCTGTCGCTTAGAGAAGGTTTGTAATTCAAAATTCCTGAAGAGAAAAAAGAAAACTGCTCATTTCTAAAACATAGAATTTGATTCATAACAATTTTCAAATTCCTTCCTTCCTTAAAAGTATCTGTATTCTGTAATGAAGAAGATATAATAAAATCTCTGAAACTAAGAATCTGGACAGTGGGGAGGGATTCAGTTTCTTAACAAACTATTTATTTTTATGATTACTTCCCTTTTGAAATCACGTTAACTCTTTGGTTTGTTGTTTCCAAAAGGTATTTTTTTTTTGAAAAGGAAAACACTTTTGGAGACTTTTAAGGTGTTTAAAGTGACATACTTCATTGGAATCTCATTCAGAGATGGTTTGCATTAAAGGGACTAGAAAGTGAAGCTACTATTAGAGAGAGAAATGAACAGCCCTAACTTGAAATAGAACAGAGAAGGACAAAGGATATTTGTCTGTCATCTGGCTCCACTGCCCTGTCAGATAGCCGACTCTGAACTATCCCAAGAGGGTCACTCCTAATATGAAGATCACCCCCCATTAAAAACTGGGTTGGTGTCATGGTTTCCATGGTGAGTTCTGCCTTTTTCGATGATCAAAGACTACAGAACAGCAGGCTTTCCTTGGAGTAGACTATATCCCTCAACTGACCTTGTTCATCTGGCTTCCTTTGACTCTTCCTAGGTACATGCCCCAATTTAGTCCGTAAGAATAATCTGTCCTATAGAATTCACCAATTACATACTGTGTGTGGGTTCGATCTCAGCCGGACAGTCAGCGTGTCAAGGTTATTAATCCCCTTCTCTTGCAATTTTTTTATTCCTGTAACAGCTGGTAGAATTCCCAGAGAATGAGGTTGGGAGTTATGAGTCTTTCTCAGTTTCAAGAAGTTGAGAGAGCAAACAGCTCTTTGCCACATGTATTCCATTCCTTACGGGCTCAAAGTTTAGCCATATGACCCCACATAGTTACTGTCAACATCTTGCTAACCACACTTCATCTAGGACTTTGATTTAGGTCAGAGGAGAGGGAGTGAAGTGGGCACTCGTAAGAGTCTTCAAGTATGTATTTGAAGAGCTATTGTAGGCATATTAAAAAACAGCTGTTTACTGTGTCCACAGTGGATAGTGCAAAAGGGAACAGATGGTAGATTAGCTGGTAAAACTTAGATGATAAAGGGCTGGTCGACTTTAGAATAGAAAAAATGCGTAGAGGTTATCAGTTCCGATCTTTATTCTATAGATGAGGAAACTGAGGCAGGAGCAGGCTGAGTGATAAGTCCAGGCTCACAAAGCTAATAAGTAGCATAGCTAGCTGTTGAATCAGTGAGACTTGCAGTTTGGTGTTTTCCTGTAATTTTCTACTCCCAGTCCTTAACCATTGCAAAGGTTGTGACTAGACAGTCAAGTGCTCTACCCAGCAAAGCTGAAGGTGCTTCCTTTCTGGAGTTTTTTTTTTTTAAATTTTTAAAGACTACATGATTGGCTTCTGGGGAGGTGCAAGCAAAGTCCAGAAAAGAGTGGAATGTTTTTCTAGAAGTTTCTGTGGGCCAGGATATTTACTGAGAGTTCTTTGTTTTGGAAGGTACACATTTGTCCACATGTACCATTTCTTCTGCCACACCATACTTCATGTCTTTACCCCAAAGTGGTTTCTAGGTCCTTTGGTTTTCTCTTCTGCTGTGGAATTGTGATGAGGCAGGAGATGCCAGCACTATAGGGCACACACATGCCATTTCTATGGGTCAAAATGGTTGTATATTGGCAAATTGGTGTGGTTCAACTTAATAAGTTTGAAGGGTCAATATTGTATACATTTTTATTTCAATAAAAGCAACAATAACCTTGGCCTTCTCTGTAAACAAACACCCCAGTTTTCCTAAATAGCAGACTGCAAGAATCCTCAAGCTTGTTCTTTATCTATAACATGTAGGGGGCCTGGGGATCAGAGGCTATCCTTGAAATGCAGATGAATTTAGAATGAAAGAGGAAACACATTATTTGGCATGCAGTGGCCACTTAATAAATAATGTTGAACAAATGAATTATGATGCTTCTCCCCCTTCTCGCCTTGTAATTAAAGAGCTAGAAAGGAACCTAAAGACAAATTCATCTCAGCCTTTTCATTTTATGAGGTGTAGCAAATGAAGACTAGAAATGTTGAGTGGTTTGCCCAAAGTCATACATTTGTCAGGAGCTGTGCTGGGGTAAGGAACACGTCATTCTGTGTCTCGATATTATTTTAGGTCGACTCAAAAGAAGTTGGCATTTCTATGGGTCAAAATGGTTGTATATTGGCAAATTGGTGTGGTTCAACTTAATAAGTTTGAAGGGTCAATATTGTATACATTTTTATTTTAATAAAAGCAACAATAACCTTGGCCTTCTCTGTAAACCGAGCAAGCATATGGTAGTGTAGAAGAGTGCGAAGATCAAGAATGTTGGTTCTTAATCAGATGCTCCTGATTTTACATCCTTAGTCTTTCTAAGCTGAAGTCATCTCATCTATAAAATGGGAAAAATATTACATGCATCACTCTTAAGATTGTTTTAAAGCTTAAATGAGATGATCTTTGATGGGTTTAGTATAGTGCCCAGCACATAGTAATTACTTAGTAAGTACATGCTATTATTCATTGTATTAATAAGGAAGAGAATAAAACTCATAAAGCTTTGAAACATTGTAATCCTTTTGGACAGCACATTCATCTTTTCTGAAATCTATGGGACATGCCACATCTATGTTGTCTAACATGGACATATCTTTATATTCTCTCTATTTCCTATGCTTCTGCTAGTTGTAAGGAATATGCTAGGAATGATCTTCCATCTGTTTTGAAGACCTTTGCTTTGACAAATGTGCTATTGTGCCATGTGAGATCATCACAGGAGAAGTAAAGCGAATGTATGTGAATATGCTGAATTAGAGCAGAACTCCATAAAAGGAGGGAACCTTTTTGGTCATGGTTATAGATGATTCCTCCTCAGAGGCCATAGAGTAGAGTCAGGGCTCAAAATGCTGTTGACCAATCAACCGACTTAGTATATTCTTTTAAAACTTGGACTCTGGAACCACATCCAGTGTTTGTTTGTCCATCCCTGCCTCATGGATCAGCAAATATCTCTGCCTGGGCCTGGAGACACCCATGTGTAAAGTATTTCTCAGAGAACTCCTCATGACCCAGTGACACATCCAGAGCAAATATGTTTTCGGACAGCTGCACATTTAGAGGGAAAGTTATCATCCTGTGGGTGAGCAGACTAAGACACTCCTAGACCTGAGAAGGAAGCAGTAGACTTACCCTGAAAACAAATACTTCTCTCGCAGACAAAATAAACAGAGGCCCATCCTCCTCCCCTTCAGTACCACAAGCCCACTGTTCTTAGGGATCAGTAGGCTTTTGTGGTGTCTTTTTTCTGGTGTCTGTGCTGCCTTATGATGGGACAAATGCATGAGAGAGGAGGAGACTTCTTCCTCCTCTCAAGATGAGACTTCTTCCACAGTGGTTCGTGGCAAGAGGAACCTGCTGTACACTGTCTTCACAGCTTATTATCCTCTCGAACTGCCTCTTTCCATTTATGCCATCCTTTATCTCCATTTACTTTGTCCATATTACTTTTGCCATTGTAAGAGAGGCAGAGTTTGATCTTTAGAGAAAGGTGTTACATGAATAATACGCTGCTTAATTATTGAAAAGATGTAAATGTACTAAGAACTGACCACCGTTTTGAACTATGAAGTGCACATTAGTGCCTGGAAGTATCTAAGGAAGGATAAAAACATTTATTGAGCATCTACTTAGGTTGACATTGAGTTAGGCTGTTTATGTATACCATGATTCATTCATGTAGCAACCTTGAAAAATTAAGTATTATCCCCCATTTTACAAACAGGAAAACCGAGGTTCAGAGAAATTAACTGGCATAAAATCACACGACAAATAATTAGTGTAGCTCTCCGACTAAAGCTATGTGTGTGCTTGCTACTACTGCAGGTTCAGCTGGAGATGATCTTTAATTTCACTGCAGGTGGACACAGCTATTACTAACCTTTTGAAGTTGAGAAAATTGGAGCAAAAGCATTGTAAATTTCCAGTTTATCCAGCCAAACTATGAAAGGTAGAAAAAAAATGTATTTTCCTTCATTCGTTTATTCATCTATTAAAAACACTTATTCAGTCTGTACTCTAGGCTTCTGTGTTGGGCATTGAGAGGTTATCAAAAAAGGTATGACATGGGCCCTATCTCAGGAGCTTTTATCCTGGATAAGGAGATATAAAAGTTCTAAAATATTAGTCTTTAATGTAAAAACAAGAGTCAGATAAAAACAATTGGAGCACTGGGAATTTAGAGGTAGGGAAGTTCCATGTAGGTGGTTAATTGCCCCTGACCCCCTCCCTAACCCCACCCCTTACCACACACACACAGTCCTAAATTGGTGGTGCTCATGGTGGCGGAGGAAAGGTTGCTTTGAGAGACTTATTTTTAATTAAACTTTTTATTTTGAGGTAATTGTAGCTGCTCATGCAGTCGTAAGAAATAATATAGAGAGATCTATGGGATTAATGTCTCTCAATGCTAACATCTTGCACAACTATAGTACAATAATCACAACCAGGATATCTCCATCAGTACAATCCTGATTTCCCTAATATTATATGTACTTATGTGTGTATGTGCCTGTATGTATTAAGTTCTACATGATTTTATCACATGTATCCACCATTATCGTCAATACTGATCAGTTCTATCCCCACAAGGATCTGTCCATTTTTTAATTTTTTTATAACCATGTACATCTCCTTCTTCCCTTCCCTACCCCTAACCCTAACCCCTGGCAACTCATCTTTCTCCATTTCTACAATATTTCTCCTTCAAGAATGACACATAAATGGAACCATATGTTATGTAACCACTTTTTCATTCCTTTTTATTGTTTAGAAAGTATCCCATAGTATAGATATACCACATTTAACTATTCACCTGTTGAAGAGCATCAGGATTATTTCTAATTTCGGAATATTACAAGTAAAGCTGCTATGAGCAGATTTTTAAAAAAATAAATTTATTTATTTAAATTAGTTTCAAGTATACAGTGCATTTGCTAGACATCTATATTGTTCATAAAACGATTCCTCCAATTGTTCCCTCCCTCCCCTGGCCCTCCACTTAGCCATCCTATTAATGCTAACTGCATTCCCTGTGCCGTGCTCCCCATCCTCGTGCCCAACTATCAAGTACTAATTAGTACTTCTTTAAACCTTAGACAGAGTCACAGTCATTCCTTCCTTGGGGATATTTTATTCTTTCAGTTAGCACTCATTCAGCAAGTACTATTTTTTACTACCTGCATTCTACTAAGAAATAGATGAATGAAAATTACCTTTGTTGACTCTTGTACTTCAGTGGCCTATAGCTCTCACTATACAGCTGCTTCGGAGAAAAGCAAAATAGAAATCCAGTCTGTGGGCCCCCTTTAAGCTCCTGTGGATGCTAATAGACCTCGAGAGCTAAAATTTGGGTATTTACTCTCTTTAATTCTCCTGGATCAATTCAGACTTTGCATGATGACTAAAAATCTCATTTAAAATCTCAAAAATCAGGTTTTTAAAAAATTATTTTGGAAACAGAAGAATGGAAGAAGTTTCTGCAGAACTTTAAAGATCCGCTTTTCTTTTTATGGAACTGGTAGGCAAGGACTTTTTTTCCAAGGAAGATATTAGACATTTGCTAGATAATGCCTGCTTAAGGCAAGAAGTTAAATCCTACTTTTTCTTCTGTTTTCCATCCCCAAATGGGGATTTATTTCCAGCTGCCTTCAAACAAGCTGTGTTGTTTGCTTGAGCTCATACTGAAACTCTGTCCTATCTACTCTAGTTTTTAGTAAATGTCTTTTCATTTTTATTTTATCTAGAATTACAAAAACCTCTATTCTCAGGTAAGACTGAATTCTGCAAAGTAGATCTTGCTGTATTTGTGCCTTCCAGCTTTTAGAGGACACTCAAGTGCTTTTCACTTTAGTAGGGACCATACATAGTTGTGATTTCGTGGAGTGAGTGTGGGACTTTTCGGCTTAAATTGCCCTTTTCTCACCTCCCACTTCTTCCTTTCCTACCTTGAAGCCTCTTCCAATCGGCTCAAATAAGAAATAATACTCAAGTAAGAAGATACTACATTAAATACATGCAAATGCCGATATGTTGCAACAGGCAGTAGGCTGTGGTATGAGTGACCAGGATTGATAAAAACTAGGTTATAAATCTAGATAATGGAAACATTTTTTCCTTACCAACTCTGTGGAATTGTGGGAAGAAAATAAAAGTAAGATTTACGATGACATTTTTTTTTTATATGATTCTTTTTTTTTTTTTTTTGGTGAATATTGAATGCTGATAATTTTCTATGCTTCTGATGTGCACAAATTTAATAAAAGAAACATGCAATAAAGTTAAGCCCCATGATGATATCATTTATTTCTCTTGTATCTCAGCCTAGACAGTCATGACATTTAAAAGCCATTATTTTGGGGAATAATATAATTATGGACCCAGATTCGAAGTGAGAAAGCATCGCAAGCTGACTAGTTCTCCTTGATCTCCTTGGTGTTTTTTCCACTTTCTCCCGCTTCTCTTGTATCTCAGATGACAAAAAAATCAGTTAGGCAGAGAATATTATATCTTTAGATATGATTTTTTCCTTCACATCTCTGTTAATTTACTTGTTCCTTTTTGTAACACATTCATAAAGTTCACCACACTGTTTTTTTCCTCTTGGTGGCTTTGGCCTTTCAAATGGAAGAATAAGGCAGAAGGAATCTGAGGAGATTAGTGGTTAAGCAGCCCTTAATGTCCAAGCTCTATTTTCAGACCATTGTGTTTCTTCATCTCCACCATTACAATTTTACAAAGCTTAGTCTCAATTTATCTGAGTTCATTGAACACTTTTCCTGGGAAAATGTTTCTTTTCTCCTCTAACTGGGTCAGAGTTCTCCCTGAGTTTAAGAAAGATGACTTTTCAGTTACCTTGTGAAGATTGATTTTAGGACATTGTTTCAGATCATACCAAGATGTTTGCCCTGCAGCACATGGCGTGGCTGAATAGTGTCCATGAGGCTGCTGGAGGCTCCTGGGGCCTCCTCTCCCTGGGCTGCTGGGGGAAGTCCAGTTTGAGGAAATCTGTGAGCAGAATCTGCCTGAAATTAGAAAATGAACCAAGCCAGTGAGTCTGCAGAGCAGAGAGAAAGGGGGCAAGAAGAGCCTAAAACATAAAGCTACAATCCAGGCCATCTAGAGAATGACTCTGTGCTTTATGACACCTTTGTCCAAGAAAGACAGGGTGATATGGTGGTCAAGAGTATGCGTTCTGGAGCTGGACTGCCTAAGTAGAGTCCCACGTGCCACTTTCCAGATATTTAGTCTCTCTAAGCCTATTTCCTTATCTGTAAAATGCTTACCTTGGCATGCTGTGAGGAATCGAATTAATGGTATAAAGTACTTACTTAAAACAATGCCTGGCAAACAGGAAGCGCTATATAAGCCTTTGATATTCTTATTGCTACAATTTACTAATAATAATTTGCCTAGATTGCTTTTTTATTTTCAAGAATAAGGGATATTTAATTTGGTTGTAATATCCTACACTTTTGAAGAGCCTGAGCACTATGGAAAGAAAGACCATGTTAACTTGATTGTACAGGATTGAGCTGGTGTTATTCTGAGCTCTGAGATGAAATGAGAAGTGAGTGTACTCCTGCATTATGGGGCCATGGTCCCTTGTAGCCCAGTTCTGCTGCGGCCTGAATATTGCTCTTTCAACCAGTCTGAATCTGAGCAGGGATCTGTGAGGAAGATCATCTTTTGCAGCACGCTAAGTCTGCAAATGAGAAGAACAAAGCCCAGAAGGTAAAGTGGCTTGCCCAACATCATATATATGTATAACTAGGGATTGAGTGAGCTAGGAAAAAACTTGACTGTGCTAAATCCCAGGACACTGTTCTTTTCTCCAAAACACACAGGTTTGCCGCAATCCCGGCCTCTCTCTGCTGTAGAATGTACCTAATGAGTCTCTCACACAGCATGTCCTTCAGCGGTATTTATTGATTGACCTTTGTTGTTTAAAAATTTATAAAATGAATGTTTATCTTCTTCTGAAATCAAAGTTATGGATAATATTGTTTTACCTAAGTATTTTCAGTTTTCCATTACGGTTTGACTATAATGACATTTTAATGAGTATTACCTGACCCATATATTTTTAGTTTTTGAAATGAAAACTTGAAATTCTGTTATCTCAGTTTGTAGAAAGCAATTGATATCTATGACACACACATATCCACATATCCGTATATGACATAGTATTTAAGAAGACAGACAAGGGTAAAGTTACTCCACTTTTCTGAGCCTAGGTCCTTTTCTGTAAAATAGGAATGATAATGATACTTTCTTTATGGTGATAGACTGAAGATTCAGTGATACAGCTTATGTAAGTGTTCCAGTATGGTAAATCTTCATAGAAATAGTAGCAATACCAATATATGTAACATATATCCTGCTACCCACTCCCAATAAACAACACATCTGAATCAAAATGAGCTTTGTTAGGACATCCTTTAATGGAGGAGGGTGCCTGATTTTACCCACACTTAGATGCCAGAAACCTGGTTTCAGTCACTTAGCAAACACCCTGCCTAGCTTTCTCTATATAACAATAGGATGAAGAGTTCTCAGGATTTCATAAATTGGTCGCAAATGACTGAGAACAATATGTACATATATTACACATATCCACATATATATGTAAACAGTTCTATCTTTAGAATATATATATTCTATTTTTTAGAGGGATGGATAGAATGTATACGTGTCTATCCTGTTGCTCCTCACCAGGCTTAGTCGTTGTGATGCACTTGCTCAAGAAGTCTCCAAGTCTCCATTGGTGGGTGTCTGGAAGGCTTGCTGCCTGCCTATGAGCTCCTCAAGATTCCAGAGAGGATGAAAAGATGCTGGAACTGGTTCTCCTCTTTAGCTTGGGAGCTCTGTTTCTCTTTGGGCATTGCATTAGCTCTGTAAATCATTCTGGGTTCAGATGTGATGGCACAGAAGAAGGTTTGAATTCTTTCTGGTGGAAAGAATCACTTTCAGCTTCAAATCCAAACTCCAAAACCACCTCCAGGGGACCAGCATTAAATAGTCCCTGCCTCCACCTTATCCCCACTGCTTACCAGTTTCCTGGGGTTAGGAATGAAAGGAGATTGCCTAATCTCATCATACCCTATACTGTGTGGATTACACTGTGAATTTCTTCTCAGAACCCCTGATGAAATAGGTGTTGTTTGAAATGTTACCTGATGAAATAAAATTGGAATCAGAATTCTAGAGGGTTGATTAAAGTCTCAATAGTAAGAAGGGAAACCTGTTCTGCTAAGAGTAAACCTCAGAGTTCCTGTTACCTAAATTCCCTACTCTGAACAGGTCTGTGATTTAACTTGAATCTCGCTCTTTTTTTATCTGAGGTCTCCCCTCTCAGGGACCTTCAGAGTAATTCTACCAGCTCCCCGCTTCCTATTTTTTGGCTTAAATCGCATTCTGTCTGATAAACAGAGCCTGGACCTGTTTTATTAAGTCCTCCTGCAATTTTGAGGCTCTATCATCACCTTGAAATCTTTCCCAGCCATTCTCTCTCTCTCCCTTCCCACCTCAAGAGCAGGTCCAGGTTGCTCATTAATTACATTCTTGAGCCTTGGTAGCAATGAATGCAGCCTGGGAAGGCAGGCTTGCTCTTAAGCATGTGATTAGTCACACCCACAGAAAAGAATACTTTGAGAGGGCTGGTTAGCCCAGGTAGTTACAGTACTGGTCGAGAGTGCCAAGGTCAGGGTTTTTCACCCTAGCTCAGTGGTACAGATCACATGCCCCTGACCACAGGTGAGCCCTCTCCCTGATACCCACTGTGTGCCCCAAGTTCTGAAGAAGGCTCAGGGCCACCTCTTTCTGCTTCCGGGAAAAATACTCAGAGCACACACATGCTGATTACTGATGGCGGCTAAAGAATGTCCACTTCCTACATGAAAAACAATGTGCGTGTATAAATTTAGACATCCTTTTGTTTTTCTGCACTCCGCCTTCTCTAAGGTAATACTATGCTGTCTTCTGCATTGAATTCAGTGAATGCAGGGTGTGAATTGTCTAAATCATACCCAAGTCCGAAGCTCAGCTCAAGTTCCTCCTCTTCCAGGTTCTTGCCATGATCTCCTCACTTCCCCACTTATCACACATTTGACACTTAAACATACTCTTTCATATGTGGTTCTTTTCCCTATTTGCA
>NW_006494614.1:54740388-54766170 GCF_000325575.1 Pteropus alecto | reverse complement strand
TTTACATCAATAAAAGGGGGATTATGATCATATTTATTCCTCGCTGCCCTCCCTAGCTTCCGAGGTTGTTGTAAAGAGTACATATGCTAGAATATAGTGTAAACTCTCAACCTTATACAAATGGGAGCTATCATTATACCTGTGAACCCAAATCTTCTTGACTACAGGAACCAGTTCTTACTACTTAATAATCGTACACGTAGTACCTAGCCCAGTCCCAAGCAGGGAACACTCAATGAGAAAGGAACAAAGGAGAAAGGGACAGAAAGAAGGGAAGAAAGACTTTTGTCAGTTTTTATTTCCTATTTTCCTAATTATCATTCTTTCCTTCAATATAGCTATATCTTATGAAAAAATGTTTAGTTTCTAAAATGGCTTTTTTATTGCTGGGCAGCGGGATGACTTTTATTTTCCCTCCTGTACACCTCTTCCTTCTTTGGCTAACTTGGTAGCTAGCTGGTGTCAGAATTCATTCTGGCCATTTGCTATTACGCCCATAAGAAAAAAAAATTATAGAATTGGAAGATATCTCAGAGATCAAAAACCAGATGCCTCATTTTACAGGTGAGGTCACCAGAAAACAATGGTTTCAGTCATTAGTGGCAGAGCAAGGACCAGAACCTCATCTTCTGCTGCTCCTCCAGGCAGGGCAAGGCTGACCCTGAGGAACGAAGTGTCGATGATAATTTTTTCTATCTTTGGATGGGGTTTTAAGAATCGACTAATACTATCAAGCTCTTTCCCAGATCCGTGCAAGGATTTTTGTTGTTCATGAGGGCTTAGAAAAATTAAATTTCCTGATGCTGCAACATCATACTCCCTGACCGCTCTCCACAATTCAGGAGTCTGTTAATATATGTTGTCAAACTGGAATCACATAAAGAATAAAAATCCCATTGTAACTGGTTGCATTACACATCAAGTTTCACAGCATTCTGTACTGCAAAGCTCAGTGTTTGGGATGTGTGAAGGTTTGAGGGAAACCTTAGCTCCTCTTTGCATCTTTGAGTTCCTTCGCAGGGAACTTGTGTGCCTGGCCCTTCCTTCCACTTTTTCCACAGCTCTTTCCGGTGTGTCGGACAGAAGTTTGGGGCTAGGCAGACCTGGGTTCAAATCCCATTCCTGCAGCTTAGAGGAGATATGGGTTTAGGCAAGTCCCTTATTCTCCACAAACTTCAGTTTCTTCATCTATAAAACACAGACAGTGCTGCCTACTTTACTGGTTTGTCTTGTGTAGAGACAATATGTGTAAAGACAGAAGAAGGTATTCAAGTCCAAGTCTTAGCTGTTAATTAATTAATTATTTTGCTTCTCTAAAATGTGCACATACCTTTCAATAATTTTAGTAGTTAACGAGACATTTTGTTTTTATACAAGATAACATTCTTTCTGCTTTTCATGATTTTCCAGGGCATGGCTGAGAATTTTCAGAAAATTCAGCATATAATTTACTCCTTTTAAAGATTTTCCTTCCTTTTGGTGAAAAAGAAAAAGAAACCCAAACCCCACCAATTTATACATTATTTATAAATTTGAATCTCCTTTTTAAAAAGCTGTGGTTCCGATGGTTTAAAAAGAGGTTTCTTAGGGAAAATTGTATGTTTTTCAGCCCCTCAAGGTTAGGTCACAATTCCAAACAGCTATATATATTTTTTCCTAATAAGGCAACGACTTAGAGATAGTTTTCTTTCTTGCTTTTTGAATAGAGAAAAGAATCTTTAAAAAAAATTAATTTTTGGTCTTTTGGAATAACACTCTAAGATGCATGTGTTCCTCTGGTGGAATTTGGCACAGTGTCGGCAAACAGCGAACGGCAGGCCCAGGGTCTGGTACCTGGAGTACAGAGATGGATGTTGTCTGTACCTTCAAGGAGCACTCAGGCTTGTAAGGGACACAGATGAGTAAACGGACTGTTACTATATAATGCAGAGTCCTGTGAGACTCTACACTAACTTGTGAGGGAGAGTTATAGACTTGTCTTCTCAAAGGAGGTGATACCTGGACTGCGTCTTGAAAACTGAGTAAGAATTTTAGAAGCTGGGAAAAGACATTACAGGCAAAAAGAGCTGCATGTTCTAAAGGCACAGAGGTGTCTGAGGTCAACTTAAGAAACCTCAAGGTACAATATCAGGGAAAATGAAGAAGGCAGCGGGCAGATTTGGAGGAGCGCATGTAACACTGAGGAGTGTCAATTTTATCCTGAAGGTAATGAGGAGCCTTCATTACCTCCCAGGTACCTCCCAGGGAGTCTTATACAAGGAAAAGACCTCAGAGGTCAGAGTTTGGCACTTCCTTTTATAGATTTGGAGATTGGAGCCAAGGAAGCGGGAGTGGCTTCCTCATGGCCACTCAGGTAGTTACTGGCTGATAGTGTATGTCTTTATATAGATCCAGTGGTGCCTGGGGAGTAGGGCAAGGGGAGCCTTCACAATGAAATTTCATTGTTGACCTTGGGAAGGGAGATTCTCATAGGAACATTCGGCCAAGGATTTATCATGGGGACTGTATGGTTTGGGCTAATGACCCCAGCATGCCTCTTTGCATAGTATTTCCTTTAAAGGAAAGGTCATTGCTAGCTAGAAATGCTCTTTGGCTATTTTAAGGCTGTGTGGTAGGGGGAAATTAATGGAATTCCTAAGGTCAGCTCCAGCTGTTTTCTCCAAAGACCAGCTGAATTTTTCATGAGATTTGCTCATTAGGGCTTTTACCCTTCTGTGAAGCATTGTACTAGGAAATAAGTAAGGGGACTAGAGGTTGAAGAAAACTGAACTGGGTTTGGGAGAGTTGCTGCCCATTTTAATGTTAAACGCTAAGTAATGTTAAGTCCTGTCTTAGACATGGTTGGTCATTTCTTAACACCTTCTCAATCATAGTGAAGGCCCTTCTGGATTACACTACTGCCTTGAATGATAGTTGGATTTTGAAGATTCAGGATGTCATATAGGTAAAGAGTCTGGCATGATGCCTGGGCAGAGGTGGTGCTGACTAATTATGCGGTAGTCACACTGAATGGCACCTTCCGTTTAGGAATATCACCCCAGAACATTTTACAGATAGCAAATCAGATGTTCCTTAAGATTCCTGCAAGAGAAGCTTGCCTGTGGTTATGTGGCACCTTCAATTACAACACTATTCTCAGGTGTGTCTCAGGGATTCCATGAAGGCCGGTAAAGAGAAAGCTTTCTTCATTTCTTCTAGAATGCTTTCACTTTATCTGCCTTCATGGGATCCCTGAGAACGTTCCTCTTATCCAATCTATGGGTGTCTGCTTGGAGCTTATGCTGAGTTAGAAGGCCAATGGGAGATAAAATTTTATATCATTTTGCAGTTTACAAAATGTCTTTCCGTACATGGTCTCACTGGCCTCTGGTGATTCAGCAAGGGAGGTTGACAGTGGTTAGTTCCAATTTTAGAACTGAGGAAACTGAGGCTCAGGTAAGTGCTATTTTCATGGTCTCCAGGCTAATAAGTAGGCGACTAGATTTCAAACCAGATCTCATGACTTTAAATCTCATGATGATGCCAACTAGATTGAGAAAAAAAGGGCTAAGTTTCTACTCTAGCATAAAAGTGGTTTAAGAAATGCCTTTAAAGGAAGATAATTTTGTTGCATACCCAGCTGAGGAATGAGGGAGACTCTCCAGCATGGGATTTCTAAACATAATGGAGTAAAAGGGAACTTTGTCCCACTGGCTCAGGAACAACAGCTGTTCTTTGAGCTAGAATTCAATGGCATTAAAATAACAATATGTAACTTATGCTAATGAAAACAATACTCATTTATTGTTGGTTGAGATACATAATAGTATTGAGGCATTAACCAAAGGGTGGGTCTTGCAAAGTTTCCATCTTAAGAATTCTGTCTGACACTGACGATCAGGAAGAGAACCAGTGTATTTCTCCCCCATTCTCCAAAATGGAGAAAAATGAGGCCATCCTTACTCTACATGGAACAGGAAGGCTGAAGAGATGCTCCCAATACTCCAGTGACAGGTTCAATATTTAGAAGATTTTTCTCTATTATGTGCAAGGTACTGTGTGGCTACAAAAATAGAGTGGACATAAACTCTTCCCTGAAAGAGTCTAAAAGTGGGAATTTGATGTGTATATAAGTTACTATAATGTTATGTAATTATTGTAAATATTGTAATTATTGAATGCTTATTGTGTGAATACCTATATATGAGCCTTAATCTTCTCAACCACCCAGTAAGATTGGTATGAGACCTGTTTTACAGATGAAAAGCCTGAGACTCAGAGAAGCTAAGTAACTTGCACAAGAGGGTCACACTGTACCCTGGTCCATCTGACTGTGGAGCCTGTGCTCGCTCTTACCTCAGATGAGAGATGTACAAATAGGTGCTATGAAGACTCAGTGAAAGAAGGAGTTATTGCCAGCTTGTGGAGTGGATATTTCTGAGGGGAATGGGACCACAGGAGCAGCTTCATGGAGGAGTTATCGTTTAAGCTTGGGATTTGGGTGGTAAGTAGGTTTTGGTTGTGTGCAGCTATAAGGGAAAGACATTCTAAGTGGAGAGAATAGCAAGAACAGAGTATAGAGGTGATATTGAGTGGTTTGGCTGGAGTTCATGGGGTAGCAAGGTTAGATAGGAAGCTTGGATATGGAATATGGACTTATTCTGCCATCAAGGAAGAGTTAGGGAAGGTTTTCTAAGTCGAGGTGTGGCATAATCAAAGTGGAGCTTTGGGATATGAATCTAGCTATATTGTGTACAGTAGACAGAAGTGAGGAAGAACCAGGAATGAAAGAGGTCATGTTCAGAGACAATCACTAAATGAGTGGTAGAGAAAGAAAGGGTTTCATTGGAGGGAAATTGTGGAGGTTCAATCAACTGAATCCAGCAACTGATTGGCTGTAGGACAAGGACAGGATTCAGAGATGAATAAATCACTTTATCTGTCTTCAGACTGTGTATTGGTTTCCTGTTACTGCTGTAACAAATGACCACAAACTTAGTGGCTTGAAACAACACAAATTTGTTCTCCTACAGTTCTGGAGGTCAGAAGTCTGAAATGGGGCCTACAGGATAAAATCATGGAGTTGGCAGAACTGAGTTCCTTCTGGAGGCTCTAGGGGAGAATCTGTTTCCTTGCCTTTTCCTGCTGTTAGAGGCTGCCTGCAGTCCTTGGCTCGTGGCTCCTTCCTCCATCTCCACAGCATACCACTCCAGCTGTCTCTACCCTCACATCTCCTTTCTTTCCTGCTAACTATCCTGCTTCCTTTTTATAAGGACCTTGTGATTACATCGGGTTTACCTAGATAATCTGGATAATTTCCCCATCGCAAGATTCTTAATCACATCTGTAAAGTCCCTTTTAACATGTAGTACCATATTCACAAGTTCCAGGAATTGGGATGTGGGCCTCTTTGGAGGACCATTATTCTGCCTACCACAGAGATTTAACAAATACTGGACATCTATGGAAGATAACTTTTTTGTCCCACTCTTGTAACTTTTCTTGGCTTGCCCTCTGTGCTGTTGAATTATCTTGCTTTTTCCCTCGAATCTCTTTTTTTCTTTCCTTCATTCAATAAATGAGTTATCGGCTGTGTGCCAGGCACCATGCCAGGTGCTAGGAACACAGCAGGGCCAAGGCACCTCTCTGCCCATCACGCGAGGAAGTGGAGTTGGATGAGAGCTGTTAATGCAGAACCAGAGACTACAATGTCAGACTCTTCACTTTTGATTTTCTAAAGCTGAGGTCCAGTCCTAAAATGAGAAGATTTAGAAGAATTCTTAGTAATTTAAAAATGGGATCCTCTCACCCTACCTCTCTATTGCCAATCCCTACCCCCGAATTTGGAAGATTTTTTTATCTCCTCAGAGGCCTGGGGTGATGGGTAGAGAGGTGCTTGCATAAACCAGAAATTTGACTCCTTAAGATGGGGTGGGCAATTAGAAGGTAGGAGACAGTCTGAAGAGGAAAATGAGTAAAGCAGCAGCAGTAGCACTGCAACCTCAGGGTAGCGTGAGAAGGTGATTGAGGTTAGTGAAATGGTGGCGATTCGTCATTACCATGGAGCACTTACTACATCCCATGCCATTTTACTTTCAGCCTAATGTCATCTTCACAGCAACTTTGTAAAGTAGGTCTTGCTGCCTACATGGTACAGACCAAGGGAAAAATCCAGAGTCCTTAGGGGAACTGCCAAAGACTAATGATAGAACAATCCTCTTCTAATCCTCTTTTGACCCCCAAACCAGTGTGTTCCACTCCATCACAGCAGCCTCTTATGTCAGGGGTATAGCATGCAGACGTCAGAGGCATTATTCACCTGTATCAGTTTCAGAATAAGAGTCTCTTTAGAGGCTGTGCAAGGAGGACCTTGCACGTGGTGGGAACTTGATTTATGTATCTTTGATGGGGTAATTAATGGTCTGGCCAGAGGGGTTTGAGCAAGTCTGGGACTAGGGTGAGGCGGGTGAGGCAAGTGAGGCACCCAGGGCACAAAATCTATGAAGACAAGATCATGCAAGTGCTGACACTTCACGTGTAGCACCCAGAGAGTGCATGTCTCCTTAAATTTTGTTCCTGAGTTGCCTCACTTTTAAGGAGGCCTCATTTTCAGGGTGCTGTAGGTGCAGGGTGCTGTGCTCACACAACCTTGCCTTCTGTTTTGTGTCCTGCCACCTTGTTTGCCTTATCCTCTAGGTCTTGGATTTGAGCAGAGGCCAGAAGGAGGAGAGGATTAGTTAGTTCGGTGGTCTCAGTGCTGGCTGCACTTAACAGTCTCTTGGATGGCTTTTAAAAAATGTATCCCAGGTGGGGTCTGACCCCAGACCGGTCAAATCAGAATTGCTGGGAGGATGTGGAGGGTGAAGAGACCCAGGCATGGTTATTTATTTATTTATTTAAAAGCTTTTCAGGTGATGCTAATGCAGTCAGTTTTGGGAACCCCTGAATTAGTACATTTGGAGAGAGCCCCTCACTCTCAGGCCAGATAGGAATGTACATGACTGCATCAAAAGCGAGACTTTATGTAGCCTTTTAAAGTCTGAGTTGGTGATTGCTACAGTTCAGTTAACTTTATTATCCTGGGTTTAATTACAGCCTAGTTAATAAATCAGCTGGTTCCTCCACTCCCTTCCTCAGAATTTGAAACTAAGAAAATAATTAAGTTTAGAATTCATCTCTAATATCTGCTGTTATCAGCGTGCTGGTTTCGAGAGTGCTGTAAAGTGCAGCCCAACCCATTTATTTGCCCATTTTCAAATCCTTATTTAGGTCGAAATTGTATATGTCCTGGATGACAAAGACGGTCTCTGAGTGTCCCAGCTCTCACATTAGGTTGCTGTGTGACCTTAAGCAATTGGTTTAACCTCTCTGCATCTCAGCTTGCTCATCTGCACAAAGAACTAGTTATGACTCTGATTCAGCTGTTCATTTTCGTGTTTGCCCCTGTTACCGCTGGAAAACAATTGACATACAAGTGAACATGCTTAACTGTATAAGTTGTTGTGCTCTTTAACCAGTCACCAGCCAGTTCTGACCTATGGAGATCCTTTGCAGCTGTGATTCCCAAGCCTGACCAAACAGCTGCATCATGCGGGAACATGCAGCCTCTCTGAAATCTAGGGACATTATCTTTCGGTTTGACTATGAGATTAAGGGGTAGGGGGAATTGTCACACATAAGTAGTCTTTCCTTATCACATTCTTAGTCTGAGGTCGCCCATTCAGTCCATGGGAAACATCAGCTGTTGAGGAGTTGAATGAAGTAGACAAAAGGCTTCCACCTTTGGAAGAATCCTCATACATTTCTATATAACAAAACATTCTGATTGAGTTTAAACATATAAAGTAGTTTTTTTTTAGTAGTAGTTTCTGGTTCCAGGCATCTCTACCATTCTTAGAAGCTGATGGCCATGTATAAACAGCCACATGTTGACACAGGTGCCTTTTTTCCCTCTGTCCTATGCTTGTCCTTTTCTCCATGTCTGTCCATAAAACAAACTCAAAGGGCCCAGTCATTTTCCTGTTCTAACAAGTTGCCCATAGAAGAGCATGCCGTGCTCTGAGGGCCAAGGCATATGGCCTATAGGAAATGACAGAGAAGAAAGAAGGTACAGAAGGAGGAACAACACAATCAGGAAACCTGGGTTCTAGTCTCATCTTTGTCCCTAACTAGCTGTATGGCCTCTCTGAGAATAAGGGGAGTGGCGATGTAGTGAAGATTAAAACTGGTGGCTTTAGAATCTTACGGCCCTGGGTTGAAACCATGTTCTGGCTGAGCAGCTGCAGACAAGTTGTTTAACTGATTGAGACCAGTGTTGTCTGTACGGTGTGGAGCATACATACCTGCCTTACCGGGTAGTCAGAGGGATTCACTGAGATCATTTGTGTAAAGCACTTAGCACCACCTGCTCATTTTACAGTCTAGAGAAAAATGACCAAGATCTTGAGAGGCTTAGAAAACAGCTGAGGGAAGGAGGAAGTTCATCGTCCCCTCAACAAAGGACACTCTGAGAAAACATAAAAGCTGTCTTCCTTTTAAATTGTTGTGTGAAAGGGAGAGTGGCAGGGCAAATTGGAGACAAAGGGTGAAATTACAGGCAAGTTCAACCAAGTGCAGACTACGCCTGAGAATTGGAGTGGCCCAGCGGGGCTCTTAGCAGGTTTGGGCACGCGTGCCTTGGCAGTGTGGGCTGCTGGTTTGGTGACCACCAGTTTGGTATACTGAGGGGAGCTCTGTGTGCTAGGAAGGAGGTGAACAAAGGTTCTCTGACTTTCCACCTCCACTTGTTTCTTCCTAGGCTTCTCCCGAACCATCTGAGGGTTATGCTATTTATCCTTTGCTGCTGTGATCTAGGCAGTTTCCAAAGTCTTTAGTTTTCTGTCTGACGGTTTGTCACTGCTGGGGCTAAACCACTTTATTGATCGGGCCTATTTTTGTCCAGCACCATTCTCCCCAGCCCCACCCTGACTCAAGCCTATTTGTTCCTGCTCTCCTTCTGCCTCCCAGGACTTTCTTTCAAGCCTTCATTCTTGATGTCATGAGACTGTCAGAACAATTTTCTTTTCTTCTGAAAACCTCATCATGTGAGAGTCACTACTTACTCGCGTTTTCCTCCCCTTCCTTGGGGTCTGCAAGCTTTGGTACAAAAACAGCCTTCTGGGAAAGGAGAGGGTGCCGTCTGGGTCCCTCTTTGCAGCAGAGCAAGTCGGGGAGCAAATGCTATTGTTAATCAGGCTGTAACCGGGGTTTGGTCAGGCAAAATGATTGGGTTTGGGGCTACTAGCCTAGCTCTTCTCTTTGCTGCCATGAAAAGCAAGTCCCAACTGTTGGAGGCCTGGGTTTCTCCAGCTTAACTCTTGGACAATTGACAAGGAGAAGAGTATTGTCTTTTATAGATGTGGCATAGCAGAGCTGACACATGAAAAATTGGAATTAAGCACAGTCCACATTTGGAGACCTCAAATTTCCCTTTTGTGCTGCTGTTCCTACTGCTGCTTATTCCTTATTTGTCTTTGACAGTGTCTTGCGTTCTAACCATAGCTTTATAATAATGTCCATAAGGAACGGAAAGTAGGAGTGAATATGCCCATCATACAGGTGAGAAAACTGAGACCTACAACAGCCATGTGATTTATTTAAACCATGCAGTCGTTTGAAAGACCTGGAGCTGGAACTCAATGAATAATATAAGCCTGTTTCAATTATGGGCCTCGGATTCAAGTTAAAGGGAAAGTGGAAGCTCAGTCCCCTTCTACCTGTGTACATGTATCAAATACTTGAGAGCCTAGTACGTGTAAGGCACAGTGGCAGGTACTGGGGATACAAAGCACTCAGAGGCCCAGGCCTTGCTCATTAACTAGTGGGGACAAATGCGAGTAGAGATTCAAGACAGTGTGATGAATACCTTGACTGAGGAAGTCAGATGCTAATGGAGCACATTGTAGGGACATTTAACCTGGTCTCGAGAGGTTAGGGAAGGCTTCTGCCCAATAAGTGACATGTAACTTGCTGTCAAGTGGTATTAGCTCAGGAAGGAGTGTTTCAGGAGGAAGGAACAGCATATGCAGAGGCCCGAAGGCAGAAGGAACCGAAAACCTTTAGTGTAGTTGGGGCCTAAGGAGAGGAGCTTGGAGAGGAAAGCAGGCGCTGGTTCACGTAGAGTCCTGCGGCCACGGTCAGGATTTTAAGCGTTAGCCGATGAGCAGTGGGAAGTAGGTGAAGGATATTAAGCCTGGAATATGGCTTTGTCAGATTTGAGTTTTTTGGAAATTTACTCAGCAGCATGAGGAGGGAGGGAGGGAGGGCTGAACCTAAGGAGATATTTTGCTCACATGGAAACCACTCGTGTGAACACATCAAGAATCCCTGTGCCGCAAATTCATCCATCTCCGTTTTTGCACTGAGGTTGCTCCCATACTGACCACCAGCTATGCTTCTTTTATGCTTAAGCAGAGAACAAAGAGCCACGGCCAGATGGAAAAGTTTTGTTCTGCTTCCTCAGTTTGAGGAATCTGTGTGGAGGGGTGAATTAAATGATATCAACACTGGGGTGCCTTAATCTGACAAAGCCACAAGCAAATGCCATTTCCACTGTACACAAGCGTAGTGGCAAACACCTCCCTGAGCCTTACTCTCCTCATTTGAAAAATACAGATAATAAAATATCTCCTTCACATCCTTGTGAGGTGCCTATGAAGTGATACTCGTAAAGTGCCAGGCACGTAGGAGGTGTCCAGTAAATACTTATTTTTTTTCTTCCTCTGCCTTTCCTAATGCTACTCTATCTCAGAGTAAAACCCAGAAACCTTAAAGCTCTTACAAAGCCTAGTCTAGTCTAGTCTGATGTATTTCTTTTCTGACCTTCTCTGTCTTGGCCTCCTCCTGGCACACTCTGATGCTCCAGCACTGGCCCATTTCCTTGCTATTTCCTATTTTCTCTCCCACTTCAGGACACTCCAATACCTGTGTGGCTTGTTTCCTCACCTCTATCAAGTTTTTGTTCAAGTGTCATCTTCTCAGTGAGACCTACCCTAAACACTCTTTGCAACTCCAACTCCCCCCCAACTACACACACACACACACACACTCTCTCTCTCTCTCTCTCTCTTTCTCTCTCTCTCTCGGTCTCTTTCTCTCTCTCTCTCTCTCTCTCTCTCTTACTCTCTTCCCTTTTCTGCTTTGTTTTTCTCCTCCCTGGCTCTTTTCACCTTCCAACAAGTTATATAATTTAATTATTTGGTTTAATTTTTCAATTTTAGTTATTTATTTTTTTTGTTATTTGATCATCGATCATTGTCTCCTCCAACTGGCACGTAAGCTCCACAAAGACAGGATGTTTTCTTCTGTCTTACTTATTGCCATATCTTCAGAGCTTACAACAGTGCCAGGCACATAATAGGCTCTCAATATATGTTTGTCGAATGAATGGGTGAATGAATGAAACGTTTGATTTTTTCCTCCCATGATAAATAACACCCAGAAGTTGGGAGTTGGGGGAGTACCTGGTAGTGAAGAATCTTGATTGTCATCTGAGGGTTCTCCTGCCATGTTGACTGGGTGGTGACGCCTGGCTACTCAATTAGGTGTCAAATATTCCAGCCCTTTACTCCTTCGTAAAATGAGGATATTACCCTTAGCCTCAGTAACAGCTGATTTTTATTTTTTTATTTATTTTTACTAACGAATTAATTAGTTAATTAAAATTTAACAGCTGATTTTTAGATAGACTTTTAACTCGTAGAAGTTTTTACACTGAAGCACTGGTTAGCTTCTAGTTCTACCTGAAGGTGTGGAAACCAGCATTTCCTCCTTTAGCAAACCTGCCAGTTATCACTGCTGGATGACCAAAGTGCTTTTTCTCTTGTTCTCTTCCTGCCCCCGACTTATTGAACTTAAAAACAATCTCCCATTGAACTATCTGGCAGTGTAATGCCTCATCAGAGACATGGTTCCCAGAATGTGGCCTGAATCCATTTCCTTGCCAGCCTTTGAGATCTAAGTAAGTTTCTGTGCATGAAAAAAATTTAGATAGCTGTTCCTGGTGAAGTGGTATATTTGGATTTGGTCCATTCATTCATTCATTCATTCATTTACTCATTCACTTAGTTATTTATATTCAGGAACTCACAGTCAAAAGGAAAAGACTGAAGGCAGACAAATAATTGTAGCAGTGGAGGTATATAGATGGAGGAGAAAGTTTTTGTTAGTCAAGTTCCTGCCACAAAAGTATTGTATGACCACCCCAAACCTTAGTGGCTTCCAACAAAAAATATTTATTTCTTGCTTCCATATCTACAGGTCAGCTGGGGTAACCCTGCTTCAGGTGGGTGAGGTTCTGGTCTGTCCTTGTATCTCTCTTTCTGAGACCTAGACTGAAGAGGCAATGGCTACCTGGGGTTAGCTCTTCTTGTGGAACATGGCAGAACAAGAAGCCAAGCCAAACCACACAAGCACATCTACTGCCTAGGCTTACATTACATTTGTAACATTTTATTGGCTAAAGTAAGTCACAGGCCAAGCCCAACATCAGGAAGGTAGAGATGAATACTCTGCTTACTCTAGTGGCAACATGGTGCTATGGTTCTGTTTCAGAAAGAAAATAAAGAGTTAGGAACAATAAGTGAATCCACTACAACATTTAACTCTGGCTATGGAAGTTAGAGAAAGCTTTCTGGAGGTGGAGACTTTCATCTTGAAGGATGAGTAGTTTTCAAATGAACAAGTATTCAGTAACTTATGAAAGTGCATGCAAGTTTTTTAAAAAGAGTAAAGTATTATCTTAATATTTGTTTGAGTGGTCTCTGTGGACATTATGTAAGGAGCTACAGGAAGATAAAACAAAGGTCATCAGAGTACCTGTCCATGAAGGCCAAACTTCATGGGGGAGATAAGAAACATAATTCAAAAGAGAAAAAGAAAATATATAATTAAGTACACTCTTATTTGGCTGGATGGAACAAAAGTATGAACTCAGAAAGGGAGCCAGAATATTTTTGGTAGCTGTTTTTGGTATAGGATGCAAGGTATGTGCTGTTTTATGTTCATTATTTCATTTAATTCTTAAAAACTGTGAGGTATGTCAAGTAAGTACAAATGAGAAAACTGAGCCTCGGAGTGGGAAGTAACTTGCCTAACGGTTCATAGCTAGCAAGTAGTGGAGGGAGTACTTCCCAGTAATTCTATTGTCCAGATGAAGAATTTATTCATAAAAATGACTCACTAGTGTAGACACTTGACTTAATTCTTAAGTGGGGCTGCTTTAAACTTTACTAAACACTTGGTTTTTAGTGTCTACTGTATATGCAGTACTGCACTTGTTAAAAGGACCCCAATCCTGGAGTTGATGATCTCTGAAGTCTTGTCTGGCTGTGGCATTCTTCAGGTCTCACCTTCATTTCATTGCACATGGGTTTAAGATGCCTCAGAGAAAATAGGATTCTTGCATATCGTCCTACTTAAAAATGCTCAGTTTGGATGGTGGAGTGTTTTGAAATTTTGCCTCTTTTCCCCAGTTTATATACCACATACCAGTAAGTGTTCTTTCTCCTTTCTCAGAAATGAAGGGAGACTAGCTTGGTGAGTTGCTCCAGCCCCAGCAAAGGTTAGAGGTGAGACTAGGTGAAGCATAACAATTCTCGCCATTGTGCAAGCTACCTGATACTTAACACCACTGTCATTACGGAGCACGGATATACTCATGAAGAAGTGAGCATTTGTGAATTTTTTATTCCTAGTTTCTTACCCATAATCACTTGACAACTGGAATCATGTCTCCCTGGTCTACTGACCTTTACTGAGACTTTTTAGCTGAGTGCCCCATGAGTTTGCAGAGAGAGAGAACCAGCTGTTTTTTGCAACCAATCCTTACCTCAGTGGATTGTTAAACATTGACAGGCATTTTTGTGTGCTCTCCATCTTGGCTGTCTGGAATGGAGCTGAAGCATGTTTCATGAACCATTTGCCATTTGCTCAGGAAGCTGGCAGAACTGGTTTCCCTGATCTCAGAGACCATCTCATGGTCATTTCCACCCCCCACCCCCCGTTTTAAATATTGTAATAAAGAGCAATACTTATAGGAACTGCCTCTCACTGTTGGTGTTTACTGTCTCATGATTCCCCAGGTAGATGATGCCCAGATGCTGCTGACTCTCCTTGAATTGATGATGAGGACTGGAGGAGAACAAACTGTGTCTAACACTGGTCCAGAGAGGGAGCATGAATAGAAATGCCACTGTAGAAGTGACCTGTCCGGCAAGGGATGCTGCTTCCTTCTGAGAGCCTCTTCCTGACGTCGTCCCACAGATCACTCCTGCCTCACCAGAAAGGGCACTCGAGATTTTGCAATCGACCACCTAAAACCTTTGCTGAGCCCAAACAAGACTTTTTTTGCTCGAGAACCGAACAAAATATTATTTCATTTTATTTTTGCATCTTTTAATCATCCGGCCTACAGTCAGAGTTGTTTAGCTTTGAGAACTTTAAGCCAGATTTGTTACCGTTATTTTTGTGTACACCTTTCAAAATGATTGACTTAAGCTTCCTGACGGAGGAGGAGCAAGAGGCCATCATGAAGGTTCTGCAGAGGGACGCTGCCCTGAAGAGGGCTGAAGAGGAGAGAGTCAGGTAGGGCCAGAGAGGTCCTCAGGCCTGCGGGGAGGAGGGCCGGTCTGTAAGAAGATGGGGCACTTTTTTTTTTTTTTTTCCCTCAACCATAAGTGGTAGTTCTGACTTGGAGCCTGAATTTATGGGTTCCAATTTTAGGTTTACTTCCTGGATGGAACTTTTTCCTCCTTGGTGTCTCTTAATTTATCCCACAGGACTCCTGCCAGATAGAGAGTCTTGATTAAAAACCTAACTAAGCTCCTTTAACTTATTAAACACTGAATTAAAAATGAAATATATACAAACATATACATACACCTAAATCTACATATATGGACGTGTGCGTATATTTATATCCACATTTTTTAACTGAATCCACTTTTTTAAACTGAATTATGAACCAAGTTAGAAATATTTTAAATTTCTAAAATTTTTAACAGAAAATAAATTGAAAAGTACCTCACATTTATGCGTACTTTCAGAAATGTTTGAGTTGGTTTCAGTAGCAATTGAAATTGGCTCTGACAGAGCCAGTTTTTCGTTGGTTTCCCACAAGAAGGAGTGGCAACTCTGACACACTGTCCTTGTCGGGAGGGACCCAATTGTTCCACGTCAACATTTCTGCCACTTTCATTCACCCACGTGGTAGATGGAGCATGAGATCAGGATGCTGAAGGAGCAGGCTTGAGTCCAGGCTCTGCTGTCTAGTGAAAGGCTTCCTTGATGTAAGTTGGTATTAACTGCATGATCCTCATCCCAGGAGTTATCCAAGAGGAGCATAAGGCATGTTCTTATTTCCTGGAATCCAAGTATCATGAATAATGGACTTATTTGAACCATTTCCCATTTTTTGACCCTAACTAAACATGAATGCTTTATAAATGAATGTGCTGTAATTCACTTCGAGCATTCTAAAGTTCCTGATTCTGGCTCCTATTGATCATTTATATCTAGACAGTGCTTAACAAATTGCAAAGGGCTTACATGCCCATTATTTCTTCTGAGCTCACAACACCTTTGTGCGGTTGGGGGTGGGATCTGGGGGGATATATTTTCGCCCACTCTGATATGTGAGGAAATTGACTTTGAGACAGGTCAGGTGACTTGCCCAAGCTCATACAATCTATAGGTGTCAGAAGGGAGAATCAAATCCTGGTCTTCAGGTACTTATTCGCTAACTTCATCTCCTCTCCCTGAGAAAAGAACAGCAAACAGGCCATCCTGGGACCTGGCCATGGAGAAGGGAGTGGCTGTCTCCATGCGAGGTAGCACATCGAGCTGTGATGGCGACAGGAGGTAGCTGTAGGTAGTGGAGACCATGCAAACAGGGTTCCTTACTTGTCATACTCCTCCCCACAAGTCACCTGCAGTGCTCTGTGCACCTTGGACGGGGCACTGCTCCCCATTCTCGGCAAGCAGGGTGCATTGAGGAGTTTCCTCAGGAGGGGCAGGGGATTTACACTAATCAGTCATCAAAGCCTCTTGGTAACATTAATCCTTTACCTATTCACAGTCATAAAGTTCTTTCATGAATGTTATTCTTTTATGTTCCTCACAGCAGCCTTGATATTTGGCAAGACAGAACTGTTATACCCATTTTAGAAATAAGAGGAGGGGGCCGCTCAGAGAAAGTATAAGTTGATTCTTAAAGCATACTGGGGAGTGGAAATTCCTTTAGTGTCTGACAAGACAAGATGGAGAGACTTGGGAAGAAAACAGTGAGTCCTCTTCCTATTTCAGGATTTCGGGGCTATGAACATTGGATTGCTGCGAGTTCCCTCAGTTCCTCCCACTTCTGCAATTCTACCTCCTCTATCTCACCAGGTTACAGAGAGAGATTCATCCTTCCTTTCCATCTTTTCTTGACACCTGGCATTCCAAGCTGCTGAGTTTTCCACATAATTCTGTGATTCTGTATGAGTAGAGTGGAGGTGCTTCTTGGGTACCTGCAGTAGCTGATGAAAATATCCCCCAAGATGTAAAGTTCTCCATACAACTGGGTCTTGTAAGGGGTGTGAATGTGTAGCCTCTGGCACCAGCCAGACCACAGCCACAGCAGAAATGCTAAGACCCTTTGTAACACTGGGTTTGCAGACTCTCCTTCCGTCCACTGTTTCTGATGGTGTCCCAGCAGCTACCACGGGTGCTGCCCTTGATTTTGGCTTTTATAAATGGATAGGAAGAAGATTCAGGGTGGTGAAAAATCTGATGTGAGTCAAGTCCAATCTGTTACCACCATTCAGGGGGAGCTTTAAGTTAGCTCAAAGCACCTCATGGATCTTGGCCATGGGCAGATCCAGGACCCTGGGACTGGAGAGGAGTGACAGAATGCAGGGGGTCAGGTGAGCACGAGGCCTGTAGCCTGTGGACACTGAAGGAAGCCCAACCCACGGCTTGCTCCACATAAGAGGACTCGTGCTCTGATACTCTCTATGCTTTAGGACTGAAAGGGATGTGTAGGGATGGTTCTGAGGTCATTCTGCTTCTGGGCTGGTGAAACTAGAACTAGATTTCCGGTTTCTGAAAATGCTGTTCAGTGGGTGTCTGCTTTCTATCACTTTTGGCATCCCCAGCTGTTGGTTCTTGGCTCTTCCATCAGACATACTCTGGAAAAGAGATATTTTTGGTCCACATCAGTTATTTTACACTAAAGAAGGTAAAGTCCAGAGAGGGGAATTGGTTTGCTCAGGGCCACACAGCTAATCAGTGCCAATGCCGTAATAAGAAAAACTCTTGGTCCATTGCTGTTCCCTCTGCCCCATGCTGTACATTCCTATTATTCTTTCAGAAAAACAGTGAGGCTTCTATCATGACACAGGGAAAGAACTCTCCAGCATGGAACTTGTAGTCAAACTGACATGAGTTTGAATCCTATCCTCACCACTGATCAACTGCAATTTGTTGGACAAGTTACTTAACTTCTCTGAACCTCAACTCAGAGACTTGGAATAACTATAGTACCAAAGTTAAAGGAGTAAAGCCAAAGTTGAGTAGAGTAATTCTTTATCTTCTTAGCTCATAATAGGTCATGAATATGTTTTAATTTTATTTTTTACCATTCCAACTGTGCCTCTAAAAAAGAACAGAAGTCTCTGGTGGCTAGTCTGATTCCTTAGGAGGAAATTATTCCTAAAAGCTCTCAGTTACTTAATGCAGTGAAATTTAAGTGAGCACCTATTAAGTATAGGGAACTTTTCTGAACAATGATATGAAGATAATTCTAGGGTGATTGAAACATGGTCCCAGCCCTCAAGAGATTTACTATATAATGGCCTTCATACACATAATGGATTATCAATTGCAAATTTTAAATCTTAACTTTGTTTCCCTAATATGATTTTGCAATGCTCCAATCCCCCTTCTTGGCAGCACGTGGCTCTAGAAACATAAATTATACCATTATAATATTAATCTAAGCAACACATCACTAGTAAGGCAAAACTGCCACTAAAATTGAGACTCTTCTTTCAATGCTAATTCATTATGGACTTTGGAATATAATCCTCCTATAGCCACGGGGACATCACTAATGAATTATAGGACTGTTGCCAACTAAGAGCATACACTGTCTCAGAATCCTTTTCAGTGTAGCCGCAGATGAGATTTGGTATTTGAACCGAAATCTGTTTGCCATGCCTGGTATATCCAGCACTTTGAATTGTTCACATCCAAGCTAATTTAAGACACTTGGGAGATGATTTAGTTAGTCTATATGTTACCTCCCATCTTGATTTCATGGATGAGAAAAATGAGCGTCATACAGAGGAAATATCCAATTCCCAAATCACTCAATCTGTTAATGGTAGAACATGAACTTGAATCCAAGGGAATATCTATTGTGGTGTCTCTGCGGTACAGTAAAAAGATAACAGTTCCAGGTCACTGTCTTTCATGATGCCTGTTTACCTGTAGCCACAATTTCCGGGCTCAGTTATTACCATACATCTCCATCCAGCCTGCTTCCCTAACTACCAGGGGGAGACATTTCACAAAACAGCAGTGAAGCAGACATCAGGATGGATTCTTTTTCTCTCTCCCCTGTTCCTCCACCCTGCCCCCACCCCCATTTTTTAAGAAACATCACCATTCATACACATATGTAATTTTAGTCTTTTATGGTTTGAAAATGACACACTCTAGAGGTGGCGTTTCCTGTACCCTGCGTCATGCTGCCAGCAGGAAATCATTGCCCATGTGCATCTGTACACCACCAGCACCACGTCCCCCACCCCATGCACACGCAACCACATCTATGGTGATGGGCGTTCTCACAATAGATACCGCCATCTCAACCGCGACCACATCTTAGGATTCTCAACTACTTCCTGAAGACCTAGTTTATTTTAAATGAAGGCAGTCGTCATTGAAGAATGGCTTTCCAGGACCTCTGGTGGTGTTTTCTATCAAAGCGAAGGGGAAGGGAACCAACATTTGTCAAGGAACTACATTGTACACTGAGCTTCACATACATTTTCTCCTTTCATCTGTATAATTGTGTAGCAGAACTCATTCAACAGCGAGGAAATAGGGTGGAAGAGGTGAAGTGCCTTGCAAGATTGAAGCCTTGCTTATCAAACTACAAAGCCTGTGCTTCCCACATGCTGTGCTGTCTTGCAGCAGATTGTGGGGATCTATGATGTGTTCATGACACAAGGGACACACGTTATGCCTCATTTTCCACTGTAAGAAACATTTGCAATTTATTTCGTTTTCACATGTGTTGGTTTTGAGATCCTCTATCAAAGGTTGAATTCCTTTGTAAAAAGAGAGGAATGTGATAGCAATCTTAAAAAACAAAATCATGTTTGGCTCTCAGAGGCAGGATGGGGTAATAGAGCAATGGCCAGGAGTCAGGCTGGCTTCCGGTCCCGGCTCTGTGTGACCTTTGGCAAACCTCTTAACTTCTCTGGGCTTCAATTGTTTCATCTATAAAGTGAGGCCATTTGTAACTGTATAGGGTCCTGTCCAGCTCTCACACTCAAAATAAACATCTAAGAGTAATTTCAAATCACATAGTCTAACTATCCCTACTGAGGAGTTAAAAAAAAAAAAAAAAAAGCTGGGATATGGACCAATTAGCCCCTCTGGACAAGCTGCTAATTTTTTTTTTTTTTTTTAAATATTTATACAATTGACCAGGTAACACCAACCAGGTCCTGCCAGTGATGTTGGGACTTTGCCTAACAATAATGAATAGCTGTAAGCTGGGGTGTGCTTTCTCATTCCAAAAGACAAAAAGGAGGTAGGCTGAGGGGAAAGTGTTGAGGCCAGCCTGGAGGGCAGTCCTATTCTTCTGTCTTTCCTCTGTAAGTGCTTACACTCTTTGCACCACAGGAGTGAACATTGGCAGTTAGGGCTGTAGATTGATTTTTTTAATACACAGCTCCGAGCATGTGCCTGGCGTGTGTTAGGGGATTCATGGATTGGTGAATGAACAAACTAACAGATATGGCCTTTAATATATAGAGGACACAAGATGGCCATCTTTCGTAATTGACTAAATTCTTTGTACATCGTGGTGAAATTGTAAGGATTAAATGAGATGATGCATATTAAGTGCCAAGCATGGGACTCAGTACAAAACAATATGCTTTGTATGTAATAGTGGAAGGAATGTGGGAATGACCAGCACGTTCTGTCAGGAGGGCAGCGGGACAGTGTCCTCTCTGTGCTGAGTGCTCTTCTTCTGCCTTCGCTTCTGCCCACCAGCCCACGGGTGTTTATTAAGCATCTTCTCCATCCTCAGCTCTCTACTAAGCACAACATGCATGCGTGGAGAGGGTAGTAAGGTGTAAGAGATGGGTCCCAAGAAACCTACCCTTCTTCCGCTTCAACTAAATGATACAGTGATTAGAGAGTCAAATGCTAATTTTGTTGGTATGATTAGAGTTCAGAAAAAAACGAGAGGTCACCATGGGCTGGTAGAAATTTTAACAGCACCACCTGGATAGCAGGGTTTTTCAAAATGATCAAGTGACTAAGATAGAAAAAGAAATTGATTGAATCCAGCAGTGACTGTCATGTTAGGATATACATAAATAGCACTTAACTGAATTTGAGAGAATTTCCTATTCTTTTGCCACATTAAAAGAAATGAGCCAGAAACCCAGCCTTAATTCCTCACTCTAATGGATACTGGCTTTTCTAGGGGACATGTGTTTCAATGGACCTGACTCCTATTATGCACTACCAAGTCTGGTGTGAGCAGAGACTTGCAGACAGTCATTTAGGCAGGAGCAGATCAAGAACAGCACAAGGACCTGTAAAAATTCATTTCAGTGGAACAGCTAAAATAAGTAAATAAATCTTATGAGGAGAAATTGAAAGTTGTGCTATGAGGGCTTATGGTCTCTTTGAAAAAGATGATGACTGATGCCATGTTTCATTATGTTTTTCTCCTATTCCTCTGAGAGATGAGATATCCTGCCTCATCAAGAGAAGGCACTACCATTGTGATACAGTGTGGTTTACCCAATCCCAGCAGTGACAGGATCTCTCTTATCTCTTACCTGACTCAGACTGGGGTGGCTGCTGAGCATTTATTTGTTCATTGGCTTTTTCACTTGACAAACAGTCTTGGGGTATCAGCTCTGAACCAGGCTGTGTGCTAGGTGCTGGCATTATAAAGGTGATTAAGGTATAGCTTTTTGTTTTTTGTTTTCCCACCTTCAAGGAGTTGGCACAGTTGACAGATTAGTGGATGAGACAGATGTGCAAATAGATCGTTGGAAAGTGTGGTAAGTGCTATCGTGGAGGTGCTGTGGAAGTGTGGAGAACAGAAAGCTGAACTGTGCCCTCGGGAATCGGGGAAGGCTCCCCTGGCTAGGTGGTGTGTGAGCTGGATCTGAAGGATGAGGAGCAACGTACTGGACAGAGAAGGAGGAAAAGACATCCCGAGAGAATTCACACTTACTGACCTCTTACCAAGATCCAGGTACTATTAGGTACTTTGAGGTAAACACCTCTTTTAATCATCCCAGGGGTCCTGCAGAGGAGGTCTCATTTTCTCCTCTCTACAAACAAGAAGACTGAGGGTTCAGGAACCCGCCCAAGGTCACATCTAGAAAGAGTCAGAATGGGTATTTGGACCTAATTTTGAAAGACTCCAAAGCCCATAGTCTTTCTGCCACACTTTCCTGCTTCTAATGTTTACGGAGGTCATGAAAGAGCTGTTTGGAGAACAATAAGGAGTCTAGTGTGCTGGGCAAGTGCTGGAAAATGAACCTGAATCTGAAAAGGTAGCCTCAAGCCAGGTAGGTGGTCAGTGGCCTCATATGATGATACTCCTTCCCTCTGCTAGCACTTTTCCAGACACCCAGCAAGGATACATTGATAGCGGGCCCTGCCACTAGAAGCTCACTCTCTAATAGGGAGAGCTGGAAGGACTTCTCTCTTCTGGAGTTCAACTTAAACTTGGTCCTTTAGGGAAGAGAAGGCAAAAGCTCCACCAGCAGCCCATAAGGGTTGTTTCTCTGCTGAAAACCTAGGCAATGGGAAACCATTAGACATGTTTAATAAGATCCGTGACCTCTCTGGTGATGCAGAACCATGAAGTGATGGCACTCTCTCTGTCAGGATTTGGCGATGGGCTATCATGGCAGTGTGTTCAAGGCTTGTGACTGAGCGTGTTTGGGATAGGGTCACTTCTTAGGTAGTTGGGAGAGGAGAAGAAATTCCAGCAGAGAGTTGGACTCCGGGTAGACAGACAGTCTCCAGGCACACTTGGGAGAGAGGAAAATGGCGTTGCTAGACCCAAGATAACTGTCCCTCTTGTTTCCTCCACTCCCAGGTATGTCTGTGTGCAGCCCTCATGCCCAGCCCTGCCACAACCCTGGTGTGTGGCCACCATACACGTTCTTGGCTAAAACACTTAGATTTGCTATTTCAGGAAGTGCGTAGTTGCTTGAATGACAATCATAAAACTCTCCTGGATTTATGGAGCACACTATCTTCCAAGAGTTCAAAGTCTCCTTAAGGCTTTTATTCCACTTTACTCTAAGTACATCTTTATGAATAAGAAAAGATAGAGTTTGTGGTTCTCATTTTATTGAGATGGATAGAGAGATACAAAGGTTAAAAGGCTTGCGAAGCAGAACAATGTTTTTGCAGCCAGTCTAAATTAGGGATGTTTTAGGAAGGCAGTACTTGGTTCGTTTTTTAGGTTTCAGCTTTTCAGTGAGCACGAATGATTGCGGAACCCTTAAAAGCAGTGTCTGCATAAACGGAATTGGCCTCTGCCTTTGCCTCCACTCTCCACCCCACTCACATAAATTTGATCTTTCTTGATTGCAGCCTGCCTTTTCAGGATTCATTTCCCTGAGATTGAGACCCCGGGACATCATGTGCTGTCTCCCACAGGCTTCCAGGAAAGTCTTCGTAAACTCATTTCACTGAAATGGAAAGGACTGATAAGCTGCTAACTACCCCACCAGTTAGTCATTGAGTGTTTATTAGGTGCCAGGCATGTGCGGGGAGGGTGGTTGACAATGATAAGCTAATTTAATCTTCATAGCAATCCCATGAGGTGGGTTACTATTATTAACCCCTTTTTACAGATAAGGCTACCAAGGCTTAAGGAAGCTTAATATGTCATCTTTCCCCAGGGTATTTGCATTTGAATAGTGGACACAGAAGACTGTGGCCAAAAAGTGAATCTGCCATTGAGAAATTTCAGGCATCATCTGGGAATCATGGATTAAATATTTGAAATTTTAAAAAATGCTAGCCTTGGCTTCTCTGACTTCTCAAAGGGGAATATACATTTGCTAGTCATCTGGGAGGTTTGTGGAATCTTCTAAAATATTAAGAGCTTCATTTTGGCTGTGTGTTTACGAATTGCTTTATGCAGTGTCACAGTGAACTCATTTGTTTACTGTGGGTTCTCAGCAAAGTAAAGCTCTTTTCCTTTTGTAGACATTTGCCTGAAAAAATTAAGGATGACCAGCAGCTGAAGAATATGAGTGGCCAATGGTTTTATGAAGCCAAGGCAAAAAGGCACAGAGACAAAATTCATGGCACGGATATCATCAGAGCATCCATGAGAAAGAAGAGGCTCCAGGTAGCAGGTGAGTTGATTTGGCTAGTACATTTAGAGCTAACATTTGTTAGGGAAGGAGGAGTCGGGAAAAGGGAAGGGCATCAAAATCATTACTAAAATCTGATGAGGGAAATCATTTAAAGGTACACTTTGCATAATGTGTAGCCCTTTAGCTCAAAATTTTCTTGCCCTGTATTTGGATGGATGGGGGTGGGGCGGAGTGGCTTAGTGTGGTATAGAAGGACAAAGGGAACCCCTTCGATGCCATGTTGAGTAGTAGTAGCATAGACAGTCGAGACTTATAAGGATCTACCACCTCTTCTCTCTTTGGTTTTTAATTCCGAAGATTCAGAACCTTTTCTCCTGAATAGGGCAAAGAGCTTAGACAGAAAGAGATTAGCCTCCCTGTTCAATGACCTTGACATCTGGTACTTCTTTAATTAACCAGGTATATCATTTAAAGGACTGTAGAGACAGTATTCTGAAGGCTTCTTTAGAATTCTGTTGAGTTCATTAAATATCTACCAGTACCTGCTAACTCTGGACTAGTCACTGTGAATCTGAACCCCCAAGATTCACAGCCTCTGTCTAGATCTAGTCTGTACTCACTAAGGAGAATAACTGTCACCTTTTTGGGCATCTAATGTATGATAGGTATTTACTCTCTATTATTTCAAATTGTAGCAGCAACCTTATAATGTAGGTATTATTATCCCCATTCTGTATATGGTGTATGTAAAGTTCTACATGGCCAAGGTCATATAGCTGTCAAATGGCAGAGCTGGGGTTTCAGTCTTTCTGACTCGGAGCCACACTCTCTGCAAATAAGAGCAGACTGCTTAGTATGTGCCATGCATTGCTCACAGGCCTCTTGATTTTGAAAGCCATCCAGACCTTCAAAAATCTTGAGGGGTGCAAGTTGGTCCTGTGGACTCGATTTTGCAATTGAAAAAAAACTAAACTTATAAAGAGACTTGTGGGGGGAATACCACCTTGGAATGTGAGTATATTTGGAAATTGGGAGACCTGATATTGCTTCATCTTCATAACACTGATGAAAGTATTCCTGGCACTTACTGGCTATGTGGCCTTAGGCAAGTTTCTTGAACTCTGTGATCCTCCGTTTCCAAACCTGCAAACTTAGAAAGTCTCTCCCTCCTTCTAGGATAATTCATGCAAAGAACTTAGCTCTGTGCCTGGCACTGTCATCACTCTGTTAATGTTAATTATCTGAGAGATACAGGTAAAGAGCCCTATGTGTTCAGTGGCAAAAGAGGTTATTTCTTGAAGAGGGAGCACAGAGGTATTGTGTGGGCCCTGGCATCTAAGCTGGGTATGGAGAAGTATGTAGAATTTGGATACGTAGAGACAAGGAAGAGGAGGAGGTGCCAGTGGAGAGAGTCATCCCAGACTAGAAGTATTTTTCCCCTCTGTATCCCAGAGCTCAGCCTTAGGTCAGACACATTGCAGATGTTCAGTAAAAGCCTGGTAATGATGGTGCTTCTTTCTTAATGAGGACTTCCTGCCCTGAGTGTCCCCTGGCCATACACATTTGGTCCTGACACCAATTCATGTCAGAGTCAGAGGCAGTCCGAATCTTACTTCAGTTGTCTCTGGAGTTACCTGCACGTTTAAAGGTACACCCATGCTCTCAGGAGACTCTGCTTGGGGCCGGAGGGGAGCTAATATCAGAGGAATCTACTGACTTCTCTTCCAGATATTCTGATCCCAGGTCTTCAGACTCATTACTGATTGCCTTGGCACTCAGGGAAGGCCTGAAGTTCAGGTTCGAGCCTTCAGTGATAAGAGCTGATATGAGAATTGTAGGTCAGGAGGTGAGAGATAACCTTCCTGTCTTTATTGTTTCCTGTTTCAGCTGAGCAGAGTAAGGACAGAGAAAACGAGGCAAAGGAAAGCTGGGTGAATAATGTCAACAAAGATACTTTCCTCCCCCCAGAGCTAGCCGGTGTTGTAGAAGAGCAGGAAGAAGATGTAGGAACTGCAAGCCCAAGGTAAGACATGGCGGCTGCATGTGGGATTCATGGCTTGCTGTGCGGTATAGGCAAAGTGGCGGGCTATGGGTGTCAGTGCCAGACTGGTCTTATGGGCACAGGAAAGGGAGCATGTATGAAAAAATTCTGGGCTTTGATTTGGATAATGGGTAT